>NW_028288761.1:4277000-4582500 GCF_059628265.1 Tinamus guttatus | reverse complement strand
TGTTAAAAAGAAAACCTAATCAAAGAGTATATGTACATGCCACACGGGTAACATCTTATCTCCCTTTTATATTTGCAGATAACTATTTATTGCACAAGTATTTTTAGCAACTAAAACCTGGTTTGCAATGAGTTTCAGATGCAGCATATTATAAAATTTCACAGGAATTGTCAGATGATATTTTAGCTAAAAAAAAATTTTGAGGGGGAGGAAAAGCATTCAGTTCAGACCTTTAACAGATGTTCAAATCCAGGGTTATGATCTTGTACCAGGAAAGTCAACTGGACGTTTGCCACTGACTTCAGTAAAAGCTGCTTTTGAAAAAACTGAAGTCATTAAATATATACATATATATGTAACCAATAACCCCAAAATAGACAGCACAGGAAAGGGCAAATGAAAGCTTTCTTACTGAAATGGTTTGTTTTAGTGATGATGTGTGCACCAAGGTCAAAGCAGCGAGAGGTAGGCAGTTTACCAGCAAGTCTCCCCTCAGCAAATTTCAACCCATCAAGCACTACAACTGCATTTAGATAATTCCAGATAGTCCAAGCAACTTCAAATTTTACTGTTCCCTTTGCAGTATATGGGTTGCTTTAAAGACCTGTACGGACACAAAAAGTTCAATTTGTATTTGATATGACAATTACTTTCTATAAATATAAACCTACATGCTCATTATCAATCATTCATTTTCTATCAGTAGGTTTTGTTTCTAGTACTTAAACTGTAAATGATTCATACTTCTCTCATTTGTAGAAAGACTGAATATTTAGTGTATTTAAAAATTATTTATGAGAAACAAATGTTTTATTCTAATATCAGAAGTTTCCACAAACAAGAAAAGTAATCTTGTCGTCTACCTTTTCCAGTAAAAGCAAAGTAGTCCCCTATACTGCCAGGATTACCCATATTGACATTTACAGTAATAAAGTAGTCAGCATGGCTCATCCACCAGACTGGGAAACAGACCAAATATCTAAATGCTGATGTCAGTACAATCCCCGGGTTAAATATTGTAAATTTATTTCTATTATGTATTACAAAAGACACTCTTCCTCATTAATTTTACTGAAGCCTCCAGATGGGAAACAAAATATTAATTTTGTTCAGCCTTAGGCATTGTTGACTGTTAAGGTACTCACTAAATCACTGATCTTATACACATTAATATTAGATTTCTCCTATAAAAATTTAAGACCCTTGGGTATAAGGTTCAGTTTGCCATAAGTATAATTAATTGTTTTCAGAAATGATTAATTTGTCAAAATGGCAAACATATATATTGGGCAGACAAGACTCCTGAGCAAGCTAACCTACCTTAAAGTCATGGCAATACTCATGGAATTATGCAAATTAATTGAGTCTTTCAATGTTGCATAAAATGCTACTACTAGTACAATGCATGGAACATTAGGTTGTTCATCCAACAAAAAAGTTGCATTTTAAAGGCAGGCATCTTTACAAGAGAGTCCTTATGGCAGAAGGTCCTCAGAAACGCAATCTATTTTTCTGCAAAGTGATAGACTTTCAACCGTTACACAGAAGTTGGATTCTTTATTACAATTTTTAAAGCAACCTTCAAGAAAAGAAAAAACTGTAAAATTCAAGTGGCCCTGAGAAAAAGGAGCCTATAAGATTTGCACTCTATCCTGATGCTGCGGGGAAATGGTATACAACCTCGCAATAAGAGTTTTACTAATAAAAACTCATTTACAAGCCTGGGAACTCGTGATACACTACATTAAAATCTAAAAAGATTAACTTAATTATGCAAATTAAATTTACTGTTTATTTTATCTTCTAAATCGTAAAAGTCATTGTAAACATTGAAATAGCCAAATCATTCCAAATGCATTTCTTTCCCTCAAAGTAAGCTACACACAGATATGAAATTCCTATGCAGATAATTACTATCTAGAGAGTCTGCTCAAACATAGATTTCTATCCCTCTGCAGTCAAAATATTCATTTTTATGCCTACTGGTATCTAGTTATCAATGAACTTAGTACACTACACAGCAAATAAAAATACTCATGTCAAATATAATCACCTTTAATATTCACAGATGATTATATCTTCGACTAAGTAGTCCTAATAAAATGGTCCCTAGCAAGTCACTTGAAATTTCCTGGAGATTCACCCTGCTAACTCTACTTCTTCACTACAAACAATAATTATTCAGAAGTAATCTCAAAGTAGTACTTTGGAGACTGAAGAAAAGCTTCTCTTATGGTTGAAAATACATACATATACACACACACACACCCTGGAATCCTGCAGAGTTGATTCTGATCTTCACACACTTTATTCAAATGACACCAACCAACTACGGCAGTTGTTCTTATTTTAACATTGCTATAAAAGCTATTGGAATTATAACATACACCAGAAAATGGGATGGAATGCAACACCCATTCTGGCACACTATACAATAAGGCATGGCTATTAGACAAATGAACTAGTGAATCAATTATTATGGTTTGAGGCAACAACTTCTGGCCTTGGCCTAATAGACAAGTATTAATTTCAATCTCTCCAGTGTCAACAGTCCTGCTATTAACATATATATCAAAGGCACAGTTATTATGACAAACCTAATAGCTTTTTTTCTACACCTAATCACATTTTAGCTAGTTTTGGTTTTTTAGTTCACAGTGAACTGTTTGAAAATACATGTCTTTAAAAGCAGCCACTTTTTGTTCCCCCCCTCCTTTTTTTTTTTAAATAGGTATCCTGTAAATCAAATATAAACACCTGACTTTAATATTGTATGCGATTTTGTTCTAATTAATTTCATATTTGACATACTAGGAATTAATAGCCAGAAATATTATGTTCTGTTTCATAAATTCAGATAAAGTACTCCCTCTTGTTCACCAAAAAAGCACTATTAGAATACCTTTATAGACTGTCTTTAAGAATAGAAATTCCAAGTCCAGAAAAAAACAGTTCTTTAGCCCACAACATATGTAGACATTATGTCAAGCTATAGTAACAGGTACTATGTGAAGGCACTCAAAGTACAATATTCCCTATTATTTCTAATAACAGTTGCTGTACATGGAGAGGACACAAAGTATTTCAGCTCCAAGCCTGAGTTTCAGTGCAGGGGACACAGGAGCTCAGAGGTACCCAGTGCTGGTGTGTTGGCATCTGCAGGGGGCTGATCATCAGCACGATGCTGCACGCAGTAGACCCAGGGTGAGCCCAAGCGCTTGGGACTGTCCTAGGTGGTGCCATCTAAGGCATTCCCAGGTTGAACAGAAAACAATTTCCACTAAGCAGCTGAAGTTTATCAAGAGAAATAGGGAGCTAGAGGTTCCAGTGAGAAAAAAAACACAGCAGAAAAGCTAGTGATAACTCTGGATGGGGACAAGGTGCAGAAGGAAGAGGGAGAGGAAGCACAGGGCCAGAGCCTGGCCAGTTGGGGACTTCTCCATTAGACCTATGCAGAAGCATCAAAGCACGATGAGCCGTTGAGGCACCTGTGGACATTACTCTGTTACTCTAACTGTATTTTATTCACCTTCAGATCAGCACAGAATACTTCAAAAAAGCCACACAATCTCACAAAAGTCCTGTTGAAGGCATTGACCTGCATGGCAGTTGGCAGTGCCAGGCACTCACTATCTTGCTCTCCCAGTTGATGGAATAGCCATGTCAAACCCTTCATTTTTACTACCCATTGAAAGCAATGACTTGATACAGTAATATCGTCCAGAAGGACCTGCAGAACACTCTGATATCGTCCTAATCGTCGAGATTACTCATGAAACAGTTACCAGATGATAGATCTGTGAGTAGTTTTCCATGTTATTATGAAAGTGTATTTGCTAGGAATCTCTTTCACATATGACATTCTGATCAGATCCAGAATACCCATACTTAGATACGAACCCTGCCCCACTTCCACACTGTGGAAGGTCCTGGAGGCCCAAACCAGCCTGTTCCACCACACGAGGGTGGCGATAGGATTTGCACAGGGTCACACATGGAGGGCAGACCAGGGCATGCTTTGAAATGTTTCTCTTCCTGCACAGCAACAAATGCTAAGCACCAGGAGGACTGAGCAAAAGGATCATCTTATGGGCACCTACTCATCACAGGATAAGTCTACATCATCTTTCCATCAAGGAAGGATGCCTTTCTTTCTTTTCCTTCCACTGTCTTTCTACCTACCACTTAACTTTGCTAATTGCACTGGGTTCTAGACCTGTATGTTGTTACTGTAAAGTCCTGGGCTTGCTCTCATTTACATTATGGGAAGGAACTGGGTCCCTAGGCAGCATGTGTTTCTAATAAAATGTATATTATTATTTCCTTAATAGACCACAGTGTCTTAAAAGAAGTCCCATATCTGTATGTGAATTAAATATTTAGATACTCCGTTTGAAATCTATTTTTTCAGTGACCCATCATGTAACTATTGTGTGCATTTTGGCAGGCTACCATCTTGCACATGTGCAGCAAATATGGCTAGTAACAAATCATTGCAATGTCCCAAAAAGCATATGTTAAACTTGCCCCATAGTCAGCACTCAAAATACAGTATTTTGCTCATTTTACATTTCTTTTTCAGAGTGAATACAAAAAGCAATCAGATCTCATTGGGGAGTTAATCACTTGTGAACGTAGAGCAATGAAATTATCTAACACAAAGGGCCCTTTTTCTCAACCCTTAAAATCACTGGTGGGCCTTTACACATTTATTCACCGTTGAAAATGATTTTGTAATTATTTTGAAAGAGTCATTTTGGGAGGTATGCGAAATTACTTCAACAGAAATACTCATATGAGAAAGCACTCAATGTAAAGAGGACTTAATCGGGCTCACAATGGTTTTCATATTTGATTTCTGCAAAGACACTCACTACCAACTATGCAGTTGCTGTTGCTTGCAGGCTATATGCTACATTTCATAACAGACATTTTTCACAGCTAGATCTATAAGGTGAGATATTGCAGAAGACAGAAATACTGTATGTTCAGGTGTATTTGCAGTAACAAAGACATGGTACAGACAGAGTTTAAAGTCCTCACTTGTCTAAAATTAATTTAGAGCACAAATCACAAATCTACATCTCAGTAACTGCTCAGGTCACTCAAGCATTCTGGTTTATATCTGCAGTTCATTTTTACAGGCTCCAAGAAATACAGACACACCTTTCAGGCACATACTTTTCTTATGTAGAAAAAGGGGGATGGGCACTTGTAAAATCATGTTTTATACAAGATATCCACACACATTTATTCGAGAAATGAATTTTTCTTACTACTGTATAGCTATAAATCATTGTCTCCTCTTAAGTGATAGTAGTGTAAAATATTTATTTCTTCTTATATACATGTACATAATATATATTGGGACTGCAAATTGGAATTCATAGGATGCTAGAGTTTGAGTATTCTAATATTAATATAATTTATCAGCATTTGAAAACCTTCACTGTTTCATCCTTAATCTTTGCAGTTTGCAAGTGATCAGCGTGGGCAAGCATCAGAAAATAAAGATAATAAAGACAATGCAGGATTAGTGATATGCTGCAGATAGAACCTTTCTGGCACCACATGCTGAGATGATGCTAACATTATGGTAAGAAAGCAGTCTCTTTGATTGCTCTCACACCACTATATTTCTGAAATGGTTGCTTTTGTTTCCATCAAAAAATCAAAAGAGGCAACTTAAGATTTCATTTGTTCTGTAACCTACAAAAGAAAGGACTTCTGAGCATCAAAAAACCCTTGCAGTATTTATGTTTGTTTTTTTTTTGGTTTTTGTTTTTAATTCCAAAAGGTTTTGCTTTCTACTGTGAACCACAATTTGACTGATTTCTTAAAGTTTGTTTTGACTTGCATCATGCAATAATACAGGTACTTTATACCACCACACCAAAAGGGCTAACCAAAAGGGTATCTGACCTGTGTCATCAATTTTTATCCTTTAAGTCATTTTAAAAGCTTGCTGCCTTTTTAATTGCAACGTACTAACATCAAATACTTTTAGATGGGACAGAGGTGAAGTATTCCAACTGAAAATTTATAATTTTCTCTTAAATCTGTCTTCACTAAAGTCACCTCATCCATTCGAAAGATCACTTATGGTTCAATCTTTACCCTTTATCAGGCATTATTCTTAAAAATAAAAGTCTTCTGGTAAATTGATTTTGTAGGAAAAATACTTAAATAAATCCGGGCCTTACAATACTTTTCTACATTGAACTACTCTGAGACTAAGACAGGATTCTCAGATGGTTTGAGAAAGTGAGGAATTATCCTGTCCAGGACACTAACATGATTCTCATAAATAAGTAAAATTAAAAAATAGCTGCTTTACTATGTGCATGTAATTGCCTACATTTGACCCCTAAAAAAAGTTTTAGCTGTTGGCAATTGGAGGATCAGTTCCCTTCCTAGCTATTTCTTGGGTCACTGGGATTTTGAAAACACAATTTATTCCACAAGAGCTATAACTTACCCTGGCCAAAATTCAAGTCTGCTGTCACAATGCTGCAGAGTTACATGCTAAAGCAAACATTTTTCTTTTCTTTTCAAGTAGCAATCAACAGTCTGCAAGCACATACAGAAATAGTAAGATATTAACTTGGCTACACATTCTTAGTCCTTACTAGACATGTTAGTGAAAGAAGGGGTTGCGTTGTTTTCCCTTCCCCATCAGCAAGGGCGTCATTATGGCTATTTTAAAAAGTTGCTGCACACAGTTATTGTGGCACAAGGGACTGAAATTTCCATTACAATGCACTAAGTCTGCCTCAGGTCCTGGACACTGTGGGTATTATTTTTTTAAATGTTAATTTTTATTTTATTTTTAACTTTTTATGTAGGAATCTGACAGCACTTAAATTTTAATCATTCAGGAGCTTAACCCAAGATTTCTTTCAAAGCTTGAAATTCCCTGTAAAGCCAAGTTCCTTGATGTGCAAGAAATGCAGAATCAAACCGTAGGTAGTTGGATCCAACCTTTGTGCTATGAGTCAAGAAACAAAGTTCTCCTGATTTAAAGAGCTGCATACAACATTGCTAAGATAAGGATTTCATTTCCTAAGCCAGGCCCTGCTCCCTTAATGAGCTGCATGTAGGTTCACACACGTGCACACTGCTAAAGTCACACCAGGTCTGCCTGCAAGAAACTCCAAAATTGGCCAGCTTTCCCTATTTTCCCTAAGGACTTTAGTGGAAGAGAAAAATCATATTTTATGCTATCATTTCATTATATTTTAATATGACCAAATAGCATTTATTCTGCACTCTCTGAATTCAGCAAGAATAGGACCTTATGGTAAGCAGGCTCTTTTCATTTGATTGATATTATTAATCTAACACTCAGACTACAAGATATTAAAGGCTGCTCATATCTTCTAACAGAGAGGATGATGTTTTAACAACTCCAAGACAGTTCATCCTCAGATGGTGGGGCATTCACCTGAAATGCGAGAACCTCATTGTACTGATCACTGCTACCGCAAGGTTAAACAAATCCGCCAAATAGGATATTTTAGGATAGTATTTTCTCTGTTCTTCTTCCCATATGCACTTTGTCCTCACTGAAAGGTCTTTTCACTACAAAGTTTTTGTTCAAATCAATATGCTCACAATAAGTAATGGTAAGTACAAAGCAAGCATAAATATACTTATTGTGAGCATATTGATTTGAACAAAAAAAAAAAAAACAAGAAAATATTTTGACAAAAAAATGCACCAGGGAAATTCTGCAAATTTATTTCAAAGTTCTCCAGCTTACTATAAAACATACAGCAAGAATTTCATTGCTTTAACAACAAAACCACTTCTAGCACTGTATTTTAGGAAACAAAAACCTCTGGGCTGTTCAGCCACTTTTTCTTTTTGACTCTTTGATGTCAATGGAATATTGATGAAAATAAAATGCAACATAGTAAGATTTTTGTACAATATTTTCTTGAAATATTTTGCTTTTAAAGCTCACATGAGCATTTTGTATTTATCATGCTGTAAAAGGCTTAACAGTACACAGAGTGCTTTCCATATTTTTAAGTTCATTTAAAAATAAATTGCATTTTTGTATTTCCCAGAAAAACAAAACAATAAAATACTAAAATAAATACTAAGAAATAAATTTATAAACTCCTTTATTAAATTTGATAGTTTTAAAAAAAGAAAAATTTTGACAGTCCAGCTCTCTACATTTTCTTCTAAAAGAAGATCTTGTTGATTATGGAAAATAAGACTCATTAAGTAGCATTCCACATAGCAGATAGCACAAATTATTTACAAGCAGATCATTTTATAGATCTCCCATTGTTCTGGCAATACAATGTGATGATGCTCACTACTTCATTTCATTAATTCATCATTTTATGGAAACCCATTTGGCTACAAACAAAGCATCTACCCACTGCGGTGTGTTTAATTTTTGACAACTTCCCTAATCTAATGCACAGAAACATTGGAAAGAAAATACCCTGTGCCTTTAAAAAGTCTCCTGGAGGCACATAAGTGACACCCACACTTCATTTTGGCTTGCAGCAGAGCAGACCCTTGCATGGCTCTACGCACCATCAGGCTCCTGTGCTGGCATCCACCAGGGGACATTGAGGGACAATGACACTACTGCATGTTCTTCACAGGTCAGCCAGGTGCATCCCTGGCATTTCAGGCACACCTGGATGATAGGAACATTGTCATAGCTGTCGTTTTCTCATTCATAGGAGTGTTTTGTCCCCAAACGGGGACAAAAGACCTGGCATGCAGGGGAAAGAGCCCTGGGCACGAATCCCTTCCTGTCCTCTGCCTGAGGCCTCACCATGGCCAGACCTGCTGCAGAGCGCCCAAGGACAGCACAGAAATTCTCAGAAAGGAGCCGTTGGTGTGCTGATTTCTTTTGTTTCTAGGCTGCCTTCAGGTATACTTGCAACTTACAGGTCAGGCTTGTATGGCCAAACAGGCTTTAAAACAAATAAACAAATCATCACATTTACCTTACACCTTACTCTGGCCACATCATCAGCCAAAATAGGAAAAACATAATTCCTGAAGGAGATTTATTCAAATTACAGGCACATGCAGAAAGAGTCAAGATGTGTCCAAGGGTAGTCTAGAACAGCAGCTAAGCTCAGCACATCTGTCTCACTTTGGGAAGTGGATAGGTGTGTTACATGTGTAGTAATGATTAGCAAATACTACACGTTTGTAATGGCCTCTGCAGGACTCATGGCTCTTCTGTGCGGCCAGTAAGCTTTACCATCCTATTATCAAAGCACTTCATCACGTCCAGCTGCTTCAGAGTCAAGTGATTTTTAGGTATTCACTCGCCACCACCCAAGTCTACTAGAATACCGCTCTAACTGCGTAAATATCACCAATGAAATTACAGTGCCAGCTTCTGGAAGAACATCTACAGTCCTCAAACGCTTCCACCATGTCAAATGCTCTGAGGACATGGGTCTTACCAAATGATTAGAGCTCATTTACACCTTTAAAGAGATCAAATCAGGCCCTCACTTAGGAGGCATAGGTGGGAGCTCTCACACGGTTACCTGCTACAGGACAACATGCCACAAGGAGATCACACCATATCCCACTTGGAATACATGGGTCCCAAGAGTAGCACACCAGCACCTCTTGCCTCTGCCACATCTATAGACACAACACATACTCTTTTGCTTTGTGTCTACAGTAAAAACACAGGGCTCAGCCCTAAAGCAATATGGTAGAAGAGCAGCTTTCGCTAGGAACATCTGTCCAGCCTAGATGCTCTTAGCACCTTCTACAAGCAGCGCTTCATTAAGCACTCAAGTCACACAGTCACTGGGGTAGATGATACCCTGGTATAAGCCAGTGCATGTGAGATAACGAGTTGCTGCCCGGGCAGTGGGATCTCGGGCAGGCTGGGGCACTTTCGGGAGCCTTTGTGCGAGGCCGCGCCGCTGCGCGCAGGGAAGCGCGCGACGGCTGCAACGAGCGGCCAGCTGGTCGGCCAGGCTGCTGGCCCCTCTCCAGCTGTGGCTTCTGTCCAAGGCTCCAGCTCCGGGAGCTCTGTAGCAGGCAGTCACTGACGGACAAGCAGGGATAATACTTTTTGTCTATTGGGTAATTGTAGCATGATTTGATCAAAAGTACAGGAAAAAAAAAAAAGAGAAAAGCAAAAAAAAAAGTCTTAAAATACTATCCTCTCCAAGACTGATGAGAAAACTGCCCGATGAGTGCCTCTGCAGCTTTCAAGGGAGCACAGTAATGTTTCGTGATAAACAGCATGTCTGTGACACGACCTAGCACATGGCAACGGTTTTGATCTGGGGCCTGCTATATACTGCATGCCACAACTGATGTGCTTTGCAATTTGCCCTCATCACCCCTTTCTAGAATATTTTCAAAATCCCCAAGCCATTGCTACTTGTAATAGTATATCATCAAATTATTCAATAGGTCTCTGCTTTCTTTTCATCTTCAGGAAATTTCATATCTAAACTGTTAGCAACAGCTAAAATATATCTATGGAATCATTTTGTCTTTATTTGAGGAAATAAGTCTATGGAATTGTAATAAAAAGAAAAATGAGCAACAGAAAGAATATACTTGACTTTCAGAGGCCATCACTTGAAGGCTCTTAAGGACAGAAGAGTCCATTACGATCTTTTAACCTGAATTTTGAGGATTTTCCCTTAGCTACTGCTGCAAAGAGGCAGCAATGCTACAGGTGCCCAAGTCTGTCCTTTAGGAAGCCTTCCAGACTTGATGCACAAGTGTCAGGTGATAGCAAATTCACTATAACTTGGCTTACAACTGCTCCAACATCTAAAATAGTTTCACGGTCAAACTCATACATCGTATTTCTAATCTTAAACTGCCCACCTTTGGTGTCCAGCCACTCCATCTCGCAGAACACACTGCGCTCACGCTCCCAACCCGCTGCTCGGTTTAAGCAGTGGTTGTAAACCCCTTACGGCTCTTTATGATGTGTCTGGCATAATGGGATCAACATGCGACTACCACTACCGCCATCCACCACCACATTAATCTTCTTAACCAGAGCATCCCTTAGGAGCTCACATTCAGGTATTTATCCACCACAACCCTTAGGTTCTTTTTATAGTCATTGTCTTCACTTTTCCCCTGCCCTTTCCCCTGTGTGATACTTGTGGTGTTTAACGATATAGCTGAGGAAAAAAGCTCATACCACAAGTTTATTACAGGCTAACTTGGGAGATTGCTACTGAAAACAATAGCACCTTTTTCATCTGAATAGTATCAAGACAGGAAAACTCTCTGCTCTACTACATGTGGATCTGGTGTCTTGCTAAGTGAGTATGGTACTACTTGCTCAAACATTTTCTCAGCTATATATTACAGGCTTTATTTTATACCACTCGGTTTCACCTCAATCCAGATTAATATTTTAAAGACCTTAAGTGTTAACAAGCACATCTAACACAATGTGAAATTAACCAATTAACCTTTCATATTTTCTTAAACAAAGGGGATCACTGTTCAGTCCTGTAGCTCAAGTAAAAAGGCTGGAAATAGTCTATGCTAATGTTGTGATGGTGAGACTTCAAAACTTTTGCCTTCTTCATATTTCCTGCTTTTCAGAGTGGGTAACAGAGGATCAGTCTCCCCCCTGATTTGAGGGGAGAAGAATCTTGAACCCATTGGACCTATACCTATATCTGTTAGAAGGCCATGATGGTTCAACTTTTCATTTAAGACTAGGTAGGCAAAATAGGAAAGTACACTATGTTTAATATCACTGTGTCCACTAGTATATCACAAACATCCTCTGGTTGAATAGAGAAAGCAGACTACATTAGTTTAAGTTGTGCACCAAAACCCTCTGGTTTTTGGCACTCTCCCCTTCTTGCACTAGGGACAACTAACCACCACGGCTGCAACTTCCATGCTCACCAACATGCTGAACACCCAAAAGTCACTTACAAATGCCCCACTGTTTGCATTCCAAAGCAGCAAAAAGGCATATAATCAAGTAACCAGGGAAAAAAAAAAAAGCTACGAAATATAATGCCCTGTCCTGTAAATCCATACATATCACTATGGTTACTAATCCACAGCTAACTAATATTTCCTGTAATTCCCATCCCCTCCTCCTTCCCCTCCTATCCCCCCACTACTTTGTGGGCTTGTCTGCTGTGCTTTATACACAAGAAGAGTTCAATACAAATTATCCCTAATTTACTGCTACTAACGATGTAGGCAATTTTTGGTCCCAAGCTGCTGCCTTAATACAGGCAAAACATTCAGCAAGGCAGACGGAAGCTTTGCCTTTGCAAGGAATGCAGGATCAGGCCCACCTTATTATACAGTTATTTATTACACAATGATAATTAACACGAGGTAGACAAGCTCATTTGTTTGGCAACAGCAAGCTCGGCTGAACCATACTGTTAAAAAGTGCTGAGTATAAACAGTAGAGAAAATGCTTACGCAACAATAAGGAGACACATGATTTTATATCCCATCACGTAACTTAAAAACTGCAGGTTAAGCAAATTATCACTGGCACTGCATATTCCCAATTCTGCCGATCACCCAAATGAATGATCAGCTACAAACCCTTCAATTCTAGCATTTCTAAATACCGTAATATTTAGCAGCCTAAAGGGAGCCGACACATCAGTAACGCCTTCTATGCACTGTCAAGTCCCAGCTTGAACGCACCAAACTCTGAGGCCTTTTGAAATCTTTAAAGACATTCATACATAAGACAGATTCTATATTGCAGGGCTGGCTAGCTGCACTGCAGCACAAAACAATATTTCAAGCTTTCTGATATACATGTGTCACCTCTATGTGACAAATAGCTTGTATTAATTAGGCACTAGACTTGGTGAGATTGCTGTTATTAACTGAGAGAAGATGGGTTGAATTTAATTGTGTGTGACATCAAAGTCAAGTGACTGATATTTCAAGCATCATTTAAAATGTTTGATATTGGAGTCATTGTATTCACATAAAGACTGTCTAAAAATATAAAAGAGAATGATGAGAGAGGAACTGAAATGCATTCATACAAGCCATCTTATGAAGTGAATTTGTTGTAATTTTGCTTGTATTTTTGACCTAGTGTTGACAATATTTATTTATTTAGTTGTATAAAATTATTACTTTGAAGAACAGTTTATTTTTCCAGCACTAATTTTGGAGACAGCTGGGATGGTTTGTATTGGTTCCAGCATCAATGTTCTCAGAAATGTGGACATAAGGGAGGGGAAGAAGAGACATAAAAGATAAGCTCGCACTGGGATTTGCTTTATAGCTATTAATGAACAGTTCCAAAAATGTTTACCTAAAAAGCAGACTGTACATTATTTAAGATAACTTCTTTAATAGCAATAAGAGAGGGGGAGGGAAAGAAAATTATATTTAAAATTACACAAGAATATGTATGTAGAGAGGGGGCTCAATATTTCACTATGTACAAACAGTAACTATCTCAGTATGAGAAATGCTGTTTTAAGGACAAATGCCTTTTTTTCCTCCTCAAGAGGCTGGCCAAAAATCCCTGCCAGTTTGTAGGCACAAAAACATATTTATGATGGAGCATGATAATATATACGGTATTTTGCTTAAAAAAAAGTCAATAAACAAATGCCTCAGAGAATGTTTACGTATAATGCTTGTTCTTTATTTCTTTATAAAGGAAGCAATACAAAGGAAGCCACTTATTCCATGCTTGACATAAAGCATGCAAAGCAATCCAACTGAAATCAGCTTAATTAAACTGTAATGCCTTGCAAGCAAATGAATATCCCCTAGGTTTTCCTTAAGCAGAGAAATCTAAAGTGCATGACAGACGGAAGCAAATATTAATGTTTGCGCACAACCAGGAGGATTGCTTCGCAGGTAGCAATGGCTGTCTCCACCACCACCCCAAAGTGGCCAGGGGCCCAAGTTGTTTTGGGCACATTAGACATGGGCAAGGATGAATCACCAGGCTGCTGGACATGCCCCCCTCTTACTGCTGTCCTGGTACTGGCACTGAGGCCAAATGGAGAAAATCCCTTCCTCTTCCTTAAGGGGAAGGGGTGCACTTAAGGAGCCCATCACCTATGCAGCTCTGCAACTGCCTCTTCCCAACTACACCCACTTCTTGCACAAATTCACCTGGACAACTCTCTGCTTTATAGGAGAATTAGCACTTCTGTAGTCACAAGCAGGACTAGAAAACACAAGCAATGCAGTCTCATCAGCAACGGGACACTGAGAACTCTGAATTTTTTCATGTCTCCATGCAGCACACACTAGACACCTAGAAGACTGGTTTACATGCTTAGTTGTAATAACCAATTTTGATGAGGGCACCAATGCGCTTCAAGTCAAGGGTGGGCTAAAACCCTCTCTGAAATGATCCAAGTTTTCTTGTCCTCCACAAGACCATATTGGTACCTCTTCCCTTACTTCTGCACAGGACTGGCATTAGCTTCAGGCTTAAGACTAACCTTGCACAAGGAAAAATAAAATAACTTAATCCTAGTGGAAAATATTCTAAAATAACTTAGAATCATGCCCAACATGCTTTCTTGGAAGTTGCAATATCCATTTAAGCACAACTGAAAATAATTTGTATAACTAGTCAAATTTTCCTATATACGAGTTGTTCACAGAAAGGGCTTTAGAATCCCTGCAATTTGTTTGTTATTATGAGCTATTCAGAGAATCATTACAACAGCCCCTCACTGGTCTGCTCTTCATCTGACAGAAGACCACTGCTAAGACTTAATAGTTCAAGGAAATTTATAGGACATTTCTACTTTTTGATGCAATTTGCAGAACTCTGAATCAAGTTACAGAACCACATCTGCAAATTAAAAAGATACTTTTTACCAATATTTGCATATTTGCAAATATGCTTAAAATTCACTGTTCCCACAAACATTCCTATCAGAAATCTCATCTGCTTAGAAGAGTATACAAAACAAAGCATGTGAACACAGCCAATGCAGGTTTGCTTGAATATTCAAAGAGGTATTTGAGGGGATGTTTTGTTTACTATACCCAGCTTGCATTTAAGAACAGAATTCTTCTATTTGCAGTAGAATACACTAACACTTAAGCTCTTGCTTCAATTCTGTCTCTACTGAAATCAGTCATTTTTTCCAAATAATATTTTCCAGCATTGGTTATGTGGTTATGAGAGGAGCAACAGTTATCAAAGGAATATTAGCTATTATAAACCTCTGCCCCAATTCAGCTGTACGTTTAAATACAACTCACAGTTCTTATTTGGATCAGTAATTAAGACCATTCGTCATATCAGGACGGGGGGGAACACACACACACAAGCAGGTATCAGTCCAGTAATATCCTTCATGCTTCTTCAGATAACAGTGAAAACCCAGAAACCTTAAGGCAAAGTTTTGAAAAGGGGAGGGCTCCTTCCCTTTTCAAGTACAAGAGCTGTTTATGTATCACATGAGACTGTGACATAAGAGTTTCCTTTGTAGAACATAAGCCAAATTTATTTGGTCTTTAAACTCCAGTGGTATGTTGCTGGCTGGAACGTGGCCTTTTTTGGAACTGTTTCCAAACATCATTCCAGTGGCTGAAATACTAATAGCTGTTTTTTGGATGGCATCCAGTAAGCTTGTCTACCTGTCTCCTGTGAAAGGGTGAGCTTGCTGCTTATTGCTGCTGCACAACAGCGTGTGTCCTAGGCATTATTTTTCCTCCTGGCAAATATATGTGACTTGCAATTTTTGCAACCGTTTGTAGCCCACTAGTAGATTTATTGAACAGTTCACATGTCTTCTCTGCTACTCAAACAGGCTTTGCTTTGTTTCAGCTTCTACTTGACCTCCAATATTGTAGGAATCATTTTACATCTGCAATTAAATGCTGGAGTAGTTATTTGTAGCTGCAATTGTCCCTATTTAGAAGACTAACTGCCCAATTGCAACACTACTAAATGCGTGCAATTGCAAGTTCAAACAGTCGGGCCCACTTGCAATTACAGGCACAAAATTGGGCTCACTTATATTGTAGGTTGCTACTGGAGACATAGGCCACAGAACTAAAAATAACAGTCCTTCCCTTGTTGTTACTTTTGTATTGGTTCATTACAGCACAAGTGAAAGAGAAAGCCCATTTTCTGAGGGGAGGAATAAATACATAGGACAATTTGAGACCATGAAGTGATCAACCTGGCACCTTGGACAAATGATCATAACTGTCTCACACCTTATCACTCATTTCACACAGTACTATGAACACATTTCATTGTCTTTCTAGGCTTTTCTCTTTTTATTACAGCAGAGACCAGCAGCACTCAGGGGACTCACTCCCAGGTACCATACACATCGACATGCAAGATGGGAGATTCCACCAGTCATTTTAAAACCATCTGTTGCACCTACAGCTTTTTCCTCCTCTCCAGTTGAGGAAAGTCAATCTAGACAACACTAGCTGGAGATTCCCCCTGCCAAAGTCAGCTAGTGGAAACTCTGTGATTGGTTTCAGAGAAGATAACTCATCCTAACCATAAATTTCCTGCTGTTTTCTCCCCACTGCAAGAGACACGAATCGTCAAAGCCATGGGCAACCATTTTTCTGGGTAAAGGTTCCTTTTGTGTACCATCATCACTGTCCACCTGCCCATATCTGGAAAGCAGATTCCAGCCATGAAGAACAGAGCTTAGCCACGTGAATGCTTACTGCCAAGCAACACAAAGAGCACTGTTTACCAACTCTTCATTACTATCACTTTAACACTGCAATAAAACTGAGAAACAGCCTTGCTGTATCCATGAAAATTGCTTCACCGCAGTCAACTCAAACCAGCACTCCTAATCAGCTGCTGCGTATGTCAAACCACTGCTGTTCAGCTCATCTTCTGATGACATTAAATACATCTGGGCAATGGAACAAAGGGAATATTCTAAACACATTTATGCTAACAGGAGAATTAATATTCATGCCCAAAAGGTGCAACTACGAGCCTAGAACACTAAATGAAATCTACTGCCCTATAGCAGTCAAGTCTTGGGGTCTAGATTCTCCCAAATCCATCAGATTCTAAGAATACCTAGCAAACATTTGGCCATTGAGGCAGTTATTCAGGTAAACTAGAAATATATTTACATATTATTGCATTTTTTCCAGCCTTGCATGCATGGCAGAGTGCATCTATTTTGTGTAGATTCAACAAATGATATTTTAATGTACATACATAATTTATTGAGCAAGCAGTAGACTTGGCTGAATGAGTGTCAGCCATTGAAGATCTAACATGGTGCATTTTCATGCTTATTACTTAGTACAATAGCAAGGAAGGAAACATTTAACATATTTATGAATTTGAAATCTCTCAAGTCCCACAGTGTGGGACTATCACAAATGTTTTCACATTTCTTTTTCTGTATTCATTATAATTAATAAGTTAAGAACTTAACATGTATTTTTCCATTAAAAAAATCTTCATGCAAAGGTGAACCAAAAGGTTATTTCTTTTAAGTAACAAATAGTTACTTACTCTACTATTCTTGTAATACTGTGAAATAGAGCTAAAGAACTTCACCTATTTCTATATCTTGCTCATAACTCCTGTTCACCCAAGCGCATTCCTTACAGAGCTCATAAAGCTTCAGTCTAAATTTTAGACAGTGAGCATGTCTCATGATTGAAAGGGAATGAAAGACAGGACTCCATGATTCTGTCCTGTCCCTCATGTCCTTGTTTGTCCTAGTCTTGTGAGGCATTTCACTGGATGCATTAGTTATCTTCAGGAGTTGCCTATTACTGTGGTTACTCCCATAAGCATGTCCTTCATTTTAGGCTATAAGAGGAGAATTTATTTCATGTCAGTGTAATTGTCTACAATTACCTAGAGTCTCCCAGAATTACCTAGTGCCTAGATGTGCTTATTTCTTCCCATCAGCTATAAATGTGGTTAAGACATAGTGATTTAAGTTCAGAGGTAGACATCTACACTGCTGCTCTGTAAAGTTAGCCCTCCAAGAGGGATCACATTCCCATTTCCAGTGCTGAAAGGCCTTGCCTCCCATTGATTTCAGGGAGAGCTGTATGTGCTTAATGTCCAAACTATCACAGCCACATTTTCAGTCCAGCTCTGCACTTAGTACCTCCCATCGTTCTCATTAGGCACCTGGAATCTGACCTATATCACAAAGCAATCACCATGCTGCAGCTCAAGATGACGGCACATATACCCTGCTGAGATAAAGCATCTATTTGGACCTCGTTGGCTCTGAAGATTTACTGGAGAGAACCCAAGTGTTTCTGGGGACTAGAGAAGAAGAAAATTAGTCTTCTAAAAGGCTATCATTAGGTTGCTAACATAATAAAATAATCTTTTGTCATTGACAACTGATTTGCTCAAGGTAGAGGCATCATAGGCTGCAATGGGTTAATATGTTGTCCTACATCCTCACAGGACTGCTTCAGGCAGCAGAGAAATACAGGAGAGGCAAGGCCAAGTCATACCTAGAGGAGAGGAGGAGGAAAGGTGTCCCTCCCTTTTGTGGGCTGGCACATGAAAGGCCCTTGAAAATTTTCAAGCTGATTTGCTTTTTGTTTCCCTGATTGTTCAGTGATAATAAAGAGGCTAGAAAGAAAAAGCCTTGAAAGACCGAGGCTTGAAGCTTTATTTCAATTTCCTCGACTAGCGAAACCACCCACCAGCTTATATAGCCCTTAGGCATCCTCCCTCCTGAATTCATCCTCACAGGACACCATTGCTTACAATTTTTCTATTCTGTATAGGTTCTTATACTGCCCTCCTCACTGTAGTAGCTGAGTGCCTTCCAGTAGTGCATTATGCGATGCGACTAACATCTGTGACAACCAAAGCAGGAGGTAAGAATAGTTAAGGCCCCAGTAGCTTTCCCCCTACACAGCAGTTCAGTTTCCAACACTAATAACTTTCTCTCTGTGAGGACACAGCTAGATTGTTGTGGTCACATTTGGAGCAGATCGGCAATGTCTCATTCTCTCTGCTGCCAAATTGCTCACTTTAATAAGGCAGTGCAAGGATCAGGCTTATTTTATTCACCAGAATGCAGAACAGTGGAACTATTCTCCAGCTATTTTAAGCAAACTGGCTGTGATCACAAGAAAATGGTGAGGAAACCTTGACTAGGAGCATAAACCACAGGTTTCAAAAAAAGAGTGTTGCGAGACAAGATTAAGCACCGGCAGCAACGATATGGGGGTTCTGCATTGCCAGACTTGGCTCCACAAGCCTTGGGGTGGAGGTTAAAGGGGCACCAGTGTTCCCCAGCAGCAACAACTGAAGATCTCATTGATGGGGAACTCGCATATGGGAGCAATATGCCTGCAGATCTTTCAACCTGCGCAATTGCTTTGCCAGAGCAATTGATACGTTGTGGAAGAAACATTGCAGGGCAGGTGGCTGCTGTGAGATGACCCCACACTCAGGACCAAGACTGAGACGTGAGGTCAAAGGTCAAGTGTGACTTTGTCAGAACCAAAATATATGGTCACCTCAACCGCCTCGCAGCACATCCTTGGTGCCAAATACCACATGGGCTGTGGGAGTTTTGATGCTTTTCAGTTGCACAGTTGTATTCATTTTCTAATTGCATTAAGTACAGTATTAAGCAGCAATAAAATCTATATACAACTGTAAAACAAAATCCTTCCTAGGTGCATTAAATGTGCCAGTTCACCAGGACAGACAGCGATATCATGAAAGCTACTAAAACAATATTTGCAAGTAGGCAATTAAAAATTCAGACATTCTTTTCAGTATTTATTTTTCTTCTTCACAGGTGTTGACCCACAGTTTATTCACCTGTGGCTTCCAAGTAATTCTCCATGACTTAAGAGCTCTAATAGAAAAATATAAAAAGTATGGGTAGGAAGGAAGATGGTGGATGTTTTCTTGCCTTGGTGCATGCATGTGCCTGTTTCCTTCAAAAATCCCAGGCACTAAGGATACAAAAGCCATATAGTTACTAACTGACCTAGATTAAAACATAATGCACATAATACTGCAGAGAAAACTCAGAAGGCTTTGCCAATTTTAAATTTCCTTTCTTCTAATCTATTTTTTCCTGCTTTCATTCCAAAAGATCCCAGAATATTTCACAAATTTTATACACACATTCCAGGATGGATTGCAAAAGCTGATGAAGATCATATGCAGTAACAATACAACACCACGATTCGGATGGGAAATGGAGAACACTAGACTTGATCTTGCCTCAAGCAAGATGTCCAACAGCAACGAACAAAAAACAGAGGGACAGAGCACAGATGTTCAGACCAGAAGACAAGCCAAGAAAGACTTAAAAGATCACTGGCTACAAGACATTCATAGAAAGCACGCTGTCTCCTTTCTCTGCGAGCATTATCATACAAGACAATGAAGAGCCTAATTTAAACAGTCAGAATGAAAGATCCTTAAACTGGATGCCAGTTGGCTACGAGAACAAATATATTTTGCTGCTCTGAAGACATCATCTACTGTGGTAATAGCTTACCATTGTGATGGCAATTTTTCTCTGGCACTCCCAAGTAAATAGCAAGAGAGGTAGAGCCAGGAACAGTCTAGAAGCACATTAGCAGTGTGATCAAGCAGAGGTCAGGGCAGATGAACTCTATGAAACTTCCTGTGCTGTGGATATGCACACGGTGCTCGGGAATTCAGGATAACTGGCAGCAGCAGCCGGAGCCTGCATATCATTGCTGTAATGGCAATGAAGAGCAAAACCATGACACACTGCAAATGTACATGCTTTTGCCTTACTAAAATATTTGTATGAGTGTTTTGAAGTATTAACAAACTGCTTGAATTTCTCACAGAAACAAGTCTGAGCCACATTCTGCATCTCACATCTGCTGCTCATTGCTCCATGTTTACTAGAAACAAAGATCTACAGCAAGACTACAGACCCGCTATGGGAAAATAGGGAAAGGGGAGGAAGCTTAACCTGATTGTTATTGCTCTTCTAGTACAACTTGTTACCCTAGTACATGACAGTGCAAAATGTTCAGTCATACATGCATGTTATTTCTAACAGCCATCTCCATTACGGATTCATGTAGGATAAAGTAATTCAGCTTCTATGTCATAGCTGCATTATGCTTTGATTTCTTAGCTAGAAGAGGATTTATACTTTAGAGGGTGCAATATAAAGGTAAGGGGGGGGGGGGGGGAAATCATTATTTTTGTGGCTTAGTCCTCTATTAGTGTAAAAATCAGCATGTGTACTCAAGTAGTCATAGTAAAGGCCTTGAACCTAAGAAAATTCATCCCTTTGTAGCACACACACTTAGCCCAGTGTTTAATACACTGCACAGCAATATTCTTAAGATTTCTTCTTGCCCAGTGAGAATTGTGAAGCTGCTCTTCACACCAGTCTTACAACAATCCTATTTAAGCTCACCTCTGACACTGCTTACTACAATGCAATGCTGCAAGACACACTGCATACCTTAAACTTTGGCGTGCACAACTCTATAGTAAATATACAGGAGAGGTTGCTGGATCCACGTGCTTGTCAGCCACCTTAACAATGGTTTTTCAATTCAGTTTGTTCCTGAAAATGTGAGGTGGTGTACAGAAGAGAATCACAAGGAGGTCTGAGCCAAAGAGCTATAAAGGTGTAAAAGCTTGTTTCAGCAACTTGCAAGATAACCAGTTGTTCCCGGAAGAGTCACTTTCTCCTGGCATCTCACTTAAGTCTGAGCACTGACCATGAAGACAGCAGGACCTGACACACCACCCCAGCCACCCAACGTCTACCTTTATTATGAAGCTGCTCCAGTGAATGGCCATGATAGCCATCCACTAAAAACTTAATTCAATTGCAAGCCTTAGTCACAAGCAATAATTGGAGTCTAAAGCACTAGTTTCTCAGTCCACAATATCAGCCACATTTTAGTGTTAAAACTTACTGATCATTTTAGGAAGCTGTGTGTGTGCACACTTTGGGCTAAAACCTCAGCTGGTGCACTAAAGTCTAGACACAGTAACACTGCTCTACTTTTAGGGGCTGACCAACAAATACTGACCTCCAGGGCATCCCCACTATGGCATAGATGGGAAAGGCTCCATTTTTTGCTGGCTTTGGCATTAGTCAGTACTAACAACACTGTGTGATGTCCAAGACTGTTTAGACAGGCTGGTTTAGACTCAAGACTCGTGCTGGAATGACAGAGCAGATCACTTTACTAATAAATACTACTCGTTGCCTTCATGCTTTTGCTTGCTTGTACATTGCCTCATGATCTTTATCTACAAGTGAAGATGGCTTGATACTGGCAGAATTGCAAGTGTGAGTGCAAATACAATTTTATATTTAGCAACAGAAATCAGCCTTTCTGGTAGGGGCTTAGTAAGTCCCTATAATATTGTGTAGATGACTGCTTGGAGGCATCTGTGATGTATGATTTGGTATCTTTAGTTTGCATGCACCAGATGGTCTGATTCTCCCAGATAGAACTTTCTTACAGAATTTCTGGGTTAAGGAAGAAGACAGAGTAAGCATCGACTATGGAGGCAGAATACCCCGAAGGCATGCAAGACAAGCCCCCAAGTTTACTTCAGATTCTCAACAGCATTTTACCTGTTTTCCTTCCCAGCTCAGTGTCTCCATCACACCTACATCATTCTCTCCTGCAGACCTTTACACCTTTCTGGTTAGCCCAGATGCTGACCTTTCCCACCTGGACTGCAGCTGATCATGCATGTAGTGCCTGCCATTCTCAAGCAGATCAAAAAGGATTCTGCAAGCTCTTGCTCTTGATCCATGCCTTATATGTCTGTGTTATACAAATGCTTCACTTGATGCCTTTTATGTGGGCATCTCTCATCATCGCTGACCCAGCAGGACCAGAAGTGTGCTGTGGTACTGCTTAGTGGCACCTCAGAGATGGGGTCCCATGCACCATGTCATCAGCAGTGCTTATTGCAACACGTGGCTTTTTCTGCTGGAGATCATCCATCCAAATAGTGACCTCCTCCAACCCTGCATAACCCATGAGCCAGCAATGCAGCAGGGGTATGTGCAATGTAAGGATTTCCTCTTCCAAGGGAATTCACTGCAGTTAACAAGTTCTACTCCAAGTAATCTTCATCCTAGAGCAGCAACTGCTAGTACTTGTTAAAAGCTGTCTGAATTACCAGTGACCCTGTACTCACCAAGTGCATCAGCAGTACAAAAGATGATTCAGGACAAGAGGGTCATAGGCAATGAGAAAGCATGTCCAATCCACATCCCACTTGCATGCATCTCTAGCTCATAAAATATCTTCGATTTTTTTGAGCAAATAATTATGTTTTGCTACAAAGTTGAGTATATTAGCATTTATTATTAACTTTTAGTATATTAAAATTTTAGTAGGCTAAGATAGTTATAGGACATAGGCACTAGAAGAGAATCTGCTAAATGATGTTTCTGTAGATGTTAAAGCAGATACATTTAGGACTCCGGGGGAGTTTTATTCCTTTAGCAAGATTAATCAGTGCAAACATGCATTTCAGGTAGGGAAGCAGCATCTTCATTTTATGCACTGGAAACCTAAGAAACAGAAATTAGAGGAGCCCACCCAAGCCACACAACAGCAGAGCTGGTATCCAAATCACAGATTCATCACCCTCAGGGTAAAGTTCAGTTAACCAACGCCTCCAATTTAACTTTTTACATTTTATCTGGATTTTTAAAAGCCTTCTAGATTTGTGCAAAAAGCTACCAGAGACAACTGATGAAAACTGTTAGTCACTGGATTTTTATTGTGTTATTTTTTCCATTGCTGCAAATTTTGTTGAGGAAGTCAGTAAGCTCTAGAAAACTCCTCCCATCACTGAAAATTTTCCATGAAAGCAATGCTTGAGGGGAAGTCAATAATACATCTGTTTAGCAAAATGCTTTTCTTTCCTTACCAGTCCACCATCAACCCTGCCCCAATCAGAGAAAATAATAATAATAATTAAAAAAAAAAAGAAAAAAAAAAACAACACACACACACCAGAGAGATGACAGAATAATATCAAGTGTATGCTTTGGCATTTCACTGAATTAAAGCTTTTGTACAACATGTAAAATAATCACAAAATCCCACTCCAAAAAGCCAGATGCCTATAAAAGGCAGCCACAATGCTCTCCATGAACTAATCTAACACCTTCCTCAGACTTTCTACTTTTGTGCTATGGCAAAACATTATTTTTAAATAGAATACAGAATAGTAATTTTCAGTTTTATGTTATTCCTAAATCTATTTTTTATTATTATTTTCTATGCTTAAACACACAAATAAATCTCAACATAAATCTTTAGATTGGCATTTTTTAAGACAAAACAAATATTTTCTAAAGAAATGGGAAAGGGTAGCTTGTAGCTGTCCTCCTCCTATAGTCCATCCAGGCTGTCTTTCCTTAATGAAGAAACTTCATGGTGCCATTCTGCAACAGCTAGAGTCAACCACATGAAACTCATCACAGAGGAAGAGGCTATGGCCCAGGCCTAAAAACATTTAGGTAAATATTTATTCAGTTTTGCTGCCATAAGCAGTCTCAGTTTAAAATCAATGGAAATACAAACATGGAGAAGGGCTCAGCAAGTTTTTGAGCAATTCTGTCCTTTGTCAGGGTTTTTGTTCTTTTCCCCTTCTTTCCCCCTCATTTGTGTAGGTTTCTTAGACAGGATGGAAGGAAAGAACTAAACACTAACTGTAAAACCACCAAAACAAGGCAGGAAAAAATAAACACCACATGATGCTTTATGCAATTTATTTTCTTTTCTAAGGTTTTTTTTTTTAAAAAAAGAATTACCTTAATTTCAAGTACAGTTTGTTCCTTTACCTCCATGTTCCAACTTATGCTTTTATTTAAGTTTATTGAGTGCCCACTCAAAGCACCAAAGGCTTCCAATGACATTATCAACTGCAACAACCTCAGAACCAGTCATCTGTTGCAATAAGAACTGAAACTTCTCCAAATTTTTTTCTAGCTATTCTCTTCTTTATTTAGTTTGATACTGTGATTTCTCCCCCAATGTCATTTTCAAAGACCTCAGGAATCCCACAGGATCTTTGGTTTAACTTATAGGCCTGCCCTTTGCAGTTCTGCATTAGGCTCCCTCCACCATTTGGCTCCTAGGTCAGCCCTCTAAAAGTTGAAAAACTGTTGGGCCCCTTACACAGCAAGCAAAGTTAGCTCCATTCTCATTAGCTTGGGATAAAACCAAGCTCAAACCTCCCCCTACCATAAGCAGCATGACCCAAACTTGCTATTTCATGCATTCACAAAATATGCTGCAGTTCTCAACTATCAGCCACACAGTGACCACCACCCAAACAAACCATGACCTGCTTCACTTAAGAGACTATTACACACCATGATGTATTACAGAAAACTTGAGCTTTCCACATGCTACAGCTTACACTATACAGAAATATATATATAAATACATAAAGCATTTTTAATAGAACTGCTTATTCTCTTTATATTATTTTATCCTCTCATCAATAAAATTCCACAGACATCAGATCCATCACAGCAAAAGAGAAGTGTTTCTTACACTAATACTAAGTTAAGAACTGCGTTCTCTTTTTCTTCCAACTTAAAATAGAAACAGCGCACAACCAACACATTCTTTCCTCCTGGGGAAGGTCTAAGGACAAACCAGCATCACAGACACAGAAGTCAGAGCCCAGGACATCAAAGGTGGCTCCCCAAGGGCTTTGCCATCTCCACCAAGCCCAGAACACACAAAAAAAAACAGAAAGGAAAACAGAGCCAGACAAACCTTGCATATGATCATCTGCAGCATATGAGTCCCTCAGAGTACTTCACAGACCAGAAAGGTGAAAGGTCTCCATGGTAGGCAGCTCTAAGGTGGCCTCACCTGCCTGCCATCTACTTAATTACACTTTGCAAGCCACCACAGGTGCAGGGCCTTTGCAAACTTTGGCTGGAAGGCCAACCAAATCAAATTTTTCCATGGTATAAAATCAGATATGGCTGAGGGCAGGTGACACCTTTCACATGTGCATGTTTCAGCAGTGCTAGGGGGTGGCAATTAGCACAAAGTCTGCTATGGGGGTGTGGAGAGGAGGAAAAGGGACCCCTTTCCTGAGCCTGCCTGCATCCCGGGCCTGTTCCCCATCACCAGCCCCTCTGCCTGCTCTCCCCCTGGCCCAGCTAAACAAACATACGTGCTATAAATTGCAGCTGCACGGGGGGCAGCTCCCAGCCCTGATCCCAGCCCTGCTCATGGGCTGCCAGTGCTGTGGTCCCCTCCTGCAGCATATCCCCCTCCTAGTGCTGCCCAGCACTGCAGAGAAACAAGCCGGGTTGTTTCTTTGGGGTTTTTGTTGTTGTTGTTTTGGGGTTTTTTTTGCTTTTTTTTCATGCATTAGGTTTATTAACCTGAAACCCAGCTTTCAATGTGAAAACTAGCTTTCAAACGAGCTGTCACCTCTAAACCATGTTTTTCACACAAAGGCTGATCTGGGTAAAGAGTGCAGAATTATCCCTCGTACACGCAAAAAAGAAGTGTCGCTGTCAAACATTTAGCATTTCCATCCTGATTAAAACTCAATTGATTCTGCGCTGATTGAAACTAAACTGGGTTCTTCTGCTTTGCACCCTCCACCAAAATCTGTTTTGATTTTCCAGTCGTTCTCCCGCCTTTGGCTGGCTTCTCACCCATTAAAAAAAAAAAAACATAGCACTACTTTTTTCAGCTCTATTTTCTACAGACAGATTTGGCTCCCTCCAAAGCCTCTGTGATTAAACACACAGTAAATAGTAGTCAGGCCAAAATTCTCCAAGCCTGTGACTTTTTTTGATGCCAATAAATCCCACTGCACCTTTCTCTTCAGCTGCCCTCAATTTCCTTGACTCTTTTAAGGCTGTCATGTGCATCTGGACCTGGCTGCCTCTTCCAGTGCAATATTTCCATTCTCTCTCTCAGATTTTGCCCTGAAAAGCTGCCAAGCATGAAGTCTATGTTTTCTGAAACCTCTAATGCAATCAAAAAATTTGCTCATTTTCCCTTGTTTTGATAAAACTCTCCAACCTGAAAAAGAACAGTTTCAAAACAACAAAAAATGTCATTTCGGTTTAGTTTTCACCTTTTTTTTTTTTTGGATCAAAAGAGGAGAATAATACTCTGATAATTTCCAGTTATGGAAACATATCACTTCGCTTGAAAATTGTAGACTAATCTGAATTCAAAATACTGATGTTTTCAATACCAGTCTGCATTGAAAAATAAAAAATATTATCTGCGTTAAAAATGGCAGATCTCCAAGTAGTGTAAGGTTATACTATTTTTTTCTAGTATCTTTTTATTCCAGCAAAAGATTTCTTCCTCACTGTGTCCAGTACATCTGTGTTTTCTTTCATTTGAGCCAGAAGCACCATGGGGCAGAGGCAGTTCTTCTACGTATATTTTACTGAGCAGATAAGTACTTTTTTTCTGCAGAACAGAATACAAACTAGTGGGACATTGGTAGAATCTGGTCACTTACCAGAGAGGAATTCAGGAGTAGCAAATAATAAAATTTTATTAGACAGAGACAACCAGAGTGAACATAAGTGCATGCTTATAAGTCCGCTTTTTTTCTTGCTAGCCAGATCATTACTGGGTACAGCCGTTAGGCAAATGAAAGCTTTTGAAATAAACAAAGTGCTGCTGTCAAAAGCAGAATAGTCTAAAGTGCAGAATTAGAAGAGTAAATGGAACTGGAATTACCATGGGGATAGGAAGGAGATTAAATGTGTATCTAGTAGAATTTGGGGAATCACCAGGCATGTATGTTGCAGCCGCAGTCGGATTGTTGCCCGTGGCTCTGCACTGCCCCTCCTGATCCGCTGCCAGAGCTGGTTACGGGAGCACTCCCCAAACCTACTGCAGTCCAGAGAGGCAGGGTTAGTTTAAATAAACAGTGAGTCATGGATAATCCAGTGCATTTTGAGCAAATAGCTTAAGGAAGCTTGTATGAGCAACCCAACTTGCAGACTGGGAGGGATTTGGGATTGCTGATAACCACCCAGAGACAAGCTCTGGTTACTAATATCTTCCACCAGCACAGCTGAAGCTGGAAGAGCACATCTGTTCACCTCCTGAAGAGGACTAGATTTCTGGTCTGCTAATCCCATTTTCCACTACACAGTCAGTCAAAATAGCCACTAAATGTCTGGAGATCCCTCTGTGCTAAGTGTCTCTTCAGTAGCATTAATTTGGCAAAAGTAGCCAAAGAGAAAAGTGAATGGTACTATTTGGATCCTGATCAAAATAGGGTATGTAGAGAGCGTAGCAGTACATAGCTCCACTATATCCTATCCTTTGCTGGTCTTAATATTCCAAGTTCTTAAATCAGGCAGCTCTGTGCAGCTTTAATTTAGTCAAGGGCCAAGAAGCTATGAATGGAGGAGCCACAGGCCTAGAGCTTCCAGCAATCTGTTATCTCCCAGATGTCCAATTAGAAGAGATAACACATTCAGAGATAAATTCCTGGCAAGAGCTGAGGATGAGATTTTGCTTGAATCAACAATGTGGTCAACATGTTGAAAATGATACATGAAAATAATGTAAGACAAAGATCTGAAATGTTTAAATAAGAGATCAGTTATGGGCCTCTCGTAGGTGGTAAAGGTAAATTATTAAAAGAATTTATAATCATATTCATGCCTAATTATTAATAAACAAGGATGGCTAACAGATGCTGCAGCAGATTTACATTTCCTAAGGAAGTAAGAAGAATTATTGAAGAAATTTGGGATCAGCAAAATGATTAAATTTGGAAGCTAAGATGTCTGCAGATGACCAAAAAAAAAAAAAAAAAAAGTCTTTGTTAAATGTTTAGGAAGAAGCAGTTAAAAAAGGAAAAAGATTCCTTTTCAGACCTTAGATGCACTAATAGGTAGATTGAAGAATGCTGACACAACAACAACACCTACTGAGAATGGAAAGTAAGGAAGTTTCAAGAAATTGAAAACCAGGAACAGATTCAGATCAAAGATATCACTTATTGAGGTCATTTATATGCCCTTCAGGGGCATAAAAGAAGTGACACCTTATTTTCTTGATCCTTCTGAAAACTAATCCAAATCAAGAATGAAAACTGTATTGAAAAAAATCTAAAATATGTGACTTAGACAATAACAACAACAAAAAAAAAACACAGAATAGAAATTGTGCCAAATAAACATGACAAGGAGCTTTAAAGGCCAACAGGGGATCAACAGGAGGAATTTGTGGCCCAACTGATTTAAGGACCTGGGGAAATATTAGTACAATATTCAGCACTATGATTGGTAAATAATGACAAAGATGAATTGCTGAATAAACAAGGAATTTGCTTTGATTGCCAAGACAAGATATGTTTGAAAATGGAGGAAAGAATCATGAATATCTATTTTTGGGAAGACTGTTTCTTGTTTATTTATGACCTGAAAAAAATCATCACTGAAGAAATTAGTGGAGTTTTCACAGAAACAAACAATAAGATTGACAGATGAAGATGTAAAGTGATAACAGTAACTTGTATAAAATACAAAATAAAACTAGTCCTTAATTGCTGAAAAGCAAGGCTTTATGGCAACATTAAGGAAAAACACTTCTGTATTGAAATTATAAAATGCCAGTCAAAAAAAAAAAAAAGAGGAAGAAATGAAATACAGCTGAAGGCTTCTACATTTCTTCAATTTCTTCAAGATCAGGATTTTTTTTTTCCCAATCAAGAAAACACTCAAAGATTCTAAAAGCAGGCACGGTACCCTGACAGAACTGGAACGCTGCTGACACCATGCAGCATTTGAGGCAGAATACCCAACATCTGCACCTTCCCTTACTCAGACAAATGTGTTATGAGGCTTCATTTACCTGAAGGCCATTTGGCATCACAATTTCATCAGCAAAAGCACTGAATTTGCTTTCTGACTCATCAGCAGAGCAGCACCGAGTGGCCAGAGTAGAAGCAGGCTAAGTCACCGGGTATCATCGGTCCTTAATCATAGGGCTATCACGATCACTCGGCACTAGGTCTTTCACATACTCAGAGTGCAATATAGTGAGTTTTCACAAGACCACTGCCACATCACATTTACAGCATAGCTCAAAAGATTTTGAAGGCAATTTCTGTTCACTTTCATCAGATTTAAATCCAGAGACCTGTGTTCTACTCAGAGCTTCACAAAATTTCGCGATATGGTATTTTCCTCTTTTAGGTAAGAAATCATAATGGGTTATGGTCAGTGGAGTATGTTGATCCCTATGTACTACATAGAATAGACTTTTCTTTCAGTATAGAATAAGCTGCTCTACATTTAGCATCGATGAAAACCATTACATTCAAAAGAAATAGTTTGTATTAGATCTTTGAAGTCCATGCAGATTACCACTTCTGCCCTCACGTGCCAATTCTATCCAATAACAAGACAAAAACAAGCCATTCTCCTATTCACAAATCTCAAGTCCCACCTTTTCATTTACACCCAAAAATATGCAGCCTACTGTTTCTTCCTCATCATTTTGGCAACTGCCACAATTGTGTGTATGGAAAAATAGTGTTAAGAAACTAATGGATTTTAATTGTCGTCATTGTGAATGTTTCTCTCTGGTGGAAAGAAAAAACATTCACCATTGCTCATTTTTTTGCTTTTCTTTTTGTTCACTCTATAGCCCTTTCGTTCTTCTTTCCATCCTGCTTCTCCAAATACACTACCATGCCTTTCTCTTTTCTTGCCTGCAGGGAAGCTGATTGCTCTCTCTCTTCCATTCCTTGATGCTGTCACTTCTCCTCTAGCAGAATCTGCACTAAAATCCATAAGCAGCATCTCTTCCTCCTTGCTCCAGTATACAAAAGCATATGCAAAAGCATTAGCAGAAATTGAAAATTATGGCAAGTGTCCTCTGCCAAGGATCAAGTATCTGCAGAAGATGCTTGTGCTCTGATGAAAGAACGGGCACTGAAAACCCTATTTGTATTGATAGATTCTGTTTCTAGCCCTAGAGCAGGAATTTCAGTAGATTGAAATACTGGTAGTGGTACCAATAGTCTGACTGTGCCTAAAGGCTTCATTCAAAACTAACATCTCAGGTGTCCCTTCTTTGGGCTAAACGGATCAAGTAACTGAAGTCAAAAGAAGTGCCCAAGGAAACAGTAAATTTTCTCTGTGTTAATTACTGATGGCTTATATATTTATTTCCATTAATTATTCCATGACCAAGTAGTAAAGAAAAAAACAAAAGACTTATATCTTTATGCATGCATTCAGATCATTATCCAGAACAACTTAACCTCTTCTGGGTCTCTTCATCTAGTTTATTTTGTTGTGAATTACTTAATAGCTTAATGTTGATAACCCCACAGTTAAATTAAGTGCAGTCATTATATTTGGACAGTGACATGTACTGTGTTCTTCATCTAAATCGCTCTGTCTCAATGCAATCAAACTCAGGGATAAGTTTTGAGATTTATTTTTTTCCTTGAAGGAAATCACCAAAACAAGTTTTTTGGTTTTAGCGTGGATTCTGTTTCAACACATTGCCTCTCCGTGCCTGTGTGATCCAGGTGAGGATTAACACAGTTAAAAAGAAGGGGTTTTTTGTTTGTTTGTTTTTTCCAGAAAACCTCACAGATAATGCAAAAAACAGAGATAGTACTTTACTTGTTCTCAGTAACAGAGAATGCCCTCATAAGTTTTTTGGTTTTAAATTGTTTTAAAATAAAATCCCATCAGAAAAAAAAATGCTTTTGGAATATCTTCAGGGTTTTCATTTCAAAATAAAACATACTTAGAAATGTCTGATAATAGCAAAGAAACATTTTTGATAACTAGTTACAAATGCAGTTGTAAATCAGTGATGTCAGCAACTATAAAAACGCTTAGGGGGTTCTTTTTTTTTTTCCTCCACACTCCCAGATTCCTCTCCACTCGCCTATAACACGAGTGTGGGTTTGTTTAGGATTAGGAGCTGGTGTGCCATTTTAAACAATGGGCGATGTCAATAAATAATGATGTCATTTAGCCTAAAGAAGTTCTTGCTTTGTTTCCAGAGTATGAGCTGGAGAGCTTGAAACAAATTGTCTGGTCTCTGATCAGCTATAAAGTTTTGAGAAACGTTAACATTTCTATTGTTCTAAAAGCAGGGTGTTTGGGGGAAAATCCTATCTAAAACACAAGTTGTCTATCAAGAACTTAGGGCTTTCCACTCTTCTTTTGTTATGAGAAGAAGTTGCTGATATTTGTCTGTGGACAGCTATCAAGTCCAAGCAGTTTGAGAAAGTTAACCTGTACTTGGCTGGGGAGTCTGTATCATACCAGCAGAAACCACAGGTTTATTTTTTCAGGGCAGAGAGAGAAACACTCTAAAATCCAGTTGCTAACCTCCTTCATACCATTCAACTTGCTTTTAATGTATACTTAAATTACTTGTAATCTTAACGCTGAGACTTGTACTTCCAAAGGACAAGAGTTTGGGAGTTGTAGTTGCAGATGCTGAGAAAGATGCAGCAAAATGCCAGAGCATCCCCTGCCATGGGCCAGAGAGGAGCCCTCTCTGCCCGGACTCTTGTAAATCCCACCAGGCATTTAAGTATCTTCAACTGCCCAAGCTCGCTGGAGACAACCCATACCCGTGTGTTTTATTTCAGATAAAATATAATATAAAATTTCCTCCAAAGTCCATTGTTACATCACATTGGACACAATGTGGGCAAGATCCCTTTCTTATCCTGTTTTTGAGATAATTAACATAGACATGCATTTCTCACATAATTGAAATTAAATAAATTTAACCAATATGGGCTATTTTATTGCATTTGATTAAATTAATCTTTGCTAATAAAATAGGCATAAAATATAAATGCTAATACTAATAGTCCAAATTTAAGTTTTAAGAAAAAAAGGATTTTTTTTTCCTACTCGCTCTAAGATACAAGGGAAAATTTATCTTGTGTATTATCTAATAGGCCTTCCAGAACTGAAGACCACAGGAGGTAAGGCTAACAAAATTAATATGCAAAGAAGTTCAACACTAGGGACCCATAATTTTCTTGCAAATGGTTTCACTTTAAGGATGAAACAACACAAGACAATACCAATTTCTTTCTTTTTTTTGCAAATAGATGATGCTTTAAAAAAATTAACACATGACAGCAGGTGGGAAGAAACTAGACAAGTGGATATTCAGACTAGGGAGAGACTACAAATTTGATTTGCTTAACATTTTACTAACTGATTTGAATTCACTGATATGGTAAAACAATGTCAGGAGATATATTTAATTAAGACAAGACTGGTTGTCATTCAGACATGAAGTAAACATTTAGCAGACCTAGTGAATTATTAAAGTGAATGAAAAATAATGTGACCTTCAGAAAGCGGAATAATAAATATCAAGGATTTAGAAAATTCTACGTAGATATGTTTTGAAAATTGTGTTCTTTCTTTACTTTACTCTTTGCATTAAATAACAACTAAAAAAAAATACCAAATGCATTATTAATTGGAGATTTTTAACCATAGAGGAACATATTTATTGCTATGATAGATTTATACCGCATTTGTAAGTGTAAGACTTATGACACATGAGAATTGAAATTTAAACTGTTCTTGCTTCTGTATATGGAATTACCCAGGCTGCTTATATCTATTTTGTAAGGAGTCAGTAATAACTAGACATTGTTTCTCTTGTATTAAAAAGTTCCTTGTGATTAGATTTCAAAAATATATCTTTGCACTGCAGGAAACAGTTCAACATGACACTCTTCCTATCAGTTCTAAACAGGTGAGTGTCAGACAAGCTTCGAAAGTAACAAATTACTTCAGCATAATTCAAAATGTTAAAATCAAGACTTTGAAAAAGGAGAAAGGTTACATGTTTGGCCTGCACTATCCGATCATTTGATGTTTACATATGTCAAATGTAGTATACTATGGCAATAAAACATATTGACAAAAATGATATCTTTGAAATGGATCTTCCTTTAGAATAGGGTGATATTCCAGCAAGGATCTTTTTTTAACAAGAATGCTGTAACTAATACTGCATGGACATTACTTTGAAAGAAGTTGTCTCATATAAAATATTTTTATCATCCTTTCTTATAAGAAACGCTTAGCCCCTAAGAGGTGCAATTCACTGCTGAAAGATATCAGGAAGTAATTCTTGATATTTTAATCAGGAAACTCTAGCACTTGGTCCTATGAACTGTGATTTTTTTTGTGTGCTGTAAGTTTTCTTATTCACCCTCCCTAGACTTTGTTTTCTTAATTTTAAATATTTTCTTAATTAATTCAGCTATTTAAATCTGAACATATATATAAATAGAAATTGCTTTGGCAATTATTAATTCCAGGGAGGGGGGTATATTTAATTCAGCCGTCTAATTTAGTGCTTTGATCCTCAGACCATAACAACAGTAGCAACAAAAATAAAATGCATTATTTATAAATTTATATATATATATATCAAGTTCAGATTCTTCTAAAAGACTAAAAATCAAGCCCCATTTGTTCAATATAGAAAAGGCTTTGAAATGTAATCTCTGTGGCTTGATTGATGTATTACATAATGTAATTCTTTTTGCTCTCTCTCTCTGCAAACATGTTAAACATGCTTGATACTTTTCTGAGTACAAATAATTTCTTCCATTCCCTCTGCGCTCAATTTATTATCCTTTTACAGTATTTAATAAATGATTGTAGGAAATGTAAAATTGAATTACTTTATACAAAATCAAATTAATTATAAATCAACTCTCTCCAAGGCCATAAAATATGAATATCTAGCGATAGAAATTTTTGCATTACCCTGTACTATTCAAAGAAACATCTATTTTTTTTTTGAGGGAACACTAGGAGGATAATGGAGTCACTGCCAAAGTTAAATATGGTATCACTTTTATTCCTTTTTCACTGAGCTACTTTAATTTCTATAAATCATGTCCTTATAGTCAGCAACCAGAATAAATTTGGGCAGTTAGCAGAGATTCAACTAGGTACAGAAAACCTTGCTCCTTGTCAAGTAGTTCTTATAAGATGAAGAAAGCGTGAATTTGCTAGACCTCACATATTATGGTTATTCGTTTAAAAGTCAATGTGTTATCACTTAAATCACCCGGAGGCTCTCAGGTTTCCCTGTGTCCCATAGGGTGGCCCAGCAGCACCCAGCTGGCCTGCAACCCCCTGCCCCAGCCCCACTGCGAGGGCCCAAATCTCTTTTTCTCAGCCCTGCAGCAGGGGTTATCTCCTCGGTTGCACAGTTCAGCACCTAACCTGCCACCATAAGGACAGACTTTGGGAAGAGCAACTGCTGTGTTTTTTTTTCACACCCCTATGCAAGAAATGATGCTCCAAATAAATCACAATTCTAGACCTTGGGACAAGTGTTAAAGGCAAAAAGCTGTGGCCATGTGCCCCTGCTGCCCCATATGAGCGGAGCTTCATTCTGGAGCTTGTCAGGCACATGCTTCCCTGTCCTCGGCCTCCACCAGCCCCGGGCAGGGTCCTGCTGCTTCCTGTAAAATCAAAGTGTAGGGAGAGAGGAGAATGTCCGAGCAGGGGCGAGCCCAGCGTGGCCTCCATGCCCCAGCCCCGCCACCACGGAGCAGCGAGCTCCACGCAACGAGGCCGCTGCACCCACTCGTGTCCTCCGTGCTCTTCCCAATGCTGACAATGATACCATTGGTGCTGCTGTCTCAGCACAGCCTCTTGGCCATCGCAGCAGGTTTCCTTTTTAGAAGGGAAAAAGATACCTTCTCCCTCGCCACAGGCAAGCAGGCCCTGTCTCAACACAGGAGCTAGGATGCTCTAACATGGAACATGCAAATATATAAATTAAAGGCCAATTGCATGCTCATGTGTTTCTTGCTCAGTATTGTTATCCAGGGCAAATTTTTGATATTTCTCCCTGTTTCATAGTTGGCTGTTTTTCTAAGCTTCCTTTACCATTACTTTTTATTATACTTGCTATGAAACATATTGCAAGATTTTTTAAACCGCTGTTCAAAAACATTGAAGCATTAAACCATGCATTATGTTACGTAGGGTCCAAGCGAAAATGAGCAGTTTCCTAGCATACAAATTATGGAAGTACGTGCATAGGAGCCAAAGATCGATTGTGAAGAGAAACTACATGTTTAATATGCAAAATGAAACAGGCTGAATTAGATTTCCTGTCATATAAAATATTTGTCTTCTTTATAAGAAGGCAAACTCATAGCTCTCCTGAAATTTGTGTGGAATATGTAGTTTCAGATTTATTTTTACATGTAACAAACAAGGTATGTGTCTCAAGTTCATAACCATCTTGGGCAAAATTAGTCTCACAATTATTATAGTGCAGTTTTCCCTATTAAGAAATGCTGTGGACTTACTGTTTACCTTTCAGTTTATTTTATTTGCCAAATTATATATCAAATGGTCCCATGGGCTTGCTGAATATATGGGTGCTAACAATGAAAAATGTGCGTAGTTTTAATACCAACTTTGTAAATTGCCTTAATAATAGCTTGTATAATGTAATAGTATTTTCAACCAGTACTTTTAATTTCTAGCTCATAAAGCCTTTTCATTGAACCCCAAGGGTGTAGCTATAAAAGTAAGATTTAATTTTGTATATAATGTGGCCTAAATTAGTTTTAAAGCAATAGGAGAAACATGCAGCTCAAAGAGATAAGGCCAAAATTATTATAACTTGATGAAATTTCCTATAGCAAAATTAATCATTATTTCCATTTTAACATAATTTGACATAAAAAAATAAAACTAATGTAGATCTAATCAAAGTATATATTTTACATGACTTTTTGCTGTAAATTCTAGAGACCGTAAAGGAGTCTTGCAAACCATATGACAGTGAATGTTTTGAAGACAGTTCCAAAGTGTAGGTTGTGTATATTATTTCTTCTGTGGCACAATTTAATCAAAAAATTTTGGCACATAATAATAAAACGCTGTTTTTATATTCCTATATTTGTCCAAGACTGGAAGGTCATGCTCAGAAACTGACAGCACAGCCTCATGGTTGTCAGTCTGCATGCTGGTCAACTGTTTGTGACATTTGTTCATTTTTCTTAAAAGTTCCCCTCCTAGGATCATGTAATTATGCAAAAACCTCAGTTTCTCAGTTTCTAAGCCTGACCACTGCAGAAAAAAATCTAGCAAGCATGAATGATAAAGCGGATGAAAAGAGAGAGCACATAAAAAAGAGCTAAAATTACATTCTTCAAATCTATATTTATTTATTGTACTATCTTTATTTGGGCTTGATGCATTCTTAAATGCCTGGGCTTGGCCAGTATACTTTGTTGGCCACTTTAAATAGATGGGAAAATGTTCAAAATCATCAGATTTCCTGATTTCCTCTGCAAAAAAAGCTTTGTATTTAACTAGATTTTTTAAGCACACTACTTAAAGCAAGGTCCCTTATTTTCCCCAGTATTTCAGCTCTGACTTTCTTTCTAGCCGATAGTTACATGTTTTCTGTGCACATTAAAAGTTTGTTATACTAACATATATGACGAACTCTGAGCTCAGTGACAGTAACACCTGCACATTCACATACCACATGCAAGACCAGCAAGGTTTTGTGCTTTGCTTAGTGATTCTGACAGGTCAGTGAAGGGGAAGAAAACAGAAAAGAAAAAAGACCCCTCAGAACTCTGCTTCATCAACAACATAAGCAAAATGCAAGAAGAAGGAGCAGTCGCACGCGCCACCTCAGCACATCCCAACACTGTTATTCCCAGACACATTTTGGACACAAACCACCTCACGCGTATCTATCAGGAGATTGGATTTGGGATTTTTTTTCCCAGAATCCTGCAAATATCTAACTTTGGCCTATGCCTGTTCAAGCGAGTGGTGAAACTTCCCCTGGATTCAGTGTGGATGAGCTCCAACTTATCAAGAGTGGCTTTGTGGAATAGCGGCTGTCAATGTTTCCTTCTTTCTTTTCTTAAGTTTATTTCATCTTCGCAAGCCTTATTGATTTGTACAGATGCGGCTGGCCTGACCCCAGGAACCAAATAAAAGGAGGCAGCTCCCTCAACACTGCTCTCCCAGGATGAAGTTTTAAATACCCAAGTAGACTTCTTAACTATTTGTGCTTCTAAAGCCTTGCAACACATCCATTACATATAAAAATAATAGTTTATATCAAGCAACATAAGTAACTATGCACATTAATTACATGCACATACACATCAATATACAGTGGAAGAAAGAAATGGCATATTAGCTGTATATTAAAGTGGTGCTATTACCAGTGTCTTAACATGCCAATAGCCCAGCTGATCGAGGCAGCATGAAGCAGACACCTTAACTTTGACTACGTTCTTAGCATTGCATTTCATGGGACATCACATTACAGCAAAGACCACAGCCAGACAAGCTGCCACAACAGCAGTATGCTGTGGCAAAGCTCTTTTTTTTGCACTAGTAGTTCTAACCTCTGTGACACTATTTAAACTCTTATACGGATATTTTCACATCTTAGTGTCTCACCTTGCCTATCCTCAGAGCCAAGAAGGTTATTTTGATCAGGGAAGTAAAAACAGCTGAGGTTTAAAAAGCCAGCTGAAGAGTGAGCAAAACCCAGTGAGAAATGCTTCTTTAATGCTTCTAAATGCTAAATGTGTTTTTCCCATTTAATTAATTTGCTTTACTTCAGTGGGGTTGTATGACTGAATAAGGCCAATAGGCCTTAAAAATTACTCCAGATTTTTCCCACCAAGACAGAAAGAATAATACATTAAAATACTACCACACTTGCAAACTGATCTCTTTCCAGAACCTATTTTTAGTAAAACTCTTCCCTAACCAACCTCCAATAACAAAGCTCTGCCCTGAGAGCAAGCCAGGGGCCTGCTTTCCACTAGAAAGATAGTGTTAGTGCTACAGACACTGCGCCGAGGCTGCCGAGAGGGTACGACACGTAATGTCAGTGCAGAGCAAGAGGCTACAGAGCGAAAAGTCATTCTCTGAACATCAATCACCCAGCAGCACATTAAAGGACTGGCTGTGAGCTACTGACAAAAAGCCTCACCACAGCTTTAATTTGTAGCTGAATAAGCACTGGTCTTGTTTGACTTCGTTGTAGGGGTGGGTTTCTTGTTTTTTGTTTTCAGAAAATGTGTTTTGCTCAGTCATTCTGGTGATTTCTGTTTCTACTGAATTTGGTGGTGGGAACAATAGTTATGGCTGAATCACCCCTAGAAGTGAACTCGGGAGGACAATGGCAAGTTCAGGCTCTCAGGATTTTTCGTTTGCTGGCAGCAATCAAACAACCACGGAAGGAGCACAACCTTGTTCCGTTTCTCCTTGTTGGGCTGCTGGAGAAGTGGGTTATTCCATGCATTTCCCAAGTGGCATTCAATCTCAAACCCAGGCTGACACTCCAGAATTTTTAAGGCTTGCCAAACAGGTTTTGAAATGTTATAGATTTTGTCTGAAATCAGAAAGGACAATTTTATTACTTGCTTTCTACTCCAGTAAAGAGATATTTTGGTTGCACTCAATAAAAACCAAAAATCTTGTGGCAGTCCTTGAAAACTGCTTTGGTCTTCCTTCTCTCTTCTGTAAATCTTGCAGTCACCCAATCTGGAAGCAGAAAGAGTATCTTACTATGCAGGGTGATCACTTACAAATGATAAATAGCAAGTAGCAAAGTGCTGAAAATCCAGGCATTACGATCAGCTTCCAAACATCCTTTGTGCCCAGCATTTCGCTAAAGTGCTCATTGAGCAATCATGAATAATGAACACAATAGTAAAAAAAAAAAAAAAAAAGAGAGAGAGAAAAAAACAAGTTTGCTCAGTTCAAATTTGGCAAGGAAAACAGTCAAATAAATTATTCCATATGATCACTATTCCCCTCCAGTTATTGTTCTATCCTCTTCTCCACAGTGAAAACTATCAAGACCTGCTTATGTTTTTCCTGAACTTTTTTACAATCTAGTAGTAGAATCTCCTGAATCTGCCACTCAAGTCTGATCTTGTAGCAAATATTTGGTGGATGGTACAGTGTTCCCCTTTACATGTGAATGCTGTAACCCCACCAAACGAGACATTTTTTCACATCTTTAGTATATAGAATGAGCTCCTTATTTCATCAAAATTAGATGTATATCAATGTCCAGATTTATGTCAGAGATTTCTAGCTGTTCCCTCATGGGGAATGAGATGAAAAGAAAGAGTTAAAATTTCAGAGCTTTGGACAAAACACATGTATTTGTTCAAGGAAAAAAAGTTATAACAAGAAGATATGCACGCCTGATGATGAATGAAAGCCTGTTTGTACCTAATGTATCGAAGAAATTGTTCAAGAGCAGTTAATTTTGCCATTTCAATGTCTTTATGAGTTATCTGCCACAGAAGTACTTGTTTTAAAAAGATGAGTTGCCTGGCAACCACTTTAACATTGAGCAGCTGACTTTTCTGAACTTTGGGAAATGTTTTATTCATCAGCTGGTATTCTTTGCTCACTTCCCTTCATTTTCAAATTCCCTTTTCTGATTGTTTACATGCTTTTCACATTCTGCAGAGCAACTTCATGGTCTATCCAGTACCATGCAATAATAGACACCAGTTTTTGCATAATGGACACCACTTTTTCTGAACAAGTCACTTTTAAAAATGTACATTTATTTTATAATTTTCTGAGTACACATGCTCAGATCGTAGTATGATTAGAGTTGAGACTTAAACTAGCCTTATGGTGACAGAATATCTGGAAGAACTGTGCTGATTTTTAGATGTTAGTAAACTAAAAATCAATAAAAGAGATATTCCAGTCTTCCAAGACTATCCACAATCATATTGATAGCAGTTTATGAAGTAAGAATTAGGACACTAGTAAGAAAATAAGATGGAAAGATGGGTGCTGTTTCAGGTTATAACACTCGGAAAAAAATACAAGACATCAAGCAAAAAAAATACACACACACATATATATATAAACATACACACACACACACAAGTTCTTGCCAATAATAAAATAGTTCCCAAGGGAAATAACAGAAGTCTCACATTCTGAACCTTTTCCTCTATAATTTGTATGGCAATACAGAACTGGAGCAGACCAAAAGAAAGACACTGACATTTTGACCCACCTATGTTTTTGAAGCTTTCATTATCAAACACAGTTTGATAAGGCACCCTCATGTGTTGGTTTAATTCTCCATGTGGGGAAAGTGCTGTTTGATCTACACCTAGGGGACCACATCTCTTGAAGTATTCACATGGATTACTGTACCTTGAGACCTTGACCCACGGAGCCAGGGAGGGTATGTGATCTTGGATAGCAGTTTAGAATATGCTAACGATGCTCTGAAAGGAGTTTATGGTATTCACACCCCCAAAGCCTGAGGTCAGTTTTCCCATTTTGAAACAACACCAGAGATGTACACTGTTCATTTTGAATAAGCTCTCTTGTTTACTAGACTGGATTCTTATTTACATTTCCATGTAAATGTGCATTAAAGGTATGATTTAAAAAGTGCTTCCAAAAGGCATAGTAAATGAAAAAGAGACAAATAAAAGTGATACGTCAGGTCTTTGGCGCCAGACATGCGTTCTCATTCTTTAACTTCATGTTTTTCTTATGATTCTGACTTTCTTCTTTCAAACTTAAGAGAAATTGTTTACGATTTAAAAGCAAACAACTATGAGCCAGTATTTATTATTCAAACTGCTCAATGGCTCTCCTTATAAGACTACTAAGAAATGCCCTGTCCTCAGAGGAGGCTGGAGTGCAGCGGGCCCATGCCCTGAGCAGCACCATCATCCCAAGGACCGAATCAAGCAGAAGTTCTGGGCAAAACAGCACGTAATTTATGTCAGCACTCACCAGGGCACAGAATTAAAATGCTCAGACAGACATAATTCCATTATCTCCTAATTTTCACATGTTTAACTATGCTGGCTTCGAGGTTGTGGTTTTTTTCTCTCTCCTTTTCACAGTGTGCTAGGTGGCTACAGTCACCTGCTATGCAGAGCAGGCTCTTTAAAGAATCTTTTAAACAGAACATTTCATAGAATTTTTCTTCTATTGCATTCCTACCTTGCCAAGGATGACCGGGTAGGATAAGAATTTGGTCCTATTCATTCTCTCTTTTAGAGATCTCTAAACTATTCACTGTCTTTCTATAGAGAGCTATTTAACTGAGAAAATCTTTTGAAAAATATAGGAATGAACTCTTTATCCTAAAGAACTACACAGATTTGAGTCAGTAGCAAAATTCCCACTGAATTTCCTAGAATCAACACTTTAAAACTTTGCCATTTATTGTTTTACTGGCACAGAAGAAATCCAAGGCTAGCTGAAGGCCAGAGCTGTCGCCTGGCTGTGCAGCTCCTCTCTTCAAAGAACTGGCTCAGGTTTAGATCTACTGAGCCCTGAAGGTTTTAGCATGCATGCTAGCGCATGTAGTTTGTGCTAATATTGAACTACAGGCACAAGCTGCGGGATTATCAAAATGCTGGTCAGATTTGCTTTTGATTGACACTTCATAAAAGGGGGTTGTGCAAAGTCACAGACCCATAACACAGTCTTGAAGAAGTCTGGGCTTTCATCCTCCAGTGCAAGCTCGTGGAAACCTTTGCATACAACCAACGCATGTCATGTGTGTTCCTAAATAAGACCCTGTGCACAGGCAAGGACACAGTTTTCAGCTCATTCCTATTTGTGCAACTTTAGGTAGAATCTGTGGACTCTCACATAAAACACTGCTCTTAGCAAAGTACAGAAGTTTGAGGATAGCTAAAGTAGAGGTGTTTTGAGCAAGCCTAAATACAGCATTCCTGTGTGACCCTCCCCTCCCACCTCAGCAGTGTCAGTGATAGCACAGGTCTCTAGAAAGCAAAAATCTTCCTATTTCTCTCTTGTAGCCCTGTGGTTGCTTCTCAAATAACCTGTGCTGTCTGCTTTCTTGCCCTCTAGAGGAAGAGTTAGGTTTGTCACCGAGGTTATTCACATAAGGCTGGACAAACAGTTAGTGTGCTCAACAGAAGCAAAAATTCAAAGGGAACATTTTCCTTCCCTTGAAGTCTTCTTAATTTTCCGATGAAAACTTCAATAACTGAAACTTTAATAGGTCTTGTCTCGAAGTTACAAAAATAAAACAGGGAAATGTCAAAATTTTCCCCACATTTCAGCAAATTTTAAAGTTTCCAACAGCATTCCCATGGAAAGAGTGGCTTTCTAGCCCTGCCACAGATACAGTGCCACACCTAAACAGGGTTGTGCCCCAAGCATGGCCAAAGTGCTGGCAAGGTTGCATCCATTTCTGGGACCTTCCAAATCTGAGCGTGTCAATAGGAAAGCAGATGTTTATAAGGAAGGGGAATAGGAACCAAGGATTGAAAACATCCTTTCCATTAAGCACTGGCATTTTGAGGGGGAGTGAAATGTAAGATGGCAATAAAGAGGTACTTAAAAAGGATGGATTAGGGCTTCTGTGCTTCTTAGTGCAAGCTTTATCCATGCACTTATTATATACTATTATTATTATTTAGATACCTGTCACATATGCACACATGAATCTCTTCTAAGGCTACCTCTGTCCAAGGGAGAAGAAACTGTCCCAGGAGCAGCTGATCACGAGTGATGAGAGTCACCGTAAAGAAGCAGACCCTGCCGGGCGGTGCAACCGCCTGCCCTCCGCTGCCAAACACAGCCTAGAGCCTCCAGGAGACCACAATTAGGTGAGGTAATGGTTATTCTTAGCCTAATCTCTCTCACGAAAACGCTGTTTCCAAAAATAAAAACTGAAGGAACCATCAGCACATGCAACTTATTCTAAAAAATCATTAACGGCACGAAAATGAAATAGGATCTTCAGATGCGTTTTCAACAGGGTAAACATGGCGATTGCCAGGGCAGGCCTTCCAAGATGGCCTGGCTTGGTAAATACATGCAGATGGTAAAGTAAATTGACGTAATATTAATTGAAACACTCACTATCCCTTCAAGAGTTATTGTTTTAGTTCAGTTTTCTATTGGAGAGGAATTTGTTGTACTGTAACCTGATATTATTACTACAAACCCAATAAAAATATTTTTGTAAACGAAAAGGCTCCTGTTTTTCTTAAATGTAATAGTAATTGAATCCACATTTTCTGAGCTATGTAACAAACAGCTTTTTTATGCATAACTTGTATTCATCTTGGAGCATGTTATATTTTCAAAGGCATTGTAGAACGAATTGCATAAGCAGACAGATTTGAATATAATGTATTATACCATTCAATCAGCTTACTACAGGCCATATACTTAAAAATAAAATTATACCAGTAATGCTGGCATTTGTGCTCCAGAGGGAGATGGTTAATTCTTCAATAAAAAGTAGAAGGATTTACATCTGCCCTGGCTGACAACATAAAAGATCAACATTTTTCTTATACTTAGGGCAAAACGATCTCTGTAAAAACCAAGTTAATGCAATATTAAAGCTGCAGAGTTAAGCATATATAAATGAGGATAGGCACAATTAACGATGAACATTCAATGTTAATTCTGTCCTTCAGTGTATTTGCGTTAAAATGCGTCTACCCACATGTGTTCACTTCATTAGCAGTGTATTAAAAAGAAAAACTGTGGAGCAATCAGGCCAAATCTTCTCCTTTAAAAAGAAAAAATCAAATAATTTTTTGGTATACCTGTACACGGTATATTCCAGGCTTACACTTTAGTAAGGCTTGATAAATTCTATCTGTAATAAGAAATGCAGTGTTTCCTATTCCTCACTTATAAAGTTACTCCCAGACTCTTTCGATATAATAAACAGAATATAATCAAGGAAGAGGATTATAAAAGAAGAAAGATAAACTATACATACGCAACAGAAATTCTTAAACTTTAACAAGCAAATGAATCAGTTCAAAGACCGACTTTTCTGTTCAAAACAATTTATTCTTAAAAGTCCTAATTTATAGAAGCTGGAAATATTTCTTCCTTTAACACAAATTATTTAATAAAAACAAATATTGACTTGTTTAATGAGCTATTTGGAAAAGTAAGATTGTAATCTTTGCATAGTGCCAAAAAATATATATATTTTTATACCAGGAATTTGAAGTATGGTATCTCTACTAAATTTTATTCTTACTTCATATTAAAAGGAAACTTTTACCTACTAAGTGTAGTTACCTCAGAAGATAAGTATCTTCTTTTTCTAAATTCTTCCCAATTCTTTTGAAATCAATCTGGCAAAGCAGTCAAGTTATACCCTACTGCTGCTTGTTTCTCAGGGTTAGACCCCCAGACCTTGCCTACCTGCAGTCTCTGCACCAAAGTAATTAAACCAACAGGGAAAACGTTTTAGGTAAAATCAGCACCATTGCCCATCACAGACACAGTGTTCCTGGCACAAAGTTTGTTTATGCCACTGCTGCTTATTTTTGTTAAATCTACACTGAAATAAATATCTTTACAGCTAACATACTTGTGTCCACACCAGGCCGTTATGTTGATTTAAACAGTGTCTGTTTTCCCAACAATTCAGCTGAATTATTAAAACAATGACATAAAAAGAAAGGCCTGGAGAGCTAAACGAAAAGCACTTTCACCTCTTGTTTTCATCACATTTTGTTCGAATTAGAAATTTGCATATCGCGTTTAAGCCTATAGTCACAGGAGTATAAACATAGTAAAGAAGAGGATTTGGGATGTTTGCAATGTTCCCTTTTTTTCCCCCCTCAATAAGAGCTGCAAACAAAAAGGAAAACTAGCATTAGTTGAGAAGCGTATGAACGCGACCTTTTAACAAAATATTGCTCCGCTTTTACTTTTTCCTCCATTTGTAAAAAAAAAAAAGAAAAAGAAAAAGAAAGAAAAAAAAAAGTTGGAAACTTCTTCTTGTTATGTGTGATTTATTTTCTTATTCCTAGACCAGGAGTGTAATAATAGTGCAAAACTAACAGCCTTGACCTTTACAGCTCTTCTCAGTGAGGTCACAGAGAATTTTGTTGAAATCACGAGCAAAGATTGCAACCTAGCAATAACATGATACACTTAGATAATATCTGCCTTCAAAATACATATATAAAGCCTCGATGTACCGGAATGAATATACCACTTGTTCCCTGTGGGTAGTCTTATACTCCGCGTTTTTTGCAAATAGGGAAACTGAGGCACACTAAGAGCAAATTACCACTGACTGAAGCTGACAAAAAAGAAGTCAGCTTTCATGTATCCCATACTCACTTGACCAGTCCCATCCTTCCTCCCAGCGCTGTCCATGTCCTTCCATAACAAGACAGTTATTATTTAAAAATTGAAGCGTGGGAAGGTTTGTGCAGTTGGAGACGGGCATTACTGCGCTTCAGCAGAGCTTATTTGAAAATCCCCAGCAAATTTCATCTTGTTAAGCAATGCTCAGTCATAAATTTATTGTCTCCACTTTCCTGCCTGCTTAATCCCATTGTCTCCTAAAAATACACTTCAGGAGTGCCATTTTTGGTACAGCTCTAAATTCATTTCTCTCTTTTTAATTGCAGGAGGCTGGGGCAGTTACAAGAGCAACAAAAGTAGCACGCCCTTTCAAGATGGGGCAAACTGCATCTTAAAAGCGTGTATATCAGCAAGCACTCGTGTCTTTTCTGCCACCATTTTGTCAAAAGCATAAAAAGGGAACAAAATGGCAACCACTAATATTCCGATTAATAAAGACCCATATGACTCCCAGCTGTTGACTATAAGTGGCAATCCGTGAGCAGCCTTTGTACCCAATGTGGTTTTCGCAATACCCATATTTGTTGCTGCGTCTCAGTTAAGCTCCAAATAGGAACTGGTATGTAGTAGGATCTGCGTAAATAATTTATTGTCTGTCTCAAATTGAAGGAACTGCAAGAAAGAATGAGAAAAAATAAAAGAAGGAGGTTTTTATCCATTAATCAGGACCTTATAGAGAAAAAGAATGGGGTTTTACTCGTTAATAGCGAACAGCGGTTCATGCTTTTACATTTCATGACTTTCCATAGGGCTCAGCGTTCATATGGCGCTCACATTTCCTGAGGAGCGAGGCAGAAGTTAACGCAAGTTTAAGCCTTTACTAAGAGCTGCAGGGAAATCCTGTTTTCTCTGCAAACGTTCACAGCCTTGCTCGCCGGGCCATCGTTTGAAAACCATCCTAGGCTGGCATGGTGAAGCACGCGTTTAATATTAACAGGGCGCGTTTGCGCCGGTGCCTCTTAGTTTCCCGGCGGAGGCTCAGCATCACGACGTGGGAACACGGAATGTCCCCAAGGACGCAGGGGAGCACGCGGGTGCCCGGGGTGCCGCAGGGAGCCGTGAGGCCGTGGGGGCCTCCACCTCGTCCCGCTCCCTGCGCCGGTGCCGGAAGGCAGCCCCGCGGAGGGGCGCGCGCTGCCGGCGGCCCCCCGGCGCGTGGGAGCGTCGCGCGCTGCCGCCGGCTCCCGCATCCCGCGCTCGCCGGCCACACACCAGGCTGGGAGCGCAGGCGGAACAGCGCTTGGGGGGGCTCGTAGGTTGTCTTTCCTCAAGGAAAGAAAGCATTTTAAAGGGGTAAACTTAATCGGAGCAACGCGGCTTTGCAAAACTAACGTTAAAGGTGAGGGCTTCTCGAGAAACAGCCTATAGAAATGGAAATAAATTGGTTTTATTTCCTGCAAATCAGGAACACGTGTTTACTGGTTATTAAAATACACTTGCATATTAACTCTTTAAGGCCTGTTACGTGTCTATATGGCAGAACAAGAGCGATGGCCTCAGCTGATACTTGTCCTGTATTTTCTATTCAGGAGAGTGAGATAATGAAGTGCATTGCAGAACACAGATGCATTGCTAAAGAGATGTACTTTCACAATACTATTCCTTTGCAAACTATTCTTCCATTGCATAATTTTACAAATTATGTGAAAATATTCCTATTGAAAGCAAATATGATTTATATTAATCACTCAGAAGCAGCTGGAATATGAAGAAAACTTGGTGCATTTAGTGTTTGAAAAACAAGACACTATATTTAGGGATATGAACAAATCAGGACAACAGCTCATGGGAAAACATACAAATATTTAAAATTGTGGATTGCATTCTCTTCTTCACTAACTACATCATTAAAACTACAATATGAAACAAAGCATGGCTTTGTATTTGCTTGTGCAGTTGGCTGGTTTTATTTAACTGTGCTCAGTTACTTTCATAATACACTGCTAATCCTATATTCAAACAATAGAACAGGTAACCAAAGAGTGAGGGCAATTCTGTGTGCTTTTTTTTAATTATATAACCTGAACTGAGCAAAAAGCTTCAGGCAAGAAGATTTTCTGTAATGAGCTGCTTTAGCAGCTTCTAGCAATGATACAACGCTTATAGACAGCTTGATTTCACTTCTGTGTCATTTGCCCCGCCACACGCAGCGCCGCGGCCCTGGGTTTAGAGCCTTCACCAGTCACAAGCTGCCTCCTTCCCGCTCTTCTGAGATTTGGCCTTGCTGTACTCTGATCCCATCATTTTCTGGGGTAACTCTAGAGCACCCCAAATACCAACTCATCCACACAGGATCACAGCCTTTTAGAAGCATTTTAACAGCTTCTGTTTTGACAGTTCAATAACAGGGAATATTTTCATGTCCCATTTAAAACCTCATAATTCAGTGGTCAGATGATGTTCAGCATCCAGCATCTGTTCTGAAAGTGCAGCCATTTAAGACCTAAATTCTCAGTGAAGTGTGGAGTGCTTTGAAGACCCTGACCCCTTGAGAATGATGAGCACAGAAAAACCCTTAGGGTGCTCAGGTGGCAATGAAGTAGAAAATATTTTTCACAGTTCCCCTTTGGAACGGTCCAAAGACTTCAAACTGACCAAGGCACAAGTAGTAGCCAGAGTGAAATCTGAGTTGGCAAACTGCTGGAGACAAAACATTACATCTTTCAGGGAGTTAAAATGGGAGAATTGTAGAAAGAAGAAACAGATAGTGGAGAAATATATATTAAATCTTAAGTAACTTTAAAGGTAAACGATCCCCAAAAGAGCAAAGAGCAGCGGTGTATCCCCAAAGTTGTCATCGACCCTTCCCTTGAAAGCATCCTAACACAGTCCCAGCTTAACTAGCTCATGTCTAAACGTTTATCTGTTTGCCATAGACAAAAAAAAAAAAAAAAAAAAAAAAAGAGTAAAAATGTTGATTTTATTATATTGGCCTGTTCTGGTGGTATAAAAACTTCCATGAATACCCAGAACAATGTGTGAGTGGGGAGTGTGTCCCTTGTAAGAACTGAAGTTAAGATGTTTCTGTTGGCTTCTAGTTCTGGAGAGATGGTGACTTAACTCTAAGCACATGCTCGATTGCTCTGCAGCTGAGGGATGGGAGTACTCATGTGCTGAATGTTAATTTCTGGATACTGAAATATAACACGTACAAAAGTGGAAGAGATAACTGTGGCTTGTGGAGGAGGCTTCAAAATGCCAACTGCATTAAACAGGGTTTTGGACCAGTTGCAAAAGGCAGGTGATTGCTTACTAAATATGGTCTTTACTCAGGCATATATCTCTAAGTATTGAAAATGAGTCATCTCTCTCCTGCCGCTGATTTAGCTAAGATTTATTCTAATACTGGCCCATAAAACCAGAATAGTCCAAAATTTTCTGCTACACTCTATATGGAACTTTTAAGATCAACTAAAATATAGAACTCCTATGACAATAAATACCTGGATAAGCATGTGGTATTGAAGAGGCATACTCACAACATGAGCTACATAAACTCATTCTCTAAATGGGAATGTTTTAAGAGATATCAAGTGCAGATGCTTCAAAGTAAAATTTAAGGTCTCCCTGGGTGTCCCCAACTGGTGATCACTCTATTATAACCTTAACTCTTCACAGACAGAGTTCTGATTTGAGTTTATCTACCCAACCTTGCTCAGAGGAAGAATCATTGTCACATTTCAACAGTTCTTTGCACCCAACACCTAATACAAATCATGAACAGCTGCAATTTCACTGCCCAATCCTTTCTTATACCCTTATAACATTTGTTCTGTTAATTTAGGTTAATTCTGCAAATAACACTTCTGTAAATTGTTCTTGCAAACTGCTACATCATTTATGTAAGGACTTCTGTGAACTTTGAAAAATTAATGCCTTTAATTTTGGTTGATGGCAACATCAGCAGAGCTCTGTAAATTGCACTTTAATGAGATTTTGCTACAGGGGATAATCTGCTACTGACAGAGTAACATCTTGAAAACATCTGTAGACCTATAATTTTTCTATGACGATTAGATCCCACCACAAGAGTCCCAATACAGTGCAGAAATAAAGGAAAAAATGTAAAGTCCTAAATGACTACACAACCTGTTCTTTAAAAGGAAGAGTCACACAATGAAAAGTTTCATATGCTGAAAATAAATCAATTTTTCTGACTAATTAACATTTAGCTTTATTTAATTAAGAAAGACTATTACTGTCTCCACTGCTGTGCATCTGTATATAATGAAGCAAACAGCAGTAGGTATAAGATACCACAGAGGGATATGCCCAAGTAGTCCAGCACTATAGGTGCAAAGGAACGTCTATTATTGTTAAGTAACTGACATCAGAGCCTCACCTTAATGTTGTCATAAATAAAAGAAAGATTTTCACAGTTGCGTTTGCATATGGTTTCTTATTTGTCTCTGACGGAGACTGGGAGTTAGATTAGATGCCAAAATTAAATGATTTAAATAGCTGCATAATGCAAACTACTAAATAACGTCTTTTGAACACTTTCTATTTATAGTAAGTCCTAACTCACAGGATGACAAATCTTATTTTGTTCATACCACTGTAAGTTGTTGCTACAAAACCATTGCTTTTACAACATTATAACTTCAAGGTACACTGCAGTCTATCTGGAAGTGCAAAGCACACAGGATTATCATGGCAAACAGGAGTGGAAAGCTCAGAATCCAAGATTAACTTTAATAGATTAACTTAATCGTTGAAATATGAAGTTCATGATTATCTGTAATAGAGCTATCCAGGATGAACTAAAAAGGCAGACTGAGAGAAGACTTCAATGCAAACCACTGGAGAATTTTGAGTCTGTCATCATCCAAATTCAAGTGAAGTGACGGACATCAGAGGAGGCACTTAATGCCCAAGTGGTAATCTATCATTTGCCAGCACTAACATATTATATCTTGGGGTCAGAACTTTGCATTAAAAATACTGTATTTGACACATGCAAAAATGCAGGTCTGTAAGTAGAGGCTATGTCCTTATGTTAGTGGCATGGGTGAGCAACATGCAAGCATGATAACCACACAGGGAAAGGATAAAATATATATTATACACATACACACACATGCACATTTTCAGATAATTGAGTTCAAGGGCCAGCAGCATTTCTGGAGACTCATTTTTTGATACTATAAATATTACATCTTCCTTGAAGTATTTACCCATGTCTTATATAATCAAAAAACAGAGGGAGTAACAGCTCACAAGGATCAGAATTCTTCTGAAAACAGTTAACACTAACTATTAAAAAAAAAAAAAAAAAAGCTGTAGGGAAGGATTTTTTTCCTACTACCTGTCTGTCAGTAGAGGCATCATGTCCAGAAACACAAAGATAGGGAGTCATCTCTTGAAAGACACATCTTGTGTGATTCTTAGTGTATTCCAGAAAAAGATAAATCTTTCTACATGTTCTATCCATCACAGAAGTTGCAGAAGGTATGTGAAAATATTCCTCCAAAGACCAGATCATTATCCATTTTAGCTTCCCTTCTGGAGTTGCTAGGGGACACCCACCAAGGACCACTTAGCATTCAGTCTCTTTGGCAGTACTGGCAGTTACATACTAGCTGACCTTCGCATGCTAGCAAGCCTCTAGGCAGCTGTGTGGCCCCCTCAGCCTCCACCACAACCACCACCGCTACAGAACCACCCAGCCCGGCAGCTTTATTAGAATATATTGGTTTTATTTCTGATTTCCTGTTCCTTGGGCTTCAATTTCAGCATTTCCAAGTTGCAGGCTAGATCAACTTTTTCAGAGTTGTGCAGAGCTCATAATGCAGGTACAGCCCAAAATTTTCACCCATCTTTGTGGCAGACATAAGCAGCTAATGAAGATCCTTTGTATTTTTTTTTTACCTTTCCTGGACCTCCACTATGTTCCCTTATTGTGGTTCCACACCAAGGAATCAGCCAACTAATTCCAAACTCACCTACCCATGTCCCATCCTAATAAACTGATTAGAACTTGGAAAGCCAATTACAGCCTTTTACAATACCCATTTTACAGACAAAGATGAACCAAGAAATACACATATTGTCACAGAAAGCTAAAGAGAGAACTGATCCCAAAGTTTCCAGTTCCAAAATGAGTTAAGTAGATTATACTGTTTCACTGTAGTTTGTTCTCACACTGAAGGCTATATTTGTCAATAACACTTTGTTTCTTCTAGACAGTCTTCTTTACTAGACAGCAGTACTCAGTTGATGTCATTAAGAAACTAACATTTAGTGGAGACAGTAGTTGCCTGTAGCATGGTACTGTATAAATAGGGGTAATGAGAACTTTCCTGTAGTGTTTATAAAACTCTTTAGGTAGCCAAAGTGCCGTTCATATATTCAAATAAATAATGTCAACACAATATGATCCTTATTCTCCGGAGGAGAAGCAGGACTTTGTTTCGATTTAGAACTTCCTAATACCCTTTGCCTCATTTTAACAGTTTAAGTCTACTATAAGTAGCTCCAGGGGAAAACTTCCAAATGACATGTATTTTATTAACTACATTTTGTAGGATTTAATATAACTAAAATAGACTATTTTATATAAATGTCAGCTAAGTTATGAAATATACCATTAACAAAAACTTGAGCCTAAAGAGAATGTATTGCCATGTAGCCACAATCTCTCTAGAGTAGCAATGTAACCAAAACTCATTCAAGACAGATATATCCAGACGTGCTTACTACTTTGAAAGATCTGGAGGACATTAATTTAATTTTGAAGTCTGGAACATGAGGATGGTCTTTAAAAGGAACCTCTTTGTGGTTCACCTAGAAATAATTCACTTGATCAGGAGAAGCTCTTCTGTCTCTCTCCACTGAAGTGCTAATGCAGTAAGTTCAGGTCCAGCTTTCCAGAAGATCTTACTCTCTTTTATTAAAAAAGATAAAGCTACAGAGGGAAACAAAGCTTTTGTGATACCCTTGAGAGAAGAATAATGAAAGGCTCTTTGCCCACCAAGCATCTGAGCAGTTTCTCAAGGAGCAGGCCTGTAAATTTAAAGTGGCTCTGGACAGTCTTACTCCAGATGTCAAATATAAGCAACATAATCAGAAGTCAGTCATGGAAAGGCCCCCCAAAATCTAAAATTTAAAGTTAAATAGACTGAGCAACTGCTCAGAAGGGCTACAAAATTACTTTCCCTACTGTCATGTCGGAGATAGAATCTCATGTGGACAAGGACGGCCTACAGGGCCCTGCCTCAAGACGGACAAGCAGTCACTCTCACCCACAGTGCCGGATTGTGGCACCGTTTGGGTCTCTCCCTCCTGCCTCACAGCCCGTCTTAAACCAGTGGTCCTGGAAGAGCCTAAGGGAGTTTTATGCTACTCAAGGATTCTTTCACACTAGGCAAGAGACAGCTCTGTGTGTATGACACATTAAATTTCCTTTGCACCATTCTGTGCAAGTTTGAGTACTGTCCCCTTCATTTTACTGTGCTTCACGTCACATTGCCCCAAGCAGAATAATGAATAGTATCTAAATAGAGTCCACTAACAGTGATAGATGGGTAAATGGCTGTCATTTGGGTATAAAAAATATTTTCATGAATGTATGCACTTTCTGACATCAAAAATAAACTTTAAGCCTCTGCTGATACTGGTATTAAATTCTGTGCATGCTTTGTTACTATATACTACAGTTCAGTGGGTTTCAAAAACACAAAGTTTCAAGCTGTTAGAACAGGAACTGTATCACAGCAAACAAAGCCAAAGTAAAGTATTGACCCATAAATTTTTCCCTGATTTCTGAAGTGATTTTCAGATTAAAAATCCTCCCCCCAAAAAAACACTGCTGGGGTAGAAAAGGTCAACACAATCATGAATATCAGAAACAACATTTTTTTAAGGATGAATCTCTAACAGAAATAGTTCAGCTGTGCTTCATACTCTATCTGAACAACTAGAAACAAATCACTTTGTATAAAATAACCATAAATAGCAACTAATAATGCTGAGAATTTTCTTTTTGAGTATATTTAAGGAATTGTAAAATTTAACATATCCTAAAATAAAACAAGAAGGCAGCGGTCCAATATAATATAAATAATAGTTCCATATTACCATTAACAATAGAAAAACAAATGGAAGAAACCCACTGAAAGAAGAAAAAAGCAAAAAATATCCACTGAAATATTGTTTGGGCCTAAGCCCACATAAACTTGAAATATGATTGTACTTTCAGGAATCTTCCCCTAGGAAGGAGATATTGAAATGAAACTGCAATGCCACCAATAGTACCATCTCATCACAAAAATATGAACATCACAAAACATCAGCCAAATTTCTGAAGCCAAAAATGGTGAACTTTAACACCTGCATAAGCATACAGCTAATTCTGAAGGACAGAGATAGGGCTTCAATTGCCATTTTATCTACCACCCAGAGAATTTGGTTGTCTTCATGAAAAACAAGCTAAAAATGCAGTTTATCCTTCACAAAAAAAAACCAAAAAACTTAAACTTCTAGCTGTTTTTGAAGATATGGCTTAGATCTGGCAGGGTCAAATAACTTTCACACTGAAAATGGTCAAACCATGAAACGAAACAGCCCCTTTATTTTTCAGACATCATCGTCATATGCAAATAAAAATCAAATTCTTTTTCTTTTTCCTGCCCTATGCATACTCGCCTAGTAGCTGGTTAAAATAGAGGGAGCTGAGCCTTACCAGGAAAACAGATGTTTCCTCATCTGGTTTGATGCTCATATGGATGTTGAAGTCTCTAAGGCTAATAGTACAGTTCCAACGGTAGCTCTGACAGAGTTTCAATGAATACGTTTGTGATATATTTCATACACTCTGATAGTCTATACACCCTTGTAACTACAAACTTTGATCCTTCCCTAGCAGTACAGGAAACACCTGGATAGTCTAATAAACTCCACTACACAGTTGGCCACTTCGTGCGTTGCAACCAAATTGTAACCAGGTCTCAGAAATACGAGCTGTGGATCTCCATTTCCTCTCCATCACAGCCATTGATGGAATACCTTCCACGGGAAGGGGAGCCCTTGGGGAGCGTAGCAGTGGAAGAAGAGACACGAAACAGATGAAGAGTCAGTAAATCTGAAAGCATTTCTACATTACATGTCTCTATTCAGGCAAGAGGACATTGTCCTCTTGTCCTACAAGGCTTCTTTGCAGAGCACAAATGTATTATCTGGGCTCTTTTTCTCACTGCTCTCTCTGCTCCTGTACGCTGCTCTCTTATTCCCAGGTATAAGTACCCCAATTCCCACATTTCCTTGAGATCAGCAGTCTCTGTCCCGAAATTCTAAGTATGAGAGATTTCGACTGGTGGTAACTGTGACCAATACAGGACAGCTGCTTTTTTTCGCCCTAACACTACCATATAACAGTTCTCTGCTAAGAAACTTCCATTAATGGTCAAAAATAGCACTTTAATACTTAGAGGGTACATAAGCGGGAAAAGACAAAAGAAAAAAAGAAAAAAAAAAACAACTTGAGGCTTAAGAGATCTTTTGTAGTCAGTCCTCGGTCCCCACTGATATTAAGACACAACTTTGTTGTTTTTATAGCAGAAAAACTATTGCAGTTTGCATTTTTATACCATGAACAATAGACAGATTTAGCAAGCCATCTTTCTCAAAGACTGACACTGGCTGTGTTAGTTATTATTTTTTATTAACATCTTTGTAGTATTTCTTCTTTCTCTCCTTTTTTTCCCCTTTATTTTTATATATTCATCTTTTTATTTACCAAATTAAACATATCCAGCAACAATGCAAACTTCTCCCTTGGTTCCTCTGTTTTGAGCAGAATAGACAATACCTAGTTATAAAGTCTCATCTCCACCCTTTCTTTTAATTTTGTTTGTAAATGAATGCACTGCCCTTTTGAGACTCTTCCAATCAGAACAGAAGCCATCCTAGTACCTCCAGCCAACTGCTTTTACCATATAGAAAAGGCTTACAGGGAAGGATTAAGAGCACATACAAAAAATCCTATGGGAAAACTTACTGGAGCAAGTTTTATCCTTTACACTCCTTTCATGCCGCTTCTTTGCGGAAAGTTATCACCCTGACAGGTAGCTACTATAACCTTATTTCGAAAACATAGTTGGGTCTTGATGTTTTGGGGGTTTGTTTTGTTTTCTTGTCCTGCATTCTTTGTCATCCTCATCTACCTTGAGATGTGACGTTGGCTGTTTGCTAAGTGCCACACACAAATGGGCTGCTGGAAATGAAACAGCTCGTAATGATCCCTACAACATTAAACTAAAATTAACCACACCTAAGCAGTTCATGACAATGTTCCCCCTTGTCAATAGTTTCCTGGTATCTACATGAAAGTGATGTTAGAGCTAATGGATGCTCATTATCTGATTATTCTCTTTGTTTATTTCTATTTTAATGAATCAGCACTATATTTACTTTTGCACAGACTTTCAGCAGCTCCCAAGGTCCTCTTGACTTTTCTGCTGAAATGTAGTTGAGTAGGGAAGTTGTTAGGTAGGTCTCAATACAAGAAACTTTGGAAATGCCCCGAGGCACACGTTTTACTGCCCAAGAAGAGATATGCTTTGCTAAATCAGCACCACGTCTTCTGCTGACTTTACAGTGCACATAAACTGGACTAGCTGATGGATTTAGATTAAAATTTGGCAAGCATTTTATTACATTTTCTTTACTTCCAACTATTTTTATTAGCTTTCCTCTCTCTTGTTTGCACAGGCTTATTTTTCTTCTGCTGGTGTTAGAAATATTTTTTAAAGTTCTGTATCCCTTCCATATCTGTCTTGCTATTTTTCTCCCCTCACTTACTACTTGTATTCTCAGTAGGGCAGACCAAATGCATTAATAAAACAAATCCTTGCTTCTAAGAAACAACTGCAGTGTCTAGGAACTGATGCAATTATAATAGAATAGCTCTTCAATTCCCACAAATAGCATTAAATTCCAAAAAAAAAAAAGAAACTGGAAAAAAAAAAGAGGTTTTGAAGAAGTTTTCCAGCAAATTAGAGACTTTATGTATCTACAAATTCTAAGTAGGCATTAAAAATCCATTTTTAAAACTCGATTAAAAAAAATCCAGCTTTGTTCTGGACCGAGAAGATGCAAGCTTGCTTGAGTATAGGACACACCGCATCCATTCGAAAAGAGAAGGAGAATGGCTGATTTCGGCTGAGTTTTTCTGCTTGCTCTTTTTTTTGTTGTTGTTTTTAAGAACAGATAATTATTTTTTGTGCCCCGGTTTGTTACTTTAGCAGCACTAAAATTTTACACTGAGTTCAAATCTGACTCGAAAAATACTACTTTTAGTTTGGAACCATTTTGCAAAGTTCTATGTGGAATGCAGCTTCCTTGAAATATCTCTAGCACTAAAATATCATACCTCAAAATGCATGTAATAAAAAGAAATTATAGAACTAATTAATATAAGGAAATAAAATTAACTAAAGCTTATAATTAGAAATTATTGAATGCAGAAATACTACTGTATCCCTTTTAACTGGGACCTAGGAGAAGATGTTTAAGCAAACAATGAGCTCTTCATGTTTAAAATTGTCAAAAGCTTCTGATTTAGCAATTATAGATTTTAAGCCTTTGATTTAAGGCAGTTTGTCGAAGGTGGCTGCATGTCTTAATTGAACTTGCCATTTCAGTGTTAGCAGTTTGCATTCTCCAGTTAGCTTGCAACATGTTTTCTAGATACATGCACAAGGAGAGCCAAGCATATTTTACAATTAATGAAAAAAGGTTTCTAAATGAATGTGGCGTCTTCCCTCACCTGATAACAAGCCACAAATTTAAGGGTTTGGTTCTTGTTTTTCTACTCACAGATGATTGAATTTAGAATCTATTTTTTAAATATATTTAGAAATACAGTATTTTTCCTGATCAAGCTAAGGTGTCTCTTCTATTCTTACTACTGCCAAGCATGTGATTTACACACAGTTTAATTATTCAGATGTTTATTATGTTCTACATAATGAAATTTGGACCCTCATATTTTCTTCCTACATGCTCAGTGCAGGCTGCAATTATAGCCACAGATATCTGTTTATTTGATGAATTTTGCTTCTTCTGCATAGTTTGATAAATATGGAAATAAGTCAAAACCTACTTTATATACAGTAATTAAAGTGAAAAATCTAGTCATGATGCAAATCCTTAATTGGACTCCAGGAGAGATATGCAGAATTTCTCTTTAATAATATGGGATGACTGGGGACAGAAAAACAAAGCACACTAAAATATGGTTTAGAAGCACAATTAATCACAAAATAGAAAACAACCAATTTAGCATAGCTCATTCAGTGACTCTCAAGGCTCAGGTAATGTTCTTTTAATCATCTGGCTCTAATATTAAGGTTGTGTCATGTGCAGCTGAAATAAAACACAATATATGTGCTGATCTTCAGTGTGAAACATGTTCTCTGGTCTAATTTGTAAACACAGCCTTTTCGCACTAAAATGCTCAGTCTACTTAATGGCGTGTAAGTGAATGATCAAAGCAATGTAAAATGGTTTTTAACTATTATCATTTAATGTATTAATTCATTAGCAACAAGAAACCCCTGTGCAGTTAGTTGCGGGAAATACGCTTTTTTGGTTATGTATAATTCATTTTGTTTTTTCATTTTAATAAGAAAAAAGTCATTATTTTGGCTGATGATATTTCAAAGAAGAATCTACTTGTTAAGTGATATTAAATTGACATGTAGCAGCACAGTGCAGGTGGGGCTGAGATACAAGTTGCCAGAAAAGAGAAGTCTGTGCAAGCTAAGGAAATGAATGTTTTCTTTCCAGGCTCAGAACATATATTGCTCTAATCAGCTAAAATTAACTATCACTGTCACTTAATTTGATTGTAAAAATATTATTCTGCATATAGCTTTGTGTAATATCCCATTAGGGGAATATGATCACGCTTTAATCAGAAGGTGCTGAATTTATTGTGCTAGTTTGTTTAAAACCCAAATAAAATTAATCTGCTTTTGTGGTGCTTAAGTCAGAAATACCAGAACAACATCTTGCCTCTAAATGGATCATAGGCATGAGCAGGAGGCGGAGGTCATTCCCCCACACCACGACATTACAGCAGTAAATACCCGCTTCAAGCTCCAAAGCAACGTGCAGGCTGCAGAGCGCGCGCGGGCCAACGCGGCTGCATTGGCTGCAGGACCGTTCTGCTGCCCAGATGTGCCCACGGGTAGAGACCACGACTGTGAGCCTCCATGCTGAGCGCAGCTGAAACTAGAGAGGCTTGATGTCCAGTATTCAAAATCACTGTTAAAACTCTTTCCGAGTCAGGGTCCCGACTGCCTTTGACAGATAAAAGGAGCCCTGTGCAATCTCGTTCCCATGTAGCCTACTCTTGACCACCCTGAGATGACCTGGCACCTCTTCATGCACCTGCCGTAAAACTTAAAGGCTTCAGAAACTCTCCTCTTTGAAGTGTCCTAATAATAACAGCCTAACCTTTGATGTTTCTTCCTGTACCACATGCTTGAACTTCTTCTAATCTAAAGTGTATAACCTCCAATTGTTGCACACGAAGCGGTTGCACATCTTGAGAGCACAACACTATAAACCTAATGCAAACACTAGTAATGATGTTTTTATTTCATTTGTATTTAGCACTTTATTTATATGGTGTCATAAACCTAAATGCTTAACACCACCAATTGGGCATTAACCATCCAGACTGATTAGCATGGAAGAGAATTTGCCCTACACAGTCTGAAGATGCAAGAAATAAACTTTGGCAAAATAAACTTTGCATGCAAATAAGCTATTTTAGGAGAGGGCCCTTTTCACAGTGGTTATCAGAGAGAAATTCTGTTTCCAATGGCTCGATCACATTCAGAGAGTATTTTTGATACATTTTTTTTTTTAAAGGACCCTGAAAAAGTCAGGGGAAGTTATTTTTAAAAGCCATTCCTAGTCCGATTGTTACCTCAGCTTTCTGTAAGTTTTTACAGAGCCCTCTGAGAACGTCTGTCCAGTTCTGTTTTATGTTACTTCACAGATTTTTAATATTCAATAGTCCTTATCCCATGCAAATGTTTAGATCTAAAAAGAATTGTTTCTAGTCTCTATTTTTAACCTATACATCGGGGATTAATTTTATCCAAGATGTATCATTTATATAGCTCTGGGGAGAGAGAAAAAACATCCTCCATGTAGCCCCAATCCTGCAAAGGCTCATAAACATGCTGAACTTCCCTTGCTGTAAGCCATTCCACTGTGCATCTGCAGAGTTCTGCTCTAGCATTATTTAAATTCCTGCCTTTCCTGTTAATTACTCTTTTGGTGGTCATTTCCAGCTGACTATTTTTCACTTACGGTTTTCCAAAACTTCAGGACATCATATCTAAATCTTGACCTTTGACTGAATTTTTTAAGATTACTTTTTTATTCTTAGAGAAAAGTGAGCTTTGATAGTAACTGATTTAAACAACAATTATTATTCAAGTTTTATAGTAATAGGCTTTGTTTGATTACTAAAAGATAGAACTGAAAGATTGATGGGGGGCGGGCATAGCTAATGTTAAACTGGAAATTTAAAAGAAATAACCAAAGGCCTTTTTAAATAGGTCAGTGAAAACAATTCAGCCCAAACTGTCCAGGCACATCAGGAAGGAGAGCATGCAGTTCTTTTCCTGTCTTAGCTTCCAATTTTGTGATCAAATCATTGCAATGGGCCTCTACCGAGATCTAATCAGCTGAGCAAGGTTCAGTCCAGAAAGCTCCAACTGACAGATTAGAGTTCAGATTTGTAAATTATGAAGATGAGAGGAGTTATGGTTACACATACTTAAAAATATCTACAACAGAACCAGAAAAGCTTTGGAGGAGGATTACAAATAGGATCAAAACTCCATACATGAACAGTTTAAATAAAGTAAAATTCCTTACTTTATAAATACTTACTTATAAATACACTAAAATGACTAATGGAGACGTAGGAAAGTTCTATAAAATTGAACAAGATGTAGACAGGGTATATGAGGAAAGATAGCTCATGGAATTAATGGAAGAAGAATAGAGGGATGACTGGTAAATAGAAAGATGACACCACTTCCTGAAGAGGTCCCATAAGAAACTGGGAGTGTAACTCAGAAATATCCCTGTTTTTACATTCTTGCCTAGACATCTTCTGGTGGCTATAGTCAAAGACAGGATCTCAGCTATATGGACCTTAGGCCCTGCCCAGTACCAATTCCTGCAGTTCTAAGAAAACAGTATAGCGATGTGACTCAGTTCTGTGTCTGCCAATACAGCAAGACAACTAGACTGTTAGGAAAATAAGACAGATCTGAAAGAGAATGACATATCTGTGTATGCAGAATAATTTGGGATTGTACAAAACAATATTACAATATAGTAGACATACCATTTGGGCCACCTAAAGATCTGGTTTAAGTCTCCTTCACAGTTAATAGCACATGGCAATAAACACTGGGTAGCCTGATTCATTTTGACAAGATGGTTTGACTTTTAAGTCACCAAGCTGCCTCTTAACCTGGTGTTTCTAAATCCAGATGCTTGTCTATACTGTACATACTTTTGTCCCCAAACTCCAGGCTCTCCCAGGTTTGCTCCCCAGTGTAAACTGACTCTTACTGGCAAGATTTTTCTGCCATCAGAGGCTCCTAGAACTCAGGGTAGGGTCACGGGCATCTTTTCTCGTAATATAGGCACTAGCACCTCCTTGATTTCAAAAGGGGTATCTCCATCTTGAAATTACTTTTGTTGCTGTATCACTTTGCAAGCCCTTTTCTAATTTGCTACCCGCTATAATTCTAGGCATTTTTCAGTCTGACTGCTTTGTAAGTGTCTCCTTCCATTATGCAAAGTGGTTTCTTTTCAGATTCTAGATTGTAGAGCTACTCAAAGTGAACAAAATTTTTTCACTCATCATGTTGCACTTAAACCATTTCTTATGGGAACTTAATAACATTCTGTAGTTGATTAGAGTTAAAAAGGTCTACATTCTTCTTTCAAATACAGACAAAAACCTCCTGTTGACTGACTTCAATTAACTGAATTTATTTCAATTCAGCAGTGTAAATTCATTCTTCATCTAACTCAACTGAAGTCTAGTGAGCCAAATATTGTGTGACACAGTTGAATGCAACATCCAGACCCAAAGCCAATATTTTAAGGTTGTTCTTTGCACAGAAGAACAAAATAACTATAAGAACACTACTCCTAGGCCTAGCAATTAGCACCATGAAACCCAGGAGTGGAGTCATATCATTAGAAAGTCTCCATTAGGCTTCAGTAGAGGTCAGGGTTTCCCTGCACATCTGCAAGATAAAATAAACATAATACTAGAGCTGTTAAGAAGCTCAAAAATAAAAATAAAGCAATTAGGAAGCATTCCAAGAGCAAACAGGTTGAGCAGGAAGACAAAAATCAAAGAAAACAGGAAGCCAGGCAAAACTGAGTATTTACATCTTCTACATATGGAGTTTGGGAATCCAGGTGGTTTCTGTTTTGTTTCTATTTGCTTCAGAAATTGAAATATCCAGATGGCAGAACAAAAATATACTTAAGAACTACAATATTTTAAAAGAAAATGAAAGTCACGCTCTGTTTTTTCTACCTGACAGTTTGTCAGGAGCATAATCAGTAGATACAATAATAGAACAAATATATGTTTTTTACACTTACATTATTATAATTTTCAGAGTTTGGCCTAATTTATAGTGGGACTGATAATTTTGAGGGAGTGATTTGGATTAGTGCTGGGCTAGAGACTTTTTTTTTTTTTCCCTCCAGTAATTCTGCCAGTATTCTCTGTGTCTTGGCTGGCTGACTAGACAACCTATCCTGGGATATGAATTGCTGCACTAGGCAAAGCCAAGTTTATCAGCCCAGGTATCCTATTCTGACAGTGGTTGACAAGGGATGCCTAGGGAGGGCTTAAGAACAGGCCAAGCTCATTGGAAGGCTTCTTGGACTAGTCTCAGCCTCAACCATTTGTTGCACAGAGACTTCCTGAACCACTTCCTGAGCACCAAAACCTGTGTTTCTAGCTATTGATGATGTTTTCTTCTGTAAAGTTGTCCAATCATTTGTCTGACTCATAACATTTTAGCACCCCGTGACAGAGTTTCACAGCTTAACTACATACTGTGCACGAAAGTATTTACTGTTGCCTATTTTGAATTAATCAGCTGAAAAAAATCACTTAACTTCCTCCATTCTTACTTAAAAAAAAGTGAATGAATGTTAAAGCATTTTAATAGCTACAGCTTGGCAACTTTGTGTGTATCTTCCATTCTGTAAAGCTTCCCCTGTACCCAATTTAGTCATTTTTTTTTTAAAAAAAGCATATACCACAGATAATATTGTGAAGATTAACTAAAACTGATTAGCATGGAATGCGCAATTTCGGTCAAGCAGGTCTTTTTCTGTTTTGAGTACTAGATTATACTACAACAGTCACTTTCACCACAGCAATGAGGAGGAAAAGCAATTCTTCTTGAGAAGTATCTTATCATCAGTAGTTCTGGATTAAGGAGCCAAGAAACACCACCTGAGCCATATCGATTCCAACACCGGTATCTGATGAATAAAGGCTAACCTGATCTGCTCATAGCATCCAATCCTATTTAAAGATTGGACAAGCAGCTCCTTAAAATTTCAATGGCTTGAAGCTGTCACACTATATCACTCTGAAATAATATAATGCCAAAACTATGAAAGTGTAAAAATGAAAATAGGCAAATAGTTATCACTTTAATAGCCAAAAGAAAAGGGCATCCTTTCGCTGCTAAGTGGAAACAAAAAAGTAGTCTTAGTTATTGCAATACTCTCATGACAAAAACCTATTACCTAAACACCACCTCATGCTGAGAGCCAAAAACCAGCAATGTTCATATGTTTAAATGTATTTTAAAAAACAAAGTAGCTTTTATGCAACTTCTATTATTTCTACTGTTTTATATTTCTGCTATAGATTAGCTGTGATTGAGGTGAGTTAAGATAAAGTGACCACAAGACTCACTGACAACTTTTTGCTACCACGGAGCTGCTGGCATCACATAAGACTTCATCTCCCACGTCCTCTCATCTGTCCTAAGCACATTACTTCAGTGTGGTCCAGATATATCGGTACTAAGTCAAACAGATGAAGAACTCATCAGCGCGAGCTACAAATGGAAGGATACTATATGCCATGTGCATACTAAAACTAAAATGATACCTGATTCCTCAGTAATCCTGAAAATCTCCTCACATGTTCATCGACCTTATAGTCAGTTGAAGCAAAATCTACCAATAAAAATTATGGTCATTTTATTTCACATTACCAAAAAAAAAAAAAAAAAAGGATAATCTAAAAGATGATCAACTAAATCTCACTGAAGCTTGTTGGAAACAGTGCTTGGTTAAGGCTTTGGCAAGTTTTTCAACAGAGATAGCAAATTCTTAATATATCAGACCTCAGATCTACCAGACTTCATCAAAAATCCATACACGAGAGCTCATATTAAGGTCTTCATGTCTTAGACTCGAACAAAAAAAAGTTCAATGTTTTTTCTCATCTGTTGCAAAACCAGTAAGAAAATAAATAAAAATGTCTAGCCCACCAAGACAGCATTAAAGAATTACAGCAATAAGCTGAATACATTTGGGTGTCCTGCATTCCTAGTGCACCTGGAGTACTTCGGGACTCTGTTATCCAGAATTTATGGAGAACGAGTTATTTTTAGAAAAAAACTTTTTTATATATATTAATAGAGAATACTGTATTCTGCACAGTGTACAAATAATTCTGATAAAGGGAAGAAGTAATTTTATTGGCCACTAAGTAGCTTTCCCGCGATAGTCAGTTTGATTACTTTCCTGAGTAACTACAACTCCTTTCTGGGACAGTGTTTTACTTTCCCCCTGTACATTTTGAATGCTTTTCCAGCTCTGTGCCACAAAGGCCACCCACACTGACAATGAAACCATTTGCAAAAGAAAACAAAAGTCCTTGATCTCAAGAGAAGAGAGAGTCTTAAATGAAGCCTTCCCTTTTCCTGGTCTATCTTGTGCTCCTCTAAAATCTGTTCTCCTTGAAGGGAAAGGTATCTCATGCATACATACAGAACAAAGATATAGATCTGTATTTATCCTGCTTCTCATGCATAGAGATGAAGCTCTGCTCATCCAGTACATCACAGCTGAGACAATAAGCCAGTCACTGTCTAATATCTCACCATTCAAGTTGTCTTCCAAAAATATATTCATATATATAATATATAAAATATTATATATATATAATATATATAATATAAAATAAAATATATAAAAATATATATACTAGCAGAAATCAAAAGAGTGCAAGTACCTGGTCAAAATGAGGGCCTTCACTAATTTGGTGGCTGATAAGTAAAATTATTTAAATTTGAAGCTGTGGGGAAAAATAAGTGTCAAAAAACACTAAGGAATGCAATTGAGAATTTAACAGAAATAGTTAACATTAAGGAAGAGCAATAAAAAGCATGTAACAGAGACCTTCTGTCATAAGTACTGTTGAGTAGCAAACACAACAAAATGAGAAGGGATATCCTTCTAAACTTAGGCAAATGAAATTGTCGGATTGGTGATATATTTATAGATATAATTTATAACAAATTGTATATCAAGGCTCTTAAGAAGGTAATAAGTGCACATTAGTGAGGTAGATACACATTTAAGTAGAACTTTAAACTACAGTTTTCATACACAGATCAGTTCCCTTTCAGGATCCTAAACTGAGAAATCAGAATATGCTATTTGTTCTCCAGATTCTTTCCTCGGTTCTAGGTTGTCACTTACATACAGTCTAACACCACCGTTAACAGGCATGGCTAACCTCTTAAGGTCTTCCCCAGTCCTACAATTCTATGATCCAGTTGCCTCAAAGAAGAAAACACGTGATTTTCTATCAGAAACTAAAGTTCCAGGAGAAAGCTACATCCCCAGAGAGTAGCAGCTCAGAATCTTACTTTGAAAAATATTTCTACAAAGTGTACAAAGCTTTTTACTGATACCTTGGGTCCACATCCAAACAGAACATAAATGACCTAAAATGAGTGTTAAACAGAATATGAACACTCCCAGTCAAGAGCTGTAAAAACCTATACAGAGCTGCCATCAAATATTCCAACTTGTACTTTTTCCGCCCCGCAGCATTTACAAAAAGTAAAAAAGTACTCGAAAAGTCTCTGTCTGAACCCTCACAGAGCTTCCTCACATTTTTGTCTGATGACAAGCAATTTGGCACTGCTCCCATTCTTATCCAGTGGAGATACGGAAACCAGGCATCCCTTTCCCAGTGAGAGGGACTGGCATTCACAGAGCACAAGTTAACCGGATCCGAGCCCCTCACATCACTCAGTGACTGAAGCATCTTGGTGTCTGAAGCACAGCTAGAGAAAGAGGCAATTCTAGAGCTTTTTTGAAGACACTTTGAAAGCAGGACAGGCACAGGTAGAAATCCTACCTATAAGGAATTCCCGTTAAACAGAGGGTGTCCATACACGTACACAGCAGCTCAAAACCCCTCTGAGCTGAAAAATTCTCCATCCTTGTTGCTGAAGGTGGATCACCAGCCAGAATTCAATGATTAGACAATAAAAAGGAAAAATCGAAAAGGAAACCTAACTCTGCAGTCAAACACTTACAACTTCTCCAAGGGAAGTAAATATCATTTAACACTGTTGGCTGTAAACAATAAACCTGCACTGGAACTAGTTGGCTTTCTATCATTAAAATACAAATGCTATGAAGTTTGAATCAATTACATGCTAATATTTTTGAAGATCGATTTTCTTCTTCCTCATGTTCCCTTTATAGTGTAAGTGCACATCTCCTATCTCATTTTAATGCAATAAAGAGGGCTTTGAAATATAAATGTATAAATGGTACCAGAGGTTAGGTTTCTAATTGAAACTTAGAAGCTTCAGGAGAAGCTTAGGGCTAAAGGGCATTTTGTACATGAAAATAACTTCCTCCTTTGGCCAGTATGTCAAAGTGATGAGTTTGTCTGAAGCACTGTCAGTGCATTTTCCTCAGAACACAGACAGCATGTGGTTGAAGAGTCCCCGTCTCTCTCTCTTCCCCTGCCAAAGAGCAAGCAGATATCCAGAATCTACTGCTGAGACACAGTATTTTCCTTTTAGAATAATTCATCAGGAATTAAGGGGGATCTTTAATCTTCACCAAAACAGGCTTTATAACCAGTCCTTATCTTCCAAGATTTTCTTAAAGTCACCAACATATAACAGCATAGTGAGTCATAATGTATTTCATAAGGAAATCCTATTTCTGTAGTGGAAATTTCTTTGCTTTTTAATAGTCTCTTCTTGAGCTCCCATTCAAATGGGCACAAGAAAGTTCTCTGTGAACCTGCAGGTAAATCAGAACACTGATTTCATTAGCCAAAGGAATGTTTCTACATATTTTTGCTTGTTTAATGTGTATTTCAGCTGAAAAGCTAAATAAGAAGAGTAAGAGCAACCAACATTGTGTTTTCTGGGAGCTTATTTCCCATTCCTATTCTCAGCTTCCTTCCATTTTCCACTTCTCCTGCTATGTCCCCTGTCACAGGAGAGACCAGGCAGCTGCACAGCTGCAGAGCTCTGTACGGAATATATCTGATTGTGCAAAGGGTAGGGATGCGAGGCACTAAATCACAGGCTCTGAAGCACCACAGCAATACTTTAGATGAAAACATTTGGGGATGGGGAAAGCTCTGCCAAATGCATGCTTGCTTTTCAGTTTGTTTATTTTAATAAAAACACAGAAGCACAAGCTTTTAATAAAAAATTCTGTTAAAAAGCAGCTTCATTAGAAGATATATCAGCTCTCTCAACAGTAGGTGAGGCAGACATTTTTCCTCAGTTCACATCTTTACTCCCAGCCAGAAATGTGCTTTGCATGCCTAGGATCAGATACAGTTCCCTGTTTTGTAGAAAAGTCTCTCTGCTCTGCCACATACACGTTCACCTGACCTTGCTGTGGAACAAAATCACAGGAGCAGATCAGAGAAGCACAAGAGGCCACCTCCATCCCAAAGCTGAATGAGTAGCATCCAAACAATAGTGTTCTGACTTGGATTTTTTTATTATTTTTTATTTCCATCAAAGAGCCTGCTACACATCTCCTGATAGACTGCTTACTGTTTTACTATTTCAGCAGCTAGAAGTTGTTTCTTAATGACCCAGCTTCCCCCTACTCCCATAAATATCAGACAATTCAGCCTGATGGCAAATCAGCCACAGAGAAGGAAACCATCACCAGCTATCTTTTGCAACCTTCCTGTCCCAAAATACTGATGAGCCCTGCTATTCTTCTGCTAAAGGAAACAAATTACAATCCTTCATTGTAGGTCACACTTGGTAAGTGTGTTTTTTTTCTTGCTGTTCCCCTCCAGGTTCCCACCAGTTTGCTTCTATCTTGCAGGATGGGCTGACCAGGGTATTTTGCTCAGGATGCTCAACACATCCCCATGAGCAGTGACTGCCAGTGCTCACACACACATCACCTGCTAGAAATATTGAAGCCAACAGTGATGGGAGCTCTGTTCCTCCCAGTAAAATTGCATTGTTTCATATTTTGACTGAGATCCCCTGAAAATTTTGAACACTTTTCCACAGAACTGGTAACCAGTCAGATATTGCCGTTGTGTGCATTGCCTACTTCTTCTGAAGGACTGTAGACCTGTCTTCTAATTTAGATTTATCTGTCTATAAATATAAATTGCAATGGCTAGTTTCTCAGCGTATTTTAAGAAATCCTGCTTGTTCCTTTATCAGGTGAGAAATAAAAGGGGTGGATATAAATTGCACATATTCAACAATACTCAATAACAAGGCACTGAGCATTGTAGAAATGAGCATATTTGATTTAATCAAAATAAGTGTTGTAGAAAAATCACGTAGGATTAATTTTTGAAAGCTATTAAGTTTCAAATTAAATGGAAGATTAAAATAAAAATGAGCTTTAGCTGTAAGTGGAGGCTAAATTTGGTCAATTTTTGTTGTTTATCTGTGCATAAAGTCCTTGCATTTACCATTTGACAAATCCTCTAATAAAATACTTGCTGCAATCAGGTGAAGTAGGTTATTAATGGTTCTAAAAAAGATATACAGGATTGCCTCATCCTGAGGTAATTAAGTCTGTGAAGTAAGTGTGTTTAATATCTCTGGGGGCCTGAAACAGGTGATCTTTCTACAATTGGCATTGTTTCATTTAGAATTTCTTTAAGCTTGCTTGTTTTTAACTGAAGAACTCCAGGGTTTATGTTCCCTTGTTAGGACTCCAGTTTGGGGGATTTCAGAGGCTGGAAAGCATGAAAAGTGGAGAAGAAAACACCAGTGAATAGCAAGGTAACATATCACTGGAAGCCCTAGCACTCTGCATGGGAAATGACAGTCCATATTCACCTGAATCAGGCATTATAGCATTGCTGTCAGCCCCAGCTTAGACCAGGTGGGCTCAGATCTCAGTTTAGAGTCAACTCCCCAACTAAGCAGTTTGCACCACCTTCTAGCTGCCTCCAAAGCCCTTCATCTTCCACACTGCCCTGAGGGCCTTGGGGACTGATGGATGGAGGGACAGAGGGTCAAGCCACTACTTAGCCCCATGACATGTCTTCATTTCCAAGAAACACTCACTTAAATACAGAGCTCAGCTTTTGTTCACAGGTCTTCAGCTTTAGGCGCTTCACTTTGGATAACAAATTCTTTATCACCATATATTTTCTGAGGGATACGTTGTGTATACATCAGGGTGCTGTTTGGCCCTTTACTATAAAATCTTATATTTTTCATTTTTCCTTTTTCCCCTCTACTGTGTTCTTTTTTCTCTGGATTTATTAGTGGGGATGGTTTGTGGAGGTATGGTTAATTACTAGAGCTTATGGCCTGCTGTGATTGAAAGCTGATCTCACCAGTTTGGGGTCTGCGTTATATTTATTCTGTATGTAATTAAATCTGAATACCATAACTATGCATAATGTTAGAAAATAATGAGAAACTTTTTTTTTCCTGTGTGTGAAAGCACATCTGAAAGGTATTTTCTTCCTACAGTACTAAATTCCTGCAAAACACTCTACACACAAACAAGCAAACAGCCAAAAGGAGCATTTTGGTCTATGATTTAGATAAAACCAAATGTTTATCAGATCTATGTGATCCATTAAAAATAAAGAAGGAATTTGAGCAAACTGTGATAAAGGCTATTCATATATCTTGGGGTATTCGTAACATCACAGACATACTAAAGGCCTGCAGAGAAGTGCCAGCACAGCAGGGTGAACATGAACAGCACATCCTGGAAGCAGCAGCATCCAATTGAATACAGGAGATTTGGCTGAGGAATCCCTCAAATAAAACAAGTTGTGGGAGGCCAGGCCACTGCTCCATCTATGAGGATCAAAAATTGCCCCAATTTCCTCACCTAAGGAGACCAATGTGGGAAAATAGATCAGATGCTGTTTACACTGAGGTAAATCAGGCAAGACGACTGGCCCACATTAGATTTATGTCAAACATCATCATTTTTTTCCCTGCTACACACAATTCTGAAGTCTGCTGAGGCTGTTGCTATTCAGCATGACAGTGATCTGAAATAAGAAGCCCCAAGAACAGTCCTAGAATATCAGAGGTCTTTCATCTGGAAATTCATCTTGATGCTTCGATGTGCAGTTGATGATTAGGAAAAGAAAAATGGAATTTGGCCTAATGCAATGACACTAATGCTCCAGAAAGCACATGCAAGCTGAAGTAAAAATAAGTAGATAAAATCCAGTCTTGCACCACAGCAAAACCATCTGACCTTGCAGCATACCAAGCCATAATACATGACGGGGTGACACAGTAACCAGAAATTTATATATAAGGTTTAAGAAATACAATATGAAGAAAGATGATATCTTGCACTACAAAACAAGAACACGGTCCCTGTCCCCAAAAGTACTGAGTGTAGGTCATCTGTTTTACATCAAGTCAAAATTCACTGAACAAACAATGTGAAGTAAGGGATTTGCCAGTGAAATCCTTACAAGAGGATCTAGCTGCCTGGAAAGATCTTTTTGCCTTGTCCTGTGTCCTGAGCAATAAGAAATAGAACTGCCTCTATGAGATACAGGGAACACCACAAGCAAACCAGCATCTAAGCAACACAAATTACTAAAGAAATTCGCTTTTTTATTACTAACCCAGTACCACGACCATTAAAGGAATGTTCTTAGAGGAAGTGATCAGCACACTCTTGTTTTTGCAATATCAGCCATTTTCTCCCCTTGCCAGGCTGCAGATGCACAACAAAGCACAAGCACTTGAACAGTCAGACTCAATCTGTGGATCAGAAAGGAAAATGAACCAGCCATCATGGGACAAGATTAACTGTGCAGGTGTCAGCAAGACTGTTTGCACCAGTCATCACCCAGCGCTTTAATGGAACCAGATGTACCAGCCACTATTTTTTCCCCTGACAACCTTAGCTTTATTCTGCAGAGAAGCCAACAGTAGCTAAAAAACACACATCCATACAGATGCACCACACTGAGATCCTGCAGTGATTGTATCTTGGGAATCACAGTGGCTACTTCTAACTCTGCTGAATACAGACCTGAGAAAACAACCATCAGAAAAGTTCCTTGCTGAACCCCAGCAACCAATGACTCTTTCCTAACAAATAGCCTAAAAGGGGATGGTTCAAGAATTCTGCTTTTTCTTTCCCTGTCACACTGTTCTCCACTCTTGCCAGTACTCCACCACTGACATTTGAAACAGTGATTTACTATGATTTGACAAAGTAGGTTACTTGTTCTTTACCAAATTGTGTATAGGCCTTAGAATCAGGAGAAATACCTAGAAGGACAACTACTGCTTACAATCTCAGAAGCTCAGGAGTTTCACCAAGCTCCTAGTTTCCAGCCTATGCCATGGCCCCATCCTGACTGTATCAGGGCAAGATACAAGCAATCTCATTTAACTTGTGGCAAAGCAGTACCAGAAAGGTTGAAAAATCGCACGCCCAGCTACACAAAGTACCTTCCTATATCATGTTTAATCTGGCTAAAAAAAAAGACTAAACACTTAACTTTTCCATTTAATGCCACATACCTATCTACCGAGAAGACAAAAGGGGAAAAAAAAAGTAGCGCAGGGGACCATTTCCTGTGGGTGTTTGTACAAGCAAACCCAAACTACAAGATTATTTCCTTGACAGAAAGCTGTGATATTTCATAAATTCAACATGAGAACAAGTTCTTGGTATATGAAAGCAAAAATGTCAGCATCCATCCTCCATAATAACAGTAATTTCATAAATTGTAGGCTTATATAGAAAGTTACATAGACAATTAATACATTTCTGAAATATTTTAGCCAAAGGTTTTTTTTTTTTTTCCTAATCATAAATATGCTGTAAGTCCCTCAACACCAACACCATTTTGCACATAATAATTATGTTGTCATCCGTGCTCAGGAAGAACAAACAAGAAAGACACATCCCTGACTCCTCCAAAGAAAATGTTTGTTCAGGAAACAAAAAGCAGAAAATATTTTCACTAATCTTGTTGTGCCCAAGAGGAGCTCTAAGCTGCACATTGGATATTTGCACTTGCCAGAACTCTGCTCTAAATGACCTGTTCAACACAAACGACACTGCTGCAGCATTGCTCGTGTGCCAGATTCGGCTTCCCAGAGCATTTGCGAGTCAAACTTTGGGAAATGAAGTTGCCATAAGGTTTGATCTTTGTCATGCAGCTAGAGTCTTGAGTACTTTGGTGCAAATGACACTGAAATCTGTAAATTTGACTGCTCTCCAGTAAAAACAAAACACAAAAAGTATTTACTAATAGCTTAATGTAAATAACAGATCTTGAAGACTTGCTGTAACTAAATCTGAAAAGAAACAACATGCTGATATAAAATGTCATTTGCATGATTTAACACATTCCTCCTAATCTGATTTTTTACTTCTGGATTAGCCATCTCTAAAATGCTTGGGGTTGCTCAAGTCTACAATTTCAGGCTCTCCCCAAACACAGAAAGACAATAATGAGATCTATAGATTTGGGTTTGTTTTTATATACTGATCTCTGTGACTAAGGCTGCCAGACTTGGCAGAGTTGGGGGTGTGGAGAAGATCTTTTAGTTTAAAAGTGAAAGGTTAACATGCAATTTTGCAACAAGCAGGAGGGGAAACTCCATAGCAAATTCCATCCCCACAAACCCGTGATATACACGAAGCTTTCTTCACATCCACTGTTTAAGCAGAACCCCCACAATGACTTCACTTGAGAGTCTGCGTAAGAACAAATGGCACAATATCTCAGACTTTAAAACATACAATATGTTTGCAAATTATTTCCATAAGTATGTTAGTAAATGAAGAAAAAATTAAATCAAAGCAGAGGAAAGAGTGGGAGTTCTTCACCAAAGAGCTTGTCTCTCAGTAAAAAGAATCTTTTCAGGTTCATATAAGTAAAGACTCATTTTAAACTCTGGAGCTATACCTGATGCTACCAGGTGGATATATTTGGAATGTTATTGCTTATGGGAAACACTTGGATGACAACTAAATTCCAGGGAAGAGCACTGTGGAGCTATGTTCTGCTTTCCATTAAAAATAGTTGCCTTCATATTCTCTACCACCCCTTGCAAGCTTCCTCCAAATATGTTGAAAACTATTGAAAACTCAAGCTCCAAAACAACATATGCTTCCCCCCACCCCTCCCAGCCTTAGTTGAGAAAAAGCTGCTTGTTTGATTTCAGACTGACACAGGTGCAAAATCAGCTTAAGTTTCAGTGTTGCAGCACATGCCAAATCCTGTCAGCCGTGCTTTACTGTAGGTCTGGTGAGTAGAAGGCCTGGACACTTCGAATAAAAACGTTCACATTGATCCTCAAAGCAGCTATCACCCACACTGATTTTAAAAGTTTGATCTCTTTATAAAGACTATTAGTCTTCACTTACTTCAGAAAAGGCTTTGCCTCCAGAGTAGAAGGCTTCCTAAATGAAGATCTCTGCACTTCACACACAACATGATCCAAAATTGTCTCGATGAAACTGGTAACCACTGACATACCCAATCCTCTCACCTTTCTAAGTTTTTCCTTTTTACTTGGCCTGTCCTTTATTGCCAAGTATAATAAATACATGATTAAATACTTAAAATATTCCCTCTGCTGCCAAAGCTTGCTTTAGCATCAAAGCTAGACCAGCTTGCTAGGAGTAATGGTAAAGGATTTGTACACAGAGCCTGAGCCTCTTCCTTTTGACTCTGCTGATACTGTCAGATTAAGCTCTTGGACTTTATAACTCTTTAACAAGGCTGACATGTGTCTTGCCTATAGGAAGAGGCTGTATATAGCATACAACTGGAGAGATTTGAGAATGACCTTTTGCCTCAAGGCAGGACTCACACACCCGTGGTCCTCGCAGAGGTTTGTCTGGCTTCAGCTCCAGGCATGGAGATCCCAGAAGCTCCCCAGCACTTAACTTTCCTCACAGCTACAGATCCTCTTCCCAAGCAGCCTAAGGCCCCTTTGCTCTAGTTTAAGCCAGTTATCCCTTCTTCTGTCTACACTGGCAATATAAAGTGCTTAGTCCCTCTTCCCAGCAATAGCCTGATACACTTTCTGAGACTCTGTGCAATTTTGCCCTCTCAGCTACATCCCATTCATGCTACCTGTCCTCACAAACCATGCCTGGATGTTTGATCAAGTTTCCTCCATTCTTCTACACTTCTCTCATTTCCCCTTGTTGCTAACTCAGGCTTGAGCTGCCTACAATTGAACTTCCACCTCCCAAAACCAGCAAAAGACAGTAAGGGTTCTCCCATATATATAGCTATAGGCCAGAGACACAGGTGGTATAAATTGGCACAGGTCTATGCCTGAGACAAGTGTTAAGCTCAGAAAACATGTGGCAGTTCTTCTCATTGATCATTTAGAAAAGAAGAAAGCAAGAAGAAAAGAAACAAAGTCTCTCTTTTTATCTATTTCTGTAATAAGAAATTCAAGGCTCTTAGTTTGCTTAAATAGAAGCTGGGAGGACACTTGTCATTTGTGTGGTGTTAAATTAAAGAACCCATAAGAGATGCTGTTGGGTTTATAATGGATAATTTAACATTGTCTTCCTGCTCTGATGAGGTTAGATAAACTAAAACAAAAAGCACAGCATTATACCCACACCTTGAAAAGAGGGGCTGTCTTCTAGTGCAAAGGACTGCCTCTTTAACAAAAACCTGAAGACTGAAGTGAGGTTATGCCTCTGTCCAGTCACTGCCCTGTAAAGTTCCAAAGCCAGAGAAAATAAAAAATAAAAATAATAAATAATAATTAATAATTAATAATTAAAAAAAAAGGAAAAGAAAAGAAAAGTCCAAGTGCCTCACGCTTCCCCGACCGATGAGAGCTGCGGTCCGCCCCGCAGGAGCAAGTCCGGCCCCGGGGCCTCCGCAGAGCGGAGCGAGGACGCGCGGGCGGAGCGGGACGGGACGGGGGCTGCGCAGGGAAGGGCAGCAGCCGGCGCGGAGGGCGCGCGCGGGGAGCGCCTCTCCCGCTCGCCGCTTATAAAAAGTTGACATCAACTCAGCTGAAAAGTAGGTTAATTAGTAGTGTCTGACAGAGCTCCCCAGCAGTGACTTACTTCAGGTGCCGCACATTACTGCTGCTCTGCTGAAAAAAAACTCTTTGTTTTCACCTAGCTTCGTAGCCTCGAGTGTCTGAATATTGATTAACTCCGGGTATTTGATTTCTTTGAAATACACTCACATTATTCCAATAAACTGCATCCTTCAATCGAGGCTATTTTTTTTTATTGTAATTAAAATATTAGCACCGCTTTGCTACTAGAAATGTGACACTTAGCAATAAAATCATTTCTTCTTTTACCATGAGAGCCTAGCGATATGTCTCTTAGGGAGGGGATGTGGTTGCAGGAGGGACTGGTCGTGGTCAGCAAACTCCCGCGCACCAGACAGGGATTTTTCTCGTAAGAAAGACAGAAATATTTTTATTCGTAATGGGGGCGGCCGAGTCCCAGCCCCAGCTCCGTCCCTGCGAAGTCAGGAAACCTTCCCACTTCCGAGGATGTTGCGGGGAATCGGAGCCGTCTCCAGGCTGCTCCTTGGCCCCGCTGTCGCGGTGTCGCGCTGACAGGGCCCGACTTTATGTCGCGATAGACACAAGGTCGGGGGTAGAGGCGAGGCGCGCTGGCAGGGCGGCCGCCCTGCGCGAGGCGCTCCGCGCTCCCGTTCCGCGGGCGCGCACGCTGGCCGGGCCCTGCTGGCCCGCGCCGGGCGCGCACCGCGGCGCGTTTTGCCCATCGCCAACCCCGGGATGCGCTCAACTTTGCAAAGGCCTCTGGTATCGTTACCTTTTCTTTTCTTTTTTTAATTAACTGGATGAGGACACGCAGGGGAGGGCAAGCAGAGGCAGCGGTGATCGTGGGGTTAGGCACAGGACTAACAATAAGTAGGTGCTGCGCGCTTCACAACTACCCATAAATGAGTGTCCTAAGCAATAAGTTTTTCCCTCCTGCTCTGGCTGCTTTGAAAAACCTGCTGAAAACGCATCCCTCCTTTTGCTCACCCCAGCAAGAAACTTTGCCTCTGCCTCTCGCGTGCAGTTTAATCTGCCATTTTCTCCCCTAAAGGGCTCTGCCAAATTTTGCTGTTTTGCCCTGCGTTGCCAGGCGCAGCTTGGCTCCAGGGAGGAAACCTCGCGGCGAGATCCACTCCCAGAGGAGGCGATCGCTGCTTCAGGGTGCGCAGCAGCGGCCGGGGCCGACGGAAGCCCCGCGGAGGCGCAACTTAAGCAGCTCCGCGGCAGGCAGTGTAGGAGGGATGGGGACGCGGGGGCCGGGCTTGGACCGGCCGGGATGCTTTTGCCTGGGGTTGGGAGGTGAGTGCACCTCTTTTAGCGCGGGGACAACCAGTCCCCTCCGATACCGGCACTTCGAGCAGGGATCCGCTCTACCTGCTTGACGCAAGCTGCTCTGGTGCGGAGCGCTCCGCAGCTGCTCCCTTCCGAATCCCTGGGCCCCACCTTGATGCAGTTTTCTCTTGCCAGTTCTCCCTGTAAAGCCAAGCAAAATTAAACCCAGTTGTCCTGATCTGATCCGAAAGATGTACCATACCAACTCCGATCTCGGCAGAAATGTCCTGTTTCAATTTCCTCAAATCTATTGCTTTTTCTTCTCGGGTAGACAGCCTTGCAGCCACTGTTTTAATGTGCAGGATGAATTGTAAGGTCATCAGGGTTTCCCTGTGCTCTAGGAAGCTTTTCATTTTTTTGTTTGCGAGGAGATGAACGAGAGAGGTCCCCAGACAACCCCTCTCTTATTAAAATATTTGTAACTTAGACCCTGCCTGTTGACTTTACCTAGCTGTGTCTGGACGATGTTCTGGGAAAGTGTGTCTGTTTCTTTAAAAAAAAATGAAGTAAAATATAGTAAAATAAATAAAAAGAGAGAAAGAGGATAAAAAATAAAAATAAGTAAATAAATAAGACAACACCCCCTCACCGTCCCCCAAAACACAAATACAAATACTCCTTCAAATGGCCAGGTTGGAAAGGCTTGGGTTTGCTCTGCTGGAATTATAGGCTTGTCTGCGCTATTTATACCATACTCTCCAAAACTTGCAGGATTCATGGATAAGAAACAGAGTCTTCCTGGAATCGGTTCAGAACGTGTTCTGATGTACAGATAAACTTCTGGAAAGTATCTCATGACTGTGCCCAAGTGCGTTGACCCGCCTCCAGTGATGGGAATAAAGCGATAGCAGTCGACTTAAAGAAAGCCGCAGAACTTAATTAATTCGATGCTTTAATGGTTATAGAATCTGCAAAACACTAGTATTAATTTAAGCACTGGCATCTGGTTTCACTGAAATTCATGTCGAATGAGCAAACCGGCACTGCTTTCTCCTGCTTTCTGGAGTGGGAAGGGGGAAGTGGGGAAGGAGCGAGCGCGGGTGAGGGAGCCTCCACGTACGGTGGGAAGCACGGGGCGAGGTGAGGGCGGGCTGAGCCCGCGTGGGAGCTGATCCCGACACACACATATATGCACATATGCGCACATAAGCATAAATACAGACATATACACAGGCTCAGCCAGACCGACAACGGCGCAACTCCTGGGGACCGGAGGCCGGGGCAGGCGCTCGGGGTTCCTCATCGATCGGTCTCCAAAGCAATATCCACCCGCCCCCAGGTTCATTGACACCCGCTTCGGAAATCACCAGAAGCTCAAACAGCTTTCCCCCGATTAAGAAATCTCCGCTTTAAGACAAAGAGTGTCTTTAAATCATGACAATGACAGACTTGAAAGAGAAAATTGATAATACTAATAAATAGAGTTTACTGGGAAGATGGCATTTAGAAAGGGATGAGATGTCCCAAATTTAATTTTCGCTGGTGAAACAAGACAATTCTAAAAGGCCACATATGAGATGCGTTTTATTAAGCATTTGTACTATTTTGGAAGCTTAGCCATAACTCATCTGCACTGAAATTTAACGACTTCGATTCATCAGAAAAGTTTGCGCTTGGACTCTGCTTCAAAGAGTGAATAACAACCCCAATGACAGTCTATAATGATTTCCCCCCTCTGATTTGCAGTGTCTTGGTGTGTTCTTGTGCCCAGCCTGAAGAATCACATTCAAATCCCGAAGTCATAAAATTTGGGCTTTCACATTTGTCTTTACCAAACCGAAACTTGACTAAACCAGAGTCCAGGATCAAAAGCGCGAAAGAGCCATCAGTGTCTCTGGGGACTGCGAAAGCCACTTGCTGCAGAGCTGCTCTGACAATGTTGCGGACAATTTGGGCAACATTGGGCAACACGTGTTGTCCCTGGGAACCGAGCTGTATTGTTTCTCCCGAGGTTTCCCTGTCAACTCTGGTTTAACTAAAGTTGTGCTCCAAGATGGTTTCTCGGGAAAGGGGAGCATGGCTTAATGTTTGACACCCCCTGCGTACCCCCGGGAGGGCTCGGAGGGGGGGCAGAGCTGTGGAAGGAACCTCAGGGCTCTGTGCCTGCCCCCGCCCTGACTTTCCGTCCCTCCGCTTTCCACTCCCCCTCCCCCCAAACACACTTTTTTGTTTGTTCGTTCGCTTTTAACTGAGTTTTGTCCTGAGACAAGTGCAGAGCTAAAGGGGAGTTCAAGGTGGCGGGGCGGGGGCACCGACACGCGGCTCCCCCGCGGCGGGCGAGTGGGGCCGGGGGTCCCATCGCCCGCGGAGCCGCACGCAGGCGCTGCGCGGAGCCGTGTGAGCCAAGGCGAGCTACCCCCTACCCGCCCCCCCGGAAAAAAAAAAAAAAAAAAAAGGATTTCTTTTACTTAACCTGGTGTTTTCGGCCTCATTTCTGAACCACTTGCATTAAGTACGGATGTGCGGAGGGGTGACCGAGTCACCAAAAAACTGCGAGGCCTGTGTTTATTGTCGCACTTTAAAACAAAAGAAAATGCCTCGTTACTTCTTGATCTTTTCCTTTCCTTGACTTCGAACGAGTCCCTCTGCCCTCCCCGCACGTTTTAAGCCATGTCTGCGGGACTCCGACTAACCCTATATCTGTTTTTTAAAACGTGTTTAAGCTGCAGAATTTGCTGACACATAAATAAGCCATCAAGGCTCTCAGAAGCTCATGAATCTTTGACTGAAGTATGTGTGGGGACTTACACACTTGTTCCTCGTCGTGATACTTTAAAAACTCTTACAAAGACGACTCTGGACAAAAAGCACCTCTGTTTAACAAGATAATTCTTGCTTTCAGTTTTATTTCTATTTTCAACTTCCTATTCTTTTGTCCCGTGACATGGCGCTTTTTTCCCCCTCGGGGACTCCTTTCTCTTCTTTCTCCCCTCCTATTCTGAACTGTTTTACAGCCGTGCTTTGTTACTGGCAGGAAAAAATGTCTGGAGAGCGCTGTCTCCTAAAGAAGGAACAGAAAAGGGAGGACTGGAGCTGCAATGTTGCCTATGCATGCAGAACATCCCAATCTGTTTTTGTGCACTGGGTTGGGGAGAGGGCAGCAGGGAGCGTGCACCCAGCCTCCGCCCGGACAATGGGAGGCCGGACAGCTGCGCACCCGCCACAAAAGATTCACTCTTCTGTCAACTCTGTTTACTTAGTGTTGTTTCTGACCTCTGTGCTACACTTGTTGCTAATACATATGCTTATCAAACCATTTTAATTGGCTTTCTTCATAACATTAGGCCCAGCGCTTTTTTTTTTTTCCCCACATGTGTTTCCAAACAACTTAATTGACTTCTGCAAATATTCATCTGCTCGGGCGCCAAATAGTGCGTTTCTCTCCCCGGGGAACAGACCGAGGCTCCCGGCACGCACGGAGCTTCCCCTCTCCGAGGGTGCCCCCGCGGGGACACCCGCACTCAACGCGGGTCTCCACGGCCCTCGCAGGCGCGAGGGGACCGCGGTCCCTCCAGCGCAGCCCCGCGGAGCTGGGCGGGCGCGGAAAAGCAGCGGCTTGTAGATAAGCGAGCAGACTCTGCCAGTAATCCTCTAAATGTGTTTTTGCTTTGTTTTATGGACCTCCGTGGCCCGGTGCCAGCCCGACAAGACCAGGCACCACCCTGGAAGTCACTAATCGATCAAGCGGAGAGGGCGCGCACGGCCCGCGGCCCCGTTCGCTCCCGCGCAGCGCCGGAGCCCTCCTGCCCGCCGACAGGTAGAGCCTGCGCTCTCCTCCCCTCCTCTTCCCACCCCCCAAAAAAAGCAGCTCAGGGCATCCCCCCGCCCCGGAGTCTGTGACAGGGGGACCCGAGGCGATGCCAGGCTGGGCTGCGGGAAGTGGCACCGTGCAGCCAGTCTGCCCCCATCCGCCGCCCTCCACCCTGCAGCAGCCTCATCATCCTCCCTATTAGTCGCTTCGCTTGAGCTTTTTTTTTTCTTTCCTTTTTAAATATTTTTCCATTTAATTATCTATTTATGTATTTATTTATTACCATTTTGTAATTAATGGTGGTGCTCGGATGGGTGCATGGAAAGGAGGCGGCAGGGCTGGACGGCGGCTGTGCTTCCTCCCCCCTCAGCACATTGTTCCACGAACCATCTAGCGCAGATATGATGTTGGGACAGCGCCTCCCTTGAAATGGAAACAGAGGCCTGAATAAAGAAGGGTGGAAAAAAAAAAAAGTACTTTGTAGTCTGCATCGTCCATCTTTAATTCAGAGACGCATCTATACTCCTGGGAGCGCTGCCTTTGATCTCTTTGATTTTTACACCAGATCTGTTATGGACTAAAATTCCTAGGTTTTCCATAGAAACATCTCCATTCCTTCGGGATATTGATGTTTTCTTCTTCCTAGGGGTTATGATATGGTAAATCAGATTCAGAAAAGCGCGGACAATGCCAGCATTCATGGGTCGGGGGGCGGGGGTGGGGGGGCGGGAGCCGCTCTCTCTTCTCCCAATGAATCAAAATATTGTTTATTCTGTTGCTCTTTAAGCCCAGTCACTTCAGCTGCCTTTCAGTGCCTTCAACTCTGGAAGAGGGGCAGCGGCGGCGGCAGCAGCAGGTTGCGTTGCCATGGGGACCCTACTGTATGGCAGCAGCGCCAGGCCCAAGGACAATGCCTCGCAAAGGGCCTTCCAGAGCCGAGTTTCTCCCTTTGCCACGCAGCCACTTCCGATGGCGCAAGCATTCTCCTTTCGGGACCCTCATCTTGTCACTAGAACAATGTCTATCTTCGCCTGCCAATTTTTTTTTTCTCTCTATCCTGTCTTTGATCTATAAAAAATCAAAAGAACAAAGTCAGGGGAGAATAGAGCGCTCTCTTTTTTGTTGTTGTTGTTGATGCACAGAACAGGCTTTTGTAATTTGGGCCTACTTCTGTGCCTGAAGGTTTGCAGGGGCAGAAAAGGAGGTTCCTGTGCTGGGCTCTCTCTAGCACCATCAAGCCCGGGCTTGGCATGTGCCAAGGGCACCCTCCCTGGGCCCAGGACTGTCCAGCGCCATCGTCCCTTGGCGCCCTGGCCTTGGCCCTGAGTGTTCTCCTGCAGGCCCAGGCCTTCCCACCCACCAGGCCAAGGCCACTTCTGGGTGGCACTGACTTGCCCAGGGCCCGAGGGTGAGCCTGCTAATTAATTCTGCTCTTAATAGCAGGGATGAGTGCAAATAATGGCATGCTGGTATGTTTTAACACATAATGAAAATGATGGAGTTTTTTTCCAAGTCATGATGTTGTGTAAAGGATAGGGGAATAAGCATGAAACTAATATTCCTTTCCTAAAAATCAGACAAACTGGGACAGTGTAAGTCCATGATATGCCTAAGTCTTGGCTTTACATGCCAGGAAAAAAAAAAAACACCACCACCACCAACAACAACAAAAAAAGCGCCCACTCAATGTGCAAGGGCTCATTGGATATCTCTCTTTTTAAGTGAGAATGAACATTGGTAAATATGTGTAGGACAAGCTATAAATAACTCCAGGTGGGAAAATGGGTTCAGTTCCAGCTCCCTTCATAAGTATAAGTGGCTGGTTGGACTCACATGTGACCCTGTACACATAACCCATATGCAATTAATCCCAGTCACAAAAACTCATCTCGGTTCCTTGCCTGGTAAAGTGGGAAGTGCTAATTTCTCCAAAAGGATTGTGTTACAGCTACTTCCATTCATTAAAAAACCAGCAAAGAAAACAAGAAAAATGGCCAGCCTGCACTATATCGTTTACACTGGCTTTGGTGCCTCCGCTAAAACATTGCCCCATATGATTTGGGGATTAACCTCACTGCAGACTGGTTTCCTACTATGGGGGAGTCAGTGTCCTGGGCAGCACAATACAGTAGGCTAGGGAGAGAGGTGAAATTAGAAGAAAGGTGTAAATTAATATAACACATCAATCAGAAATTCTAGGTGAGAGCTTGTTTTCTCTCTGCCTTCGGCTACCTATTTTATAAAGAAAATCACTAATTTCTAAATGTCCGGTTAAAGTCACTGGACTAAGATGAGGGCACTTGACCTCCCTCCTAAGTTAGTTCTGCCTGTTCTGGCCTGTCTGTCCAGGATGGCAAGTGGAGGTTGAGGCACGCCATGCTGAGGGAATGAGGTGGCTGCTCGGGGCCTCTCTCTCGCCTTTACGATGGACAGCAAGAAAACAGGGGCAATGGGTTGGTGAGACCATCAATGAGTTAGTGAGCCTTTCCCCAGCATGTGAGAAGGAAAACCTCTGTTCTGGTGGGCATGAGAAGCTCTAAGGGGGTCCATGAAAGCCTCTGGGCTGGCTACGGGCCACGACCGCAACCTGGGTGCTCTGGGTGAACCATCTACCACCCAAAGGCAGCCCAGTCTCTGCTGTTGCATTCACTTGGCATCCTCGCACCCTTACAGGTGCCTCCTGACAGTTCCTTGCGACATGCCTGGTTGTCCAGGCTCCTGGTCCCTGGCCCCAGTCCAGGTAAGCTCTCACTCCAGGGCCCAGGAACTGACTCTTCTCCTCCTGGCATCCCCATGCCCTGGGTCTGTGCCTTGGAACCACAGTGGGGACCCTGCCCCAACCATGGATCTTGAGGCAGCAGGTTTGCATGGCACTGGGAGGGCTCGAAGGCCACAGCATCTCCTTGCAGACAGGACCTGTCTTGCCAGGGCCTTGGCAAGAAGAGGAAGGGAAGATGAAAGGAGTATATTCACCTGCCTGAAATACAGCCAGACAGAGAAGATGTAGTAGATGTGGGGCCAAGACCCCTTCCTCTTCCTCTCTTTCCTCCTCCCCCTTGTCCCCTCTGTTCCCCGGGGAAATGGCTTCACACCCTATCTGGTCACTTTCTGCTCCCAAGATTAATTGTTGGGTCAGGGCAGATTCACCATTGTGTCTGCCTGAAAGTGCCTTTCTCGTTTTTTTTTTTTTTTTTTTTTTTTTTTTTTTTTTAGTAGAGCTTTAGTCCAACTTCAGCCCCCCCTCTCTTCCCTCCTCGCCTCTTCCTCCTATCTATTAGGGCAGAGGCTGCTACCCCGATCCGACCTTCTGAGCTGGGAAATACCAGCCACGCCATTTAACTGTACAATTATGCACCCTCCCTAAATGCTGTTTTAGTAATACCGTTTGGGAAAAAAAAAAAAAAAAAAAAGACACCGCGAGTTGGTGTTTAGAAACGCGGTGAGATGCCAGAAACAGCTCGCTCTCTCCCTCGCACACACAGTTACACCCCGCAGGGATTTGGGGCAAAGCAGTGATAACTCACCTAGCAGCTCCCACCCCTCCGCTGCAGGTGACCCCCGCTTCTCCCTGCCTCGGAGCCCCCAGCAGCGGGACAAGCCCTCGGAAGCGGCGGGGTCGCAAGGAGCCGGCAGCAGCAGCTGGCTCGGGGCGGCCGGGGGTGTCGCTAGAAGTCGGGCAGGGGGCGGCCGGGAACGGGAGGGACGGACGGAGCTCCCGGCCGAGCCGAGGCGCGGCGGGACGAGCTCTCTGCGCTTCCTTAGCGCTGGCGGGGGGGCAGCAGGAACCCCCTGCGGGGCTGAGGCAAAAGGGGCATCCCCCGTTCGTTACCCCTCCAGCAGACGCGGGGTGCGGAGCGGGCACAGCGCGGAGGTGCCGGGCTCTCCCTCACTCTGCGGCCACCGCGCGCGGGGCGGACCCCATCCCGCGGCTCCCCCCGCCAGCGGAGCGGAGCGGAGCGGAGCGAGGCGCCGGCCGAGGGGTCCCGGCAGAGCCCCGGGTCGCGCTGCCCTCGCTGCTACCCCGGGCTCTGCTCACGCCCAGTGCGAACGTGCTAGGGGGGCTGTGAAGGACACCCAGACATCTTCATATCTCAGTTTTTCTTCTTTGGCCAGGAAATGTGTGTAGGGAGGGGATCGAGATCGTAAATTTCATTGATTACTTACAGATTGCACAGGACATATTCAGGCTTTCATGACAGCTTCTGGAGACATAACGACTGGACAATATTGGTCAAACAGTACAAACTCTCTTTAACGACTACAAAGAAATCAGCAGGTAATTATAGGCTCGATTGTATACATAACAGGCATCGGAAATCGGCGAATAACTGTAGGCAGCGATTCTGAACCCGCCCCCCCCCCCCAAAAAAAAAAAAAAAAAAAAAAAAAGGAACTGTTCTGCTTCAAACTCTCATACAAAAGCTCCTCATTGTGCTGGGTGCCTCTACCTAATTAGAGGTACCTGCACAGCATAGCAAATACAGAGGAGATCATCCTTGATCTCCCTGCCAGTGAAACTTAGCCCTTTGAATTTGTAGATATAAAGACAAAGCCATCTGGGTATTCCTGAAGCATACAGTGATGCTGAATTTTGCCCCTGCCAGGAGCACTTTGCTGGGCAGAACGAGTACGCCTCACATGTGACAATTTCTGATCCGACAGGGGCTGCTGGAAAAAAATATATTGAAAAAAATTCTTTTACAGAGAGAAGGTTCATAAACATAAACGAACGTCTGGTCAAAAATGCACAGATTTCTTCGGGAACATATCAAGCTTTTATTTCTGATTTGGTTTACTGTATTTAACATTATTTGTTTTCTTAACGTGACGGGGGGAAAAAAGACAATATTGTTTTCCCATTTCTAAAGAATATAAACATTTATTCCTGATATAAAGATGATTCCTTTCTAAAATCTAAACGGTTTTGAAACCATTATTGTCACCCCCTTTGCAGAATGATATCTTTCCTTTAGCCCGTAATTCTTCCCTCCAACAGACCTTAGCCCCAGCAAAGCCAGGGAAAACACTCCTAATAACTCTCCTGATCTCGATGGCCATTTCATCTGAAGGCACATTTTTTTTTCCCCTCTCTCAGATGAAGTTTCCCAGAAAGTTACTTTGACATAACACAGGAGAGATACCTCCCATTTATCTGTACGTGTTTTAAGTCATTCAATGATTTCGTTGTAGAACTGATCTATTTTCTCTGATATTAAAATGAGAGTTTTAGCCGTTTCCATATAACTTCGCCTTGAATATCACCTGGCCTTAAAAGCTCACTTCGGTTGTTGTTCCTCTAGGAGGACGTGTTATGTTATTTTGGTCACTAGTGACCTACAAGCCTAAATGAACGTGTGTCCACATCAAAAACAGTCAAACAGAAGCAAATAATCTAAAGGATCATTTCAGCCTATAGAAAAGATTGCTTCCACCAGGTCAAGCTGGACTGTCAAGGAGCAAAGGGAGGGCAGCTGCCAAGCGCTAATTTGGGATTGCTAAACCTCGGCAGAAACTTAGCTCGATGTCATTAAAAAAAAAAAAAAAAAAAAAGCCGCTCCTTGGTGCTTAACCTGGACCGTGGAATCAGGCTTTGCTTTAATCCGAAGTGGCTCCGTTGCAGGCTGAGAACACGCAAAGAACTGGACACACACTTGGCACATATCCGTGGGAGAAGAAATAGACCCTTCAGGGAGCAGTCCTGCTCGGAATCAGCTAGATTTTGATTCCTTTCATTCCTTTCATATATTTGCCTAGTCCGGTTATAATTTGTTGTTGTTGTTGTTTTTCTGAACATCTTTCACTACACCGCTATAAACGAGATAATTCAATTGTTGGTTTCAAAAATGAAATAATTGATAGAAACAAATTCTCTGTATTACTGGAAACTAGTAACATCTAAATATTCCACTGGATACATTGCAATCTTGTAATAAATGTTTTGTCTAATCCACAATGCTGCCTTTGCCTACCCATTTGTTTTAGTGTCGTGTTAACGTCGCATCTCAAGCAAGATCACATAAATATGAACCAAGTTTGTCAAAACACTCCTGACTCAATCGTACCATGAAAATAAAACACAGAGAGAGAAGGAGGGGGAACCGTGTTTCCCAAAATTGAAAGTCAGTAAAAAAAATGGTCATCAAAAAAAAAGATCTCCAGATGAAGACAGTAAAGGTAAATCAAAGGAGAGCAACTGTAGCGATATCACTTGTTCTTTTCCTGTTGGGCTGCTGCACCGTATTTTATCGAATGGAAGTACTAGCAAGATGTGCAGGTATCCGCTTACATTATAAACTGCAGTTGGTATAAATATTCTGCCCCGGAGAACAGCTTTATCACACGCTTCCAAATAATAAGGAAGCCTTTCAAACAAAAGCCACACATCAGGTGGCTTTTTATTAATGAATGATGCTTTGTCTGATAAATATTAACAGCGCCTCTTTCCTCTGCCCTTCTTCCGCTGCTCCCATCCCGCTGCGGAGCCCCGCGCCCGCCTGGCCGCTCCACGCCGCTCTGCACCGCTCCACGCCCGGGCTCCGCGGGCACCTCCCCGGCTGCCCCGGGCTCCGGCGCTCAGATTCACGCGCAAAAAAAAAAAAAAAAAAAAAAAAAAGGCGCAAAACGCTCACACCAAAATGCAACTTTTTTAAAAAACTTTTTTTTTTTTCCTTGAAGTTTAGGGGTTTTGCCCCGTCTCGACTAGTGGGGTCCGCGAGGCGAGGGAAGGGCTAGGTAACCTGCCCAGCTCGGCTCGATTTGCTCAGGTGCATCCTTGTACCTCACCCGTAGCCCGCTCTGCCACGAGCAGCCTCCGGAGAGAGTCTGAACAGAGCCCTTCAGGAGACGGTCTCGGACCTAATCTGAGAGCGCAGCTGGAAAAGCCCCGTTCTGAATCGGGCAGAAAAAGAATCTGTTGATCGCCTTGACCACAAGTTCAGTTTTCTGACCTTATATCATAGTCCAGCTGGTTATTTGTTGTTTTGGTTTTTTTTCCCCCGATATTTTTTTTAAGTCCACTGTTATTCTACTTGTTAAATGGCCGGCCCTTTAACCAGCAACTAGCTATCATCAGACATTAATTTATACGGCTTTTACAAATACCTAAGCTATTTAAAATGCTCAACTGGGTTGTGTGTGGCAGGGAACATCTATCTATTGAATAGGCAGTGTCACACGGTAGCATGCTCTCTTGTCAAGGGTGATTGTGTTTTAGGCAAACATTTGAGCAAACATAAAGGCAAAGGTCAAGTACTGTTCAGTTGCAGTGTGTGCTAATTCACCTAGCTAACCAATGGGGCAAAAGTTGAGTTTTCTGCGAGCGCCGCCGAGGAAACCTCTGCGAGGGCACCGCGAACCGCGGAGGCTCCGGCCGGGGCAGCCCCAGCCCCGGGGCGCCCAGGCGACGTTTGCCCCTGCCCCGCACCTCCCCCGACCCAAGAAATGGGTCTCTCTGCATCTCCCACGCTTCTTACTCATTTATTTTCTTCCTCTCCCTCCCCTCAGTGCCCTCACTGGTCAACCCGGTGCTCCGGGCTTGGGCACCCGAGCAGCAGACCCGACAAATCCATGAGAAACCGGGCGAGCTGGGAACATGGTCAGGAAAGTGCAGGCTGGCTGTTCATCGAAAGTGCCTAGGGAAGAGGTGGGGGGTGGAGAGGAGGAAGGGAGTTACTTTATTAGCCTCGTTCCTCCCCACGTCGTTGCAATAAGCTAAAGCCATGTTTTGAATACGAAAGGTTGGAATTTATCTCGGGGGTGATCTGCCTGCAGAATTTTCCGAGGAAACCTTATTATTTTTCATAGGGAAATTATTCCTGCCATCCAAGAAGAATCTTCCTGCCAGAAGAATCAAAGGGCTGGTAGTGGTTGTCACACTCAGAGCTTAGAAGTGTCTCTCTCTTTAAAGAGGAAAAAAAAAAAGACCAATTCCTTCCTTCTCAGTTCAACCCTGGAGGACTCGCACTTTGAATCAATAGTCATTTTGTTTGAACCAATGGCTGTGCTTCCATCGCGACTCTAAGTACAGTAGTTTTCATAATAAACCCAGGTTTCACAGTTGTGGTCTTAAAGAACTCAGATTTGGAAAGTTTGCACGTGTTAAATAAATAAATAAATAAATAGTAGTAATACTTAAAAAAGAAAAAAAAAAGAAAAAAAAGAAAAAGAAATGAGGGAAAACAAACAAAACCAACAACAAATCCTTCCAACTAAAAATGACTATTCTGTACTCAGCAGAAAGCTGGTGACAGTCTGACTTGTTGCCTTGTGCTATACAGGCAGTCCCCTATCAGTCGTGTCCTGTGGGGTCTGACTGCTGCACGGCTCTGGTGCGGAGACAATCTGGATTTTTTTTTTCTCTTTGACAAAATTCCAAGATGAACATCAACAACGCTAGAGACGTGATTCTAAGCACAAAAATGGTTTATGGCTAAAATGACATTAAAATCACGAGGGCACATTTTCTTTGCAGAGCAGACTTTAAACACAAGCATACACAGATGAGAAAACACGTTTTAAAAAATAAACTTACCCCCGCCTGCCAAACCATCACATTTTGTGAGACTCTTCTTTAGTGCTGCAGACAACTTGGTCCTTTCCAAGCCGTGCATTAAACACGGTGGATTCAGGAGAACAGGAGTAAAAAAAAAAAATGTTTTGTCATATATTTCTAAATAGTCTAATCTCCCTCGAATGTCTCGGATTTCTTTACAACCCACTGGCTACGGTCCTATAAACACCACCTGGGCAGTTTCACAAGCTTTAAAGTTTTGTGTGAGTGTGTGTGTGTGAGTGAGAGTGCGTGTGTGCGAGTGCATGTGTGTGTGTGTGCACGGGTGTGCAGTAAGTTGTTTAAAAGGCATCGTTACAATTCAGAGTATAAAAGTAATGCCCTGGTGTTTGGTGTGTGGTGTGGTGGGGTTTGTTTTTTGGATTTGTGACCTTTCTTTTTACATGCACCTTTCATTTTACTTAACTTTTTAAAGATTGTGAAAGCTGGAGGCTTTAGTTTTCGAGAGACTTTTCTCGTTATTCATCTGTTTGGTCGCCTTAGCTGCACAAAAGCGTATCAGCTGCGTTATGAAAAATGGCCTAAGCCCAGAGAATGTCACAGTGGTCGACTTATTATTTTAGCCTTCTTAAAAAAAAAAATCTCGGGGAAAGTTTGCTTTTGATGAATTCAATAAAAGCGGCACTGCAACGGAAGAGATTTTAAGCTAAAATCATACAGCATGGGGGTAAAAGCTTAAACCAGCCAGATGGCCAAAGGTAGCCAGACTCTGCCAGCCTCAAATCCAGCCCCTGAAGTTACAGTCTTCGAGACCGAAGCTTTTATTATTATTACGATTATTATTTATCTTTGTCATGCTTTGTTTATTTTAAAAAATCTCAAAAACAAATATGCAATAACAAACTTTTTCAGGTCATATGTCGTGAATGGTTCTTCTTTGCAAGACAGGATTTTGTTGTTTTGGGTTTTAAGCAGACCCAGCATCTCAAAGCCCCAGGGCAAGGTGTTACTTTTTAATTTACAAGCACCTCATCTCGTTCCCGGGAGGGCTTTCGGCCATAGTCAGAAAGCACAAGGCGAAAGGAGCGCAGTGACTGCAACGGCAGCCTGTGTTCCAGCCCTTCTCCTGAGAAATAAATAGATCTAAATAGATCAATGATGAATAGTAAATAAATACACAGACTAGTGGCTCTGGAGACAAAGCGTTGAGTTCCATGAGGATTTTGTCCGTTGTTGGGAAACATCCATAAAATAGTTCTAACGCCCCAAGCAAGCTCTATTCTCCCCTGCTTTTAAACCTCGGAAATTCTTCTGATTTCAGTGGCACAGAGAGGCTATCCTTGGCTTCCAGAAAGTTGTCCTAGCTGCACCCGAGGGCAGAGATTTGGTCCCTAACGTTTATCTGGGACTGTGTCACCTGCTTCGATAAAAGAGCGAAGCTTTTGATGCCCCTTGGTCCGGGGGAGATGTCTGTGTTGGCGTGTGCGGAAGGGAGAGTAATTTCCTAGAGAAGTGAGCGCTGAGGGGGTGCGCCTACACCTCCGCCCCCGCGCTCTCCTCGCCTCTCTCCCCTCATTTTAGCTGTTCCCATTCTTCCAAACAAGTGGCCGTGGCGCCCCAGACACAGGGGATTAAAGGCAGCCGGCAAGTGCGTAACGCGGCACATGAATCTCATGCCCTTCATCTCTGCCCTCCGCCCCGCGGGACCCTGGCGGCGCGCAGGCTGCGCGGAGCCGCCCCTGCGCCAGGCCGAGCAGCTCCGCGCCGCTCCGCGCAGCTCCGCGGGCCCTAGCGGCGCTGGGACGGGCGTCCCGCGCTGCGCGCCCCGCGAGGCCGAGGGGCGATGCCGGAGCCACCTGTGCCCAGCGGCGCGGCAGGGAGCGCAGCCTCCGCGGGGGCGCAGGTGGAGGGAAGCAGCTGCGCGCCCTGGCCGCGGAGCCGGTAGTGGGCGCCGAGCAGCTCTGGGAGCCGTGGATGAGAGGGGGTCAGCACGAGCGGGTTGTGTTCCCTGCTCGGGGAGTGCGGGAGGGTGGATTTTAAACCTAATAATGGGCTCGACTTGTAAACGATTAAACGAAATGCAACGGGAATAACGCGCAAACCGGCCGCGAGCTGTTGCAGGGCAGGGGAAGGGTTGGGCTCCCGGGGGTCTGTATGGGCACTCGAGTCTCACTCTGGACACAGTCACTTTGCAAAGAACAAACTCAATTCAGAGTTTACTAACGTGTAATTACCTCCGTGTTTGGAGCTATTTCCACCCCGACAGTCGCTGTCGTGATGACCATGGCGAAAGCAATACCAGTGAGCAGGAAGATAAACCAGTTTACCCTCGTTTCCCTCGCTGGTGCGGCAGTGTGCGAGGAGTGCACTGAAAGGGAATGGGTGAAAGGGGAGAAAAAAAAAAAAAAACTACGAAAAAATAAGAGCTCCGCGGCATCCCCGTCCCGCTCGTGTGCGGGGCTGAGCGGTGGCGGCTCCCGGGACGGGAGAAGCCACGGGGGCCCCCGGGCACCCCCGGCCCGGCCGCAGCTACCTGTGCAGCGCGGAGCTCCGCTCTGCCCGTGCCCCGCGCGGAGCCGGGGCTGCCCCGACCGCTCACTTGGACGAGAGGCGAGGAGAGGTCCAGGGAGACCCTGGTTACCTTCTGGATGGGGTTATCCCTCAAAGATCTGGAAATCCGTTAAATTGTGACTTTTTTATTATTTTTTTATTATTTATTTTTAGGCTGGCTATTGCCCTTCGAGTCCCCGAAGAGCGTGGACTAGATAAGCTTGAAGGGAATTCCCCCTGATGTGAATGACAGAGCAGAATCGAGGGGGTTTAGAAGTTTTGGAAAAGGCAGGTACATCGGTCAAACAAATAGTTTTTGGTTTAGAGATGTTTTGTTCTTCGGGGGAAAAATCCAGATCTTGTGTGGCACTGCAGAATCTGGTGTAGTTCGTCAGCTCAAGCTGTGTGTCACTCGCCACGTTCCCAGGTGTTCCCGAAGGTGAACTGCTCCCACATATGACCCAGGCGTCAGCCTAGCAGGAGAAGGGCAGCCTAGCGCACGGCTGTGTCACCGCCGCGCTAGAAAACATCCTGGCCAAGTGCCCTAACCTCCCTGGAGGCCACTTCACCCCTGGGGACCGTGGCCAGCGGGGAGACCCCTGGGAAAGGGAGATGAACAGCGAGGGGCTACGTTCACGTTGGGATGAGCTTGGCCCCGCTCCCCGCGGAGGGAAGGGTCCCGGGGAGCTTGGCCGGGGCGCGGGGCTGCCGGGCAGGGTTCCGCGGCCGCGCACGGTGCTCGGCGCCGGCCGCGCTGCCTTTCGTTGCGCCCTCACTCCGCACCCTTCCCGGAGCTGCCGGCCCCGGGCACGGAGCCGGAGCCGCTGCCCGGGCGCGTTGCCCCGGCCCGGCTCCAGGGCCCGCAGTCCTCGCGGAGCGCCCCGGCTCCGAGCCTGGTGCTGGTGTACCAGCCCCGACGTGGGCTCCGCTCCACGGGCGTGCAAACTGCTGGCGGAACTGGTGCACAACGCTCCACACCGCGTGTGAAACGCTGATGCGCATTTTGCCTGGCGAAGTCACCCTGGTGAAACCGAACCCTGGCTCCAGTGTCCCTTGGTCTAGACTTATGACCCTCTGGGGAGCGATCCCGGAGTTCCCATCCAGCACAAACTTCTCTGAAGTCAAGAGGAGTGGGAACGTTTGGCTTTGAGGGTGTTTTCGAAAGTCTCGACACAGCCTGGAGACGGAGGATTGCGAAGATCTTTCCCTCTAGCTCGCCAAAGCGCCCGCCGAAGGTACTCACACACCCTCGCCAGTCACTTCTCGGAAGGTTCTGCCCTGATTCCGTGTTTACTGCCCACACTGCAAATGTCACCAAGAGGCAACTTTAGTGCTTCGCGCCTTTTTTTTTTTTTTCTTTTTTGCCCGAGGTCTATCAGTAGCATTAATTGTCCCAATAAATTGAGATGTAGTGTGCATAATGCAATGTAACAATATGGTTATATTCCACGTGTATGACTTAATTAAGCTATTTGCAGCCTGATGCTGCAAGTCAACGGGTGTGCAAGTGGATTAACAATGTACTGTTCTCGTATCCTCAGGATGGTGCATAATTACTTTACTGGCGGTACATATCAATTTTTGATGATTGCAGAACACATGCTCACTTTACCAACAAGCGCTTTAATAACTCTCCGTTGTGTTTTTAAAAGGCGTTGTTTGGAAATATTTGGAAGCCTCTGCAAACAATATGCGAGGGTCTGCGTGCGAGGTTTCGCGCTGATTCATATTTCATGAAGTGCAAAGGCTACGAGGCAGCCCGGGCCCCAGCGCAGGCGGCGAGCCGGGCGCGGCCCCGCGGGCTTCGAGGTGCGGGAGGCGCGCGGGGCTGCGCGGAGCTGCGCGGAGACAGCGCGGAGGCAGCACGGACCCCCACACAGGGTCGGGTATCTGCTAGCAGACACAAGCGAGGAAACCTGACGGTGGGTTAGCGAGGCGGCCTTGGAGTGGGGCAGAGGTGCCAGGTCTGAGGACAGGGTTTCGGGCAGGCAGGTCACCCGTCGGAGTGAGTCCTGGAGAGCCCGTGCTGCCTACGCGCGGGCCCGCGCTCGTCCCGGCGCCTCGACGGCGCTTGGAAGAATCACCCCTCTCGGGATACGGCGCTGGGCGCCCATGGGGCTTTCTCGACCTGTGAGGGCATTTAAGGCCCGGAGATCCCCAAACGGCGGGTTAAGAGCCATCGCCGGGGCGAGGCGAGCCCTGCGCGGCCTACGCCGCGCCCAGCGCCCGGCTCTGCGCCGCTCCGCTCCCCGTGCTCCTAGCGCCTCCTCTCCCGGAGCCTTCTTGGAAGAAGTCGATTTGTTCTTGTACCTGAAGCAGGTGATGTTTATGCAGAGACATCTGAATGACAGCAGGAGCGAAGGACAAATCTAATAAAGCCTAATAAACCGTGAGAGTCTAAATGTCATTAAACTTACAAAGATGAGACTCCAAATCACCAAAAAGGTAAATGTCTTCATTAGTCTGATCTCTGAAGACTGTCGAACATTTCATTAATTTATAATTTATGATTGTTTGACAAATATTGAAAAGTATGTAAATATGAGGGGGATAATGTCTTTTCTGCGGGAGATAAGGAAATGACCCAAACTGTACGTGCCTGCTAGATTACACACGAGGTTCCATCTATCTGTTATCAAACTGTGCTTCCCCTTCCTAGAACATATTGTGCAAGTGACAAGTGAAATAGTGCAGATAAACCAATGGTTTAAAACGTAATAAAGACAACAGCCATTTGCATTTTTTACATTTTATTACAAAGGTAATTTACTATGACACATTTCTGAATGTAATTTATGAAAACATTTTAAAGCAATTATATAATGTATACAGCATTCAGAGACACAGAAAATCAGATAAATAATAATCTTATGGATCTTCAGAGACTTTCCATAACGTCTAAAATATAGAGTTTTGCGGGGGGAAAAAGTAACAGCAGTAAAACATAAAATTATAGAAATAAAATGCGGAATGATGTAATAAAGAGGAAATGGGTATATTTGGAACTACAATTGCAACATTAGATATTCAGGGAGACAATCTCATCTGTTCCAGAGAACTAAATCAGTTAATATATTTTTTTTTCCTTCCTGAACATTTGTAAATAGACTTCTTAAAGAGGAGAGCATTTCTGAGGAAAACATCTTGCACCCTAGTCGCCTCTGGTGGCCCAAGGAGTGGACCTTCCCATGAGGATGCTGGGGAGGAAAGGAGCGGACTCAGATGTGATCCCCTCCGTGACAAAGGGAAAATTCTAGTTTGTTGTCGCTGAGGTAACGGGCAGGGAGGGCAGGAGGCGACGCCTCGACGTCTTGACGAGCAGAGGTCGGGCCGTGGGGCTGGGGCCGCGATGTGGGCAGGGAGTCGGGCACTGGGGGCTCATTCGACTCCTTCGTGCCCCTTCTCCCGGGCACGACCTGATGGGATTTTCCGTAGCCTCTCCTCTCCGCAAGCTCCTGCTCGGCCAGGTCGCCCCAGCTTCCGAGGAACGCACGGCTTTGCGCGGCTTGGAGCACAAGAGCGCTGCGCTGTTTACTGAGGAGAGTCGCCCAGAAAGCGAGAGGGGACAGCTTCGCCCGACAGTTGTCTCCAGGTGCCTTGGACAAGGTTTTTGTACCCCAAGGCAAAGGGTCAGAAAACCCATCGCGTGCAACTGCCCGGCATTTTTTTTCCCAAGCCACCCACCAGACAATTGCCCACGGAGCAGAGTTTTGTAAAAGCCCTGCATTCCCCACAACAGGCTCTGTGTCTTTGTCTTTACATAAAAAAAAAAAAGAAAAAAGAAAAAAAAAGTGCCCTTTGGCCAAATGTGCCTGTAACGAGCTTGTAAAACAAACCAGAAATCTCAGCTCTTCCTCAAGTCTACAAGCAAGTCGCTTTATTCCCAAATCTTGCAAATATGTTAGGAGTGTTATAAGTCGGACTAAAAAGCCCCCTAGCAGAGCTGGTTACCTGCTGTGAGCCTCGCTGCCACAGACCCTTTCACCAGACATATTAAATCTCTTACCCTCAGAAAACAGGCACTTGTCACAATTGAAATCCAACGTATTGGGGCAGCGGGATGTAACAATTTAGGGAACTTTATATATTCCCCGGAGGCCCTTCCGAGCGGAGGTCCCTAGCACTTCTCTCCGGGAGGACTTGAGAATCTGCCCTAATCTGGCCATTTCTAAGGGCTCTGTGCTGAAAGGTCCAGCTCTGTGCCCATCGCCCACCTCTGGTCCTTCGCTCAGTTATTTGTGGGGAGATGGGAGGTGCGATGAGGTGGCAGGTGATCTCTCCCCATTTTCGTTCCTCCTTCCGCTCTTCGGTTCCTCGCTCCCCTCGACGGCAGGTCCCGGGCTCGAGGCCTCCATCAGACACAGGCCAGTGCCACCCGCCCCCCCCCCGCCCTCCCCCTGACAAGGCGGTGACATTCTTTCCCAGCTCTGAAGTATGTGTTTTATTACAGATTATTTAATTTGATGAGCAACATTCCCAGCGCCCTGAGCACAGTCTAAGTGGAAAAAGGTTTACTTGGCATCGCGAACCAATTTCAGTAGAAAAAAAAAAAAAAAAAAACAATGAGGCGCACATAAACAGAAACCTCTCCAAATATCGCCAGAGGGGTGAGCCGGCTTCCAGCGACCTGAGTTATGGCGTTTTTCCACCCAAACGAGCCCTTGTCCCTTTACTGCAATGGAGCCTAAAAACGAGATATGTCCTGTCACCTCCATCCACTGCCGAGGCAGATCCTCCCTGTCCAGTCCCTGAATGGGAATTTTGCTAGAGTCTTGACCAAAAAGCGACCAGGAAAAAATGTCCCATATAGTTCGAGCCCCACATAAATAAGGAGATGGCAAGACGGGTATCTCATTGATGGCTTAGGAGATTTCTTATTACGCGGACGAGTTTATAACTCGTAAGGAAGGGGAGGCAGAAGCGGCCGAAGCTGCGCTCCAGGAGCGCTCAGAGGCGCGCACAATGGCACGGCCGCATTGTCTCCAGCACAGCGCTTCATAAGTGACCCCGTTTATTGCTGAATAGCCGTGTTTTGATGACTTATAGTATATGCAAAAACAAACTTTCCCGCGGTGTTTTTTTTTTCCTCTCCGTCATGCTTTTCTTTTCAAACGGCCAGATGATTTTAAAAAGAAAAACACCAAGAAATGATAAATCGCGTCGCATAGCTAATGGCTGGAGGGCGCGTTTACCAATTCATAATCATTTATTCTTGGTGATGTATGACCCTTACTCTTAAATCTCAAAAGCTTCTATTTGAAGGTGTAAATAGCTTTTTCCCCCTTGCAGTAAACCTTACTGCATTAGCAGTGATTGATCTCCTGTACAATTCGTCCCAGAGTGCTATTTTAGAGGGGGAACACTAGCTTTTGGAGATTAACTGGGGAGTCTGTTACATATTAATGAACCTGGGAGATATACTAACGTTTTGGTAATTTAGTTATTTGTGTCTATAGCTTTCGTCGTTATTTTCTCTTAGACCCCCGCGGTTGTTATACATCGAATTAAAAAGTGGTCCTTCAGCATCATTTTTTTTTCAGTGGCAACTAAACGCCATTTAATGTGAAAAACAAATGTTGACTTGTCTCTTGAAGGAAGTGTGTTTCTTGGCAAGACATCAAAGTGTTTTAAACTGTATTAGGAGGGTTTGTTAGTTTTCTTACCAGAGCCTACGGTAATGTAAGAAAATAGCCTCTCGGTGAAGGAAGCCCGTCGGAGGGGGGGAGCGGGCGCTGCGCAGGCTCCTACCTAGATGCACGCTCGATAGGCGATTTTAGCTGCAGCAGAAACACACGGGCACCTCTTCGCTGGGATTACAGCCTTGATTAACGCTAATGAATAGGGATGCTAAAGAGTCGTCTGGAAACCCGTCTGTGAGAAGGAGGAGTGAGAAGCTCCTAGGCTGGGCTTAGCCTGCAGAGAGACCAGCTAGGCTAAAATGCCATTAACCTAGTGCTCCTTAGCAGGCGCGGGGGCAACGCGCCTCGGAAGCCCAGCGAGGGGCCACGGCGGAGGCGGGAGCTGCGGCCCGAGGCTGCGTGGAGGCGCGGGCGATGCGCGCTCCGCGGAGGGGCTGCCGGGCCGGTTCCTCCATGCGAAGAGGCGTCAGTGGGAAAATAGGACTCAGGTGCTCGTGGAGGGTGCCTGGGTGCCTCGACCTTCCAACCTTCTTCTTCCTTTTTTTTTTTTTTTTTTTTTTTCCCTAGAAACCAGGAGGTTCTGCTACTTATTAACTTTGTCGTCTTGCGTGGATTTATAAATAGTTCATTATCCTTGAAGGTGGTTAAAATAGGCAGCTCGGCTAGGAATTAATGCGTGCAACCCCCGCCTACAGCTGTCTTCGCTCCGACCAGGCTGGTGGGCTCAGAAACCAGGCGGCCGTGGCTGCTATTAGAGCAGGAAAGGAGAGATCCCAACCGCTCCTGCCTCCTCAGCCCGTTTATCGCGGATGCCTAAAGGTTGAAACGCAGCTGGCCAACAGGCTAGAGAGGGCAGAGATCCCCAAGTCGTGATCCCTAAGCGGATCTGCCCTTATTTTAAAAGTGGACAAGCACGTTTCTCCCCCCACGTCCCGTCCCAAAGTTAAACGTTTGTTTAGAATAAACTCGAGAAGCAACAGTCTCCGAGAACCTTGTTTTCCCCTTCTTCTCCTTGTGAATAACAAAGTGATCATAGGCTACTCGGCTAGTTGGCGAGGAGAAAACTTTTGTTTTCTGGGGCGATTTATGTTCTTTATAAATATGTGGTTTGGAAAATAAAAAGAGACTTGAAAACGTTGTTACAATGAAAAAGGACAAATTAGAAGACATTTTCTGTGATCAAAGGAGGAAGAGAAAGCGAGTAGGGGTATTCAAAAAGCTTGACTTATTCACACAACTCCTTTGGAACCCAGGGGCAACAAGCGTGTCTTACATTGAAAAGGCGGCTCTATTCAGAGTGCAGGTGCGAAGTGGTGTGGCACATTCTGCCACATTATGTAAAGGTTGTTGGAGATTAGTGTTCAGACTTAATAACTAAAGCGCTTGATTTACATTGGAAAAAAGCCCCCTCATCCGTGAAAGCAAAATAATTTAACGCGTGATCATTTCGAGTGCTGCTGATATCCTAATACTTGCATTGTTCTCGGCCAAGTACCAGAGGAGTGCGGATTGATGCTTTTGGGAACCTATCATTTACAGCCACTGAACTCTGCTCAGAACTGGAGGTCTGGAGGGGAGATAAAGGAGGGGCACAAGATAAAAGTTTCACATCTGAATAAAGAAAACAATATAAATGTGACAGTTCCCCTCCTTCCCGCACACATCCCGGAGACTCCTTCCTGGTGCCAGGGCAAAACAGCCCCCAGGTCTGCAGAGGCGAAAATTGGGCTCAAGTAGCAGGCACTTTTCCACTCCGCCTTCCCTCGGCGGAGCAGAATTACTTACCTTACTAATTATTCATATTTATGTAAATGTCATTAGTTAATGTAACTTTCTATAAAAAGATAATCAGCCGAGAAGGGAGCATAGGTATTACCTTAAGTGCATTGGCTCTGCTTGTTTCATTCATATGTTAATACACGTGATGCAGTAGTGCCAGGCTGGGGAGGGGCGGGAGGAGGAGAAAGAGGGAAGAGGAAGAAGGCAAGGAAAAGAAATTAAATAATAGCAACAAAGCCCACAAAGGCTTTAAGTTTGCATTGCGGCATCAAGGAACTGGCTGCTTTCTGCTGGGCTGAACAAAGCGGGGACGCGGCACTCCTGCTGCCGGGGCATCCCAGCAACTTTGGGTGGCTTTTCCCGGGGTGGGGGGGGGGGTCCTGTTTTTTGTTGTTTATTTGTTTCCTATCCTCCCCTGGAGGATAATTTTATCCTTCAAGACAGCCCGATCCACCCACATTTGGAGCCGGGCTGTGACCCTCCATTCGCGACAGCCCGAAAGAAAGTATCTTTGTATGGGGCACGCACCAATTAAAATTGCAATTTTTTTTTTGCATCCCTCTTTAGTGTAAGCATTTTAGGGGCATTTCCATAAATTCTCTGCGAGAATAAAGGCTATAATGGGAACAAGGTGAGAAAGCTGTTAACCATTGTTTCAGCAAGAAAAGGTCGTAAGTCAGGCAATTGGTGTCTGACCTGTCAGGATAAGGTATAAAGGCTTTATTCATGCAGTCGCTCACGATTTTCTCAGCTCTCACAAAAGTGTTTTTATGATTCTGTTTTCTTACCTCGTTCCTTAATTAAAAAGCTGAATGATTAGAATAGCACCTGCATAATGTCTGGACGACGCCTGCATACTAATTCACGAGTCTTTACATCTAGTAATTATAACATAAAATCAGAGATTGAATAAAACAGAAGGGTTTTGCCACTAAAGCCCTGCTAATCCCCTTTTAAAGGAGTCTGCTGAAATAATTCAGAACAGTTTCCGGAAGTTGGATTACCAACTCTTTTTTTTTTTTTTTTGACTATTTACAATGAAATGATATTTCACACTTAAAGAGTCTCTGCATTTCTACAACAGGTTTTTAAAACTGGCCTGTTTTCTGGACAGTAACAATCCAGTGACTCCTTCAGTCTTTTCCTACCGATTTTTTTCTCCTTCTTCCCAGCAAGGTTTTTCATCTTTATCAAATATATGCGAGGATTAATCTGTCCTCAGGTATAGAGAACAAAACCTCCCCCTTGAAACCTCCCTTTGAATCCCACTGCCGGATTCCCGGCTCTCCCGGCCCCTGCAGGGTGAGGGAGCAGGGAATGCGTGAGGCCACCCCGGCTTTGCCCAGGCTCGGGGGCACCGTTTGCCGGCCGCTCGCAGGAGCAGGCGACGTGCAGCAAGGAGCTCCCACGGCTCCGTCATGTCCCCTTCCTCTACCCCCCACCAAGGGCGGAGGATAATTTAAGACAGGAGTGACTGGTCAAAAAGTTGGCTTTTTTTTTCTGGCTTTCCCGAAGAGCTAGGGGTGGATTTGAGGTCTGTGCTTTTGTCTGGCGCCCGCAGCGGTCTCGGGCAGGTATCCACAGGGACCGGAGCGAGCGGCCGGGGCGCGGGGGCTCCGCGGGCCGGCGCGGAGACGCCACTGCCGGGCCGCGGGCACGGCTCGGCCGGCAGCGGGATGCGCCGGCCCCGGGCCGCGCCGGGAGGGCTCCCAATACTCCGGGTAAAGCTCACCCGGGGGGAAAAAATAATAATATCACAAATCACCCGAATTTGCCAGGGCGTCTCGTTTTGGGGGGGCAACGGTGTCATCGTAGTCCAGCGTACTCCAGCCCGTCCAGGGGACCGCGGCGACAAGGAGGGAGCGAGCTCGGGGCAAGTCCCAGCCAGGGAGCTGGTGCCCAGAGTCGCGAGACCTCGTCATCAAACACAGGCGGGAGAGTGTCGTCCTCGGCTCGTACCAGGTTAGCTCCAAATGACGAAGGAGTTAAGAACAAATTCAGTCCTCCACGAAAACTGCAGAGGTTTCTCTAAGCTGTTGGCATCATTAATATGCTTTCCCTTTTATTCTTTATTTTTTAAGTTAAAGTGTTATTTTTGATGACTTTTGTTGCCCACCGCCCCATCTCCAGTGTAATCCTGCAAAGCCTCTGAATCATCTACGAGAATATAGAGACAATATATCATATAGCATTAAAAATCTGAGGGGGTTAACTAAAAGCCTCAATTGCTGTTCTGGCCCCGCTATAACCATGGGAACGACGTGCCCTGTTGGGGTCTTAGTAAATGTTACATATCCCTCAAGCGGGTGCTCCCCTTGTTTGTTTACTCTAGCCTCCTTTCATTTATATCCCAGGAATATTCTTCAGCAGACGCCATACGAAAAGGCAAAGGGTGTAAATAAACTAACATATGGCCCAGAGGTTTTAGAGAAGCTGGAACGGCTTAACAAGTCATGCGGGTGATACTGGCAATCCGACTTCTCTCTTTCCCCATCCCCCTGCTCCCTTCGGCACCTGCCTAAACCTCTGTGGCTCAGCGCTTGCCTCCCACCTCCTCACGATAAGTCACCCTCATGTCGCGATCGGCTTTGTAGGGAGCAACGGGATTTTGCTTCAGATCGGGGAAAAGATAAATGTAGGCACCGAAAGCACCCGGGGGCGGGGAGGGGGTGTCTATGTGCGGGAGAGGGGGCTCTGCGGAGCACGGGTGGGGGACATCGCCAGAGGCGCCTCGAGAGGTCCCAACGGGCCCGGTCGGGCCGAGCGGACCAGTCCATATCGCGCTGGGCCCGCCCGAGCCAGTTCCGCAGGCTGTGTCAGCGCAGAGTGGGGAAGCAGCCCTGCGCACGCAGAGTCACTTGAAAACAACATTTACCAGCCCTAATCCATTTCAGGGGCTCTGTCCCCAAGAGCATAAATGGTGGCGCTGCCTCCGATCGCGGCTCGCGGATTGAAGTGTGTTTAACCGCGGGCTGTAGCTACTTCCCCTCCTAACGGAGAGGAAATGGGTCTTGGTTTTACTGATTCATATTTCTAATCTTCCTTTCCTGAACATACAATGTTCTTTGTTAAATGAATGGTCTTTAATTAATGCACTTGCACAATGCATGGGCTTGCATGGGGATCGATGATAGGAAGCAACAGGGGATGGTTCCCTCCAAAATGGTTTGTCAGTATTGAGAAAGAAAAGGCAATGTCTATAAAAGGGCCACTAATAATGCCCACACGTCTCTCACCATGCTGTCTGAGGGGACATTCCTTCCCTTGTTGACAGTCAAGTGTAATAAGTACATGTCTTCACTCAATCATTACAGACCATAGAATTGTATTCTGTAATTAGCATGTACTGTTAGCCCTCCTTTCCTTTATGGGCCATTTTTTTCTCCTACAGCAAAAATGTTTTCCTTCCATGCTTGCTTTAATTCTTTCCTTCTTTTTTTTTCTTTCTTTCTTTCTTTCCCTCCCTCTCTCTTCCTGTAGTCAAATGTATTCTCTATTGACAATATTCCTGCCAGCCAAAGCCAACTTTTTGTCATCTCTGTGTTAGGCAACTTCTTTCAAGTTTTCCTTTTAAGAAGGGAGTAAAGGCCGCGCGCATGCGCACGCCGCCAGCCCCGCCGCACGGGCTGCTCCGCGCCAGGGACTCGCGAATCCCTCCGAACTGGAGAGCCGGGGCTTAAAATGTCAAGCCAAGAAAACTCCTGGTATGTTCGTGGGCTGCAGTTCCCTGCAACGTATTGAAATCAGTCAGTTGGATGTGCAAGGTAAAAGGGGTTGCCTTTAGATTACTTCAGTCGGCCAACAAATCTCCTCTCCCGTTAAGAATTTAAAAATAATAATACAAAAATACCTCTAGGTCTTTCTAGGCTGCAGATAAAAAGTGCCAGTGTAACAGGGACCCATTCTGAGGGGAAATCTCTTTAAACGAACAGTTTAATCCCTCACCTGCCAGGCCAAAACAAAAAGTCGCTCCAGGGCCGTGGGGAGGAGTAGCGCTTCTGGGGCGGCTCTGATCAGAAACTCCCCCCATTTTCCAGAGTATTATTGACCTGGACAGAGTCGGATGGATGGGAAGGAGTCAATTCGCAGATATCCAGTGTGGGGACAGGCGGCGGCGAGCGAACAAAGGCCAAGGGCTCGAGTCAGCAGCGACCGAGTGACACTGGGACCACTCTCGCACCCCTTATCTCTGTCAATATTTAAAGTGCAATTCAGTACTGCTAAGCATGGAGCGTCTGATGTGAAAAAATACTACCTCAAAAATGAGGTCAAGGAGTTTTGTTTTGTTATTTTAATGCAAATGACAACCCAAAACGAGCGATACTAAGGGAGGTTAAAGACCAACAAAAAGACACGCATTAGTATTTGACAGTCCCCCACGTTAACCGTACACCGATTCGGCAGGATATTTTTCAACTCACGGCAAAGCCAATAGAAATGAAGACATGCCTGGATACAATTACACATTTGTAAAAATAACCGTAGATTCTATATGCTTATAAATATTTATTGTAAAAAATCCAAATATTAAAAATAAATAGTAGGTTCAAACACGTAACAGAACATTCCCTCATTACCGAACATGTGATGAAGAGACAAAAAAAAAGGAGAATATAAGAAGTCTGGAAAGAAATACAGTATTTCAACGTTGCAAATGTTTTCACCAGTTACATTTTCAGAGACATTTCTTCTCCATACAGTTCACAAGGAATGTGGTAGATTCTCCCATAAATATGACAAGCTCCAGTTTAATAATAATAATAATACCCACTGCACTGTAGTTTGACTCAGTCTTTACTCAGGAAAAGTCCCATTACATTAATGGGGTGGCTTAGAATGGCAGGATTGGGCTCAGATCATTCTGTAGCAACTAAAATAGAGGTACACTGATGAGTTACAACTTCAATGAATTTGTTTTACAAACAGAGCATTTAATGATCTCTAATGAGAAACTCCTAAATGAACTTTTATTAGGGAAGCGTTTCAGTATACACTGTAATGTTTATAAAACGAAGATACAAAAGAGATGGACCATCTTTACACTCACGGACAATAAAACATGGGAGCATATGGAAGCCATCGGTTTGAATGCGTTAACTTCGATACATTGCAGTATGTACATGCTTAATAGGTATTCGGAGGGTTAAAATGATCAAAGCCGTTACTCTTAAGTGTATGCTGTTGCATTCATTACACTGGAAAGAAAAAGCTTGTTGGTCACATACTGATGTTAATGAAACCCAACATTTCTGCCTTTTCCAAGAATTGCGTTCTGTGCAGCATATGTGTGGAAATAATTTATTAGACAGAAAAGTTAGGAGGATAAGATGCAAAAGTGGACATCATTTCAACTTTCGAACAGTCATACAGACATCTATGGAGATCTATACACAGATAGAGTTTCACATAGACACAGCCACATATATCCAGATGTATGTCTATACACAGGATTCGATAGTTCGGTATTTTCTGCACCCTCTGGGCCCCTAAAGTTATCTTTAAAAGTTTGATTTTATCTCTTTAGAAACGGTTTAAAGCTAACGGGAAGGGTGAGTTTGACAGAGAGGAGAACAAATCGCTGACAAAGAACCTTTTACGTTTCATCAGCGTTGTTAGGACGACAAGCAGGAATTTCTCAGATAATAACTCCCACTTCAAAGATTTCTCAGCTCAATAGAAATTGGACCATCCTTTTTATTCAACCACAAGGGCTGGCACTAAAGACGACTCAACTGTTTGAATTTTTTCCCCCGTGTTTATTTTTCCCCTATTCACTGGGGTACTTGGATAAAATAAACAACAAGACAATTACTGGAACATGGACTTCTAACTTTCCCGGGCCCGCGGCCCGTCGCCCGTGGCCCCGAGGGTGTCAAGTCCCCGCACCGCGGGCCTCCCCGCAGCCGGGCTGCCTGCGGGGGCCAGGAGGGCACCCCCGGCTTCATCCCGCTTCCCTGGGCCGCCTTGGAGCTCCTCGGGGATTCCCTCGGGCACGGCCGCCCCGAGGGCTCGCTCCTTCCCCAGCCTGTCTTGCTGTGGAGGGCACGGAGGATTTGGGGGAGGTGACGGGGAGGGGGTGACGCGGAGAAAACCCACTTCTTCTCGGGCTTTGTGGTCGGGTTTTAGTGCGATAAGCTGATCGGAAATGCTCGTGAGAGGGGAAGGGAACTCGCCCTAAGCCTCATTAGCAGTCCTTTCTTTGGGGAGAAGAGCGGCGAGGCTGGAATGCCAGAGCCAAGCCCACCTTAGGGTGAATGCGAAGCCAGAGAGACCCCGGCCCCGCAGAAGTGCATTAGGTGGAGGAAGTGTATCTATAGCGAGGAGCAGATTGACTGTATTAAGCTAGCATGAAACCAAAGGTCAGTGCAAATGTATCTTAATAGACTGTCTCAAATGGAGTGTGCCTCCTTTGAAGGCCGCTTGCTATTGCTCTCCTCATTACCATAGCGATCCTAACGTGGCATGCTGATGCGCCATAAAACTCACACTTTCAACCCCAAAATCAAGCCCTTTGAACAACCCGAGCTTGATTAGACCTTTCTCCTTTTCTTTTCCCCCTTAAAAACCATTTCCTTGCCTTTAGAAACTCGCCCTCAAATCCCAAACGCATTCTCTGATCCCGGCAGAAAGCAGAAACAAAAGTGGGCTGAGGCGCCAGTTCAAGCGGGCCTTTTCTTTCTGACAGTCTTATCCATTTTTATTATGATCTGGAACAAGTGCCCTATTCGCGTAGGTTTTGTTTACCGGAAATTAAACGAAAATGATTTAGTTCGCGTCAAACAAAAATATATACTTGTATACACAAGAAAAGGGGCCTGTTAGACGTAAATATTATGTCCTTAATGAAAAGACTGGACGGGCTCCAGACTTCGCCTTTCACTGTTTAAGTATGACTTGCCTATTGCCATAGAAATCCTAACTTACCATGAAGATTCACCGTTGTGAAGAAATACTTCTTTGTGCGAGCCTTCTTTGATGTCTAAGGCATAAGATTCAGGCTTTCAGCTGCGTCTGTCTAGATTACCTTGAGAGCAACGGGGTAGACATCTGTAACAAGCAAATGAAAAATTAAAGGTGATTAGCCTGCACATCCAAACACTTCTGTAAATAGAGAAATAAAGAAATGCACAGATCTCAGGACAAGATGGGAACATCCTCTCTCTCCGCAAATGGCTTCGTACCTTTCAATTTCCACGGCACAAGTTTCTGGGGCAGTGTAGGCAGAGGGGAACAATTCTGCTCTAATTTGGGCTCGGAGTACATTTTTGTCTGCCCAGGGAGCACATGCGGTGTCTCTATCTACGTCCCGGTAGCGGCATGCTGCTGTTACTGTGCGCACGACGTGAACGGGCCACTAAAGAAGAGATATTTGTGGAGTTGCGTGGTGAAAAGGAGAGGGAATCCCCGTTTGATGCCTTGGGAAGAGAGCGAGGTTGCGGCAGGAGGGGAGGCTCTCGGAGGGACAGAGGGACAGGATTTCACCACGGATCAGCTTTTTTTTTTTTTTTTTTTTTTTTTTTCCCCTTGTATGCACACCTGTAGGTGTGCGAGTGTTCACGTGCACTCACACACGCATTAGCCCTAGTTACCTGGGTGGCGAGACGGGATGCAGCCCTGGAGAGAGGCGCCTCACAGGCCTCCTCTAAGCCTGGAGCAAGCCGCGGAGAGCCCGTGCAGTCCCCGGGCCATTTATTCGCCTCTACTATCTGCTGTTCTTAAACATCATTAAAGTAATTAAAACGGTGCCATTCGGCAGTTTCAAGTTACCCTAAGGTGGGTGTTTGGTTTTCATTGTTGTTTATTTGTTTGATTTTTCCCTTTCTTTCTTTCTTTGCCCGAAAGGACCGAATAATGCGGCTTTCACAGGTTAATTTTAAGCTCGCGCATTGGAGGAACGCACTAAAATCATGTTGGTTTTGCTCTGACAGATTTTTTTTTTAATCTCACGATAGCTCCGTACGCGGCAAAACCCGCACGTTTCGGGGCAGCCCCGCACAGAGGTCGCGCGTGGTGCAGTTCCCGTCGGGGGTCCCTGCGCGTGACGTCACGGCCAGCCCGCCTGAAGGCCCCCCCGGCCACGCCAGAGCCCGTAGCCCGACAGCGATGACGCTCGGGCGGGAACGGATGTGTTTATGTTACTAGTGTAAACTAAAATGGACAATCAATCATTAAGCCACCTCTGGGCCTTCCTGTATTAGTGACAACTACGAGGGTGGGGAGGCGGAATATATGCCTATATATATATGCCTATATATATATTTATATACTGTACATATATATGCCTATATATATATTTATATACTGTACGAGGGAAAAGTAATGATTTTTGTTGTTGTTTGACAGAAACGTCCACCGAACGGGTTAATTAATCAAAGAATTTAATGTATCGTTTTGTACAATTTGGTAACAAATAATAGTTTGTATAAATTTCTTTAAAAAAAACACTCTCACAGAAAATAGTGGGCGAACAGAAGCACTTGACCACAAAACACTTTCGACGAGGAGAAAAATCTGTATAACTAGAAATCTGTGTTAAAACACTTTGAATCCTCGGGAGGAAGGAAAGGAAAGGAAAGGAAAGGAAAGGAAAGGAAAGGAAAGGAAAGGAAAGGAAAGGAAAGGAAAGGAAAGGAAAGGAAAGGAAAGGAAAGGAAAGGAAAGGAAAGGAAAGGAAAGGAAAGGAAAGGAAAGGAAAGGAAAGGAAAGGAAAGGAAAGGAAAGGAGAGGAAAGGAGAGGAAAGGAGAGGAAAGGAGAGGAAAGGAGAGGAAAGGAGAGGAAAGGAGAGGAAAGGAGAGGAAAGGAGAGGAAAGGAGAGGAAAGGAAAGGAAAGGAAAGGAGAGGAGAGGAAAGGAGAGGAGAGGAGAGGAGAGGAAAGGAGAAAGGAAAGGATCAGTGGGGGGCTGTAGTAGGACGAGGGGGCTGCGGGGCTTGGGGAGAGGATGTGAGAGCAGCCAGGACAGGAGGACGCTGCGTGCACGCGTGTCTGGTGTCAGCGCTACAGTCCGCCGCGCGCGGCCAGTGTCGCGCACGCTGCAGCGCGTCCTCTCTGCGGGGGCCGCTCAGAGACCCTCCTGCCTCGGCCCCTCTCCCTCCGCGCCCCCGCTGCCGAGAGCCCCCGTCCTAGGGCTCGCCAGGGGCCTCCCGCGGCCGCTGCTCGGCGGCCCGAGAAGCGCCCCTCTCCGCGGCGCCGAGCCCTAGCAGCGGGGCCGGGGCGCCCCGTCGGGGCGAGGCGGCGGGGCGGCGGCGGGGGGCGCGGCGGCGGCGCGGGCCCCCGCGCCCTGGCACACGTACCATTCGCTCAGGTTGGCGGCGGGCTGCGCGGGCGCGGAGGGCTCGGCGTGGGAACACGAGGCGGGGGGTTCCCGACCGGAGTCCGAGGAGGGGGACACCAGGGAGGGCGTGGAGGACTCGTAGCCAGAGCTGGGAGGAGGGGATTTGCAGTGCACTTTCATGTGTTTTCGCAGGGAGCTGGGGTGGGTGTAGGACTTGTCACAGCCTCTCACTTTGCAGTTGTACGGCTTGTCGCTGGTGTGGACGTGTGAGTGCTTCTTCCTGTCACTGCTGTTGGCGAAGCGTCTGTCACAGCCCTCGAATTCACATTTGAACGGCTTCTCCCCTGGAGGAGGCAATGGGCGAGCACGGGCATTAGTAAGGCGATGGCGAGGTGGGGACAGGGGGCACTGAGCCCTAGACCCCCGGGGGCCGCGGCCTCCATCGAGGCACCGGGAGCGGCTCTCTCGGGGCAGCCCCGCGGGCTCCGCTGCCCCTCGGCCTCTCCAGCCCCCTCCTTGGCTGCCCGCACACGCCGAGTCCGCCCCTCTTCCCTTCCCTTCCCTTCCCTTCCCTTCCCTTCCCTTCCCTTCCCTTCCCTTCCCGGCTCTGCCTTGCGTGGCCAAAGCGGGTTTTGTGCAAGAGACAAAGCCCTCAGATAAGGAAAATTTAGAGGCCAAGTGCTCGCTCGGCATGAACAAAGTGCGCACTCTGCGCAGCCTGCCGGGTCCTGTGGAAAGAGCGGTCAGTGGTTTATCCCGGGGAATATTTCTGCGTTAAATACACTTCTCGCACTGCCCCGAGCTGCACACGGACATATTATTCACAACCCGGGTAAATCACATCTCATCCGCTCTAGTCTTGACTTGATTACAATCCCGTGGAAGGTCTGCACGACTCTCCCTCTCTACTTGGCTCCATACTAAAGCACAAAACCTTTCAAAAAGGCAGTGATTGTGGGGTGCAAAATCATAGGCATTCAGCAGCAAGGAGACTAGGCCTGTGCCTGGTTGTGTCGAGAGGGTAAGAGCCTTTTATCATTTGAACCTACTCAGTCATGGAAGGAATTGCAATCGGGATTAATCTGTCTGGTAATATGATAAGTGACGTTAAGCATAATAGAAATATAATCGTGTTGTTGGAGTCGTGTGAAAGTTTAACCTCGGATTCTGTGCACTGGGCCAGGCACACGATATATAGGAGAGGGTTTCAGGGAAACATGCCTCAGATATTGCGGGGTGAAACACTGGCTGAATTATTGCCACTGCTAAGGGCTAACTGCAAAAACCTCCTCGAGAAGGAGCAGCGAGGGCCCACAGCAACCAAATGGGAAAATAGCTTTTTTTTTTTCCTGAAAAAAAAATGTAGCAGAAGTTACCACGAAAACACAGCTGAGCGTTAACCACGAAGTGCAAACAAAGCCACTGCGTTCACCATCATGGCGTACATGGCTGAAAGAACCTGGAATATTTGCAAAAGCTTCGGAGTTTTGTTTTGGATTTTGTTGTTGTTTGGCGGGGAGGGGGGTGTCCCCTCAGTTCGTCACGGCTAAATTTCTGAGGGAAGCAGCCCACCTCGTGCTCGGCTGAGAGCCCAGCGAAATAAAGGAAGGCATCCCAAATATTTCACATGAATGCACTTTATGCAAGGTGGGTGGGAGAAAGCTTGTGGTTCCGCGTTTCAGCTCTGTCCTTTCCACTGTAATAATCGCCCACGGTGCCTCACATCTTTGTTACCATTTGCAGAGAGGTTTGGTAAAGACCGGTGTTAGAGGGAAGGTGGGAAGAGATTAAAAATAAGGTCTCTCGGAAAACGATGCGGGTCCTGTAACCAAACATTCTCGGTCACAACAGTGCGTATGCACAGACACACGCACGCATATAATCTAATTACAGTTTCACGTAAGGAAACAATTTGACCTTCAGCATCTAAGTTGAGACAACAAATCAGGGATATTAGTGTTGTACAAGAGAGCGGGAAGTTAGGAGACCCCAGGGAAGGGCGTCCTCATAAGCACTCGGGTTGTGCAAAGTGAGCTGCAGTCAGGTAAACCCGGACTGCGGCGCCTTCACATTTCTGAAGAGTTGGGAAAAAAAAATGTTTAACTCCGCTTAACCCCGTGAAGGAGTCAGATCCGCGCTGGGAAGAGGGCAGCGCGTTCCCGAGCTGTATCCTCGGGACGCCTCTCTAGAGAGGAGCCATCCGCGGCGCCTACAAGGATCCTATTCGAGAGCAGGTTTTCCTGCGAGGGAATTGCGATCCGCCCGGGAGAGGACATTTTACGGGTCCTTCCCTCCGCAGCCTGAGCACGGAGGTGCTCTTGATCCGCCCAAAGTTCAAGCAGGCGATGGAGAAGCGCAGCGACTCAACCGCCATTTTAAAACCACTCTTATAGCTGTGCAAAAAAAAAAAATCAAAACCCCAGTCTATTCAGGGACATTCCTCTTGGAAAATGTGGCCTAATCCACCGTCACCGCGCGTGCATTAAGGTATTTACAAACTTCTCTTGGGGGCGCGGGGGGCGGGGGGGCCGGGCGGGCGGCGCGCGGCTCCGCGCTGCCGCTTTTGTTGGCGGGCGCGCACGGGCGCGGATCCTGCGCGCCGCAGAAACCCCGCGCCGCCCGCCCGCGGAAACCCGCCGCCGCATTAATATTGGAGTAGGCAATAATTTGGAGCCGGCAATCTGGAGCCGGCCTCATGAATAATTCCCAGCGAGTTCTATTAGGATTTCTGAAACATCTCGTTTTTGACAACTTCGGGGCGTTTAATAGAAGCGGAGGAACCATAACGGCCCCGCAGGAGTTTTCGCAATCCAGCAATTAATCACCGCGCAAGTTAACGGGAAAAACACGGGAATTCTGCTTAATAAACGCCAACCTCCGATCGCAATTTTGCCCTGAACCTGCCTCTCTGATGTAGGTCAGTTACACTCAGAATTTAACCATTTTCTGCTTCACAGACTTCAAACAGTGAGGCCGTTAAAGAGCAGTAAAAGTTTGTTTACTTAGGAAAAAACACTGTCATTAAGGGGTATCTCTCCTGCCTAATGGCTGTACCTGTTCCGAGCCGGCGCAGAGCTGGCTCGGAGGCTCTTTGAGTGACCCGGGGATGCTCCTCTCTTCTCTAAAAAGCAGCTGAGGGCATGGCAGAGAAGCAGCGCTTTGCTATTGCATCCCCCTACGCTCAGAAGAACTACTCATAGAGCAATGGAAAAATAATTAGGTGACGAGTGATGGTTACTGTAAAAATTCTGTGCTATGTTTAGACGATAGCGGTACGCATTTAGTATATATGCCATGCATATTATATCACGTCGCGTTATATCATAAAACTGCAACTCCTCTAAGGTCAGGCCATATATCGAGCATGGGGGAAGGGAGTTTTATGAACTGAAGGGTGAAAAAAAATCACTTGGCTGTAAGCAGATCTTACAATAGGATTATGTAGTTTCCTTAGCAGTACATAAGGCTGTAGAGGAGGGGGTGGGAGGTGGAAAAACCTACACTGGAACAGATTATTTTTTCCAAAAAGAGCTTATTTCTTTTCTTAAAAAAAAAAAAAAAAAGGCAGCGCTACAGACTACAAACACCGGCTGCTAAACTAATTAATAAAGCTTCACAAACTGCTCCTGGAAGTGTGAAAACTTTCTACGTGCAATTTCATTAATTATAAATGCTTTCCTGGCCGGAAGAATTCAAACATAGTTTTGCAAGATCGTCCATCGAGTTGCTAGAACAAACAGATGTTTCTGACACATGTCCCAGTTTCGCTTAAGAGTTCTGCAAATAATATTTCAAAATGTACAGGCGAAGCCATACTGGCTTTTCTTTTATTTTTCTTCCCCCTCCCCGCTTTTTTTTTTCTTCCCGAGTACCCAAACTCTCAAACGCCTGTATTGCGAATGCACAGAGTGGTTGGATGGCAATGCTCATTAAAAATGTCACTGTTATTCAGATCAAACATTTGAAACTCCCTCTGACCAAAACAAAACTGTTGAACGAAAGGTCGCAGCTGTGTTATTCTCACAATGTTAGAACCGCAGCATCTAAGCGACATCAGTCAAAACTGACTAGACAAGTTGTAACTTCTATTGTTCACTTTTAATTTGTGAGCTTGCACAATGATTTCATTTTTTCTCCAACTATTTTAAATTGCCCCCCAAAAAACCATTTGCCTCTGTGAATAAGCAGAAATAGTAGCTATATCTCTCGATATTTACACAGATCTACCCGAACAAACATTATAACAGCCTCCTCGCAGAAACAGGAAAAAATATGGATGTGAATTCTAAGATTTGTTCTCGCTCTCCTTTTTTTTTTCTCTTTTCTTATCTCTCCTCCTCCCCGCACCCGCAAATGGCAAAGAAGTAAACAAATCTGAGAATTTATTTTCCAGAAGTACTTCGCTTGCATTCAATAACAACGCAAAGGATACATTAAAAACAAAACAAAGCAAAACAGTATGCTGAGTAATACAGAGAGAGAGTAAAGAGCTTTACATACTGACCTGTATGAGTTCTTTTGTGTATTTTGAGATTCTCTGATCTGGCAAACACTTTGCCACAGCCTGGGAAGGGGCAGGGGAAAGGCTTTTCACCTGTGTGGACTCTGATGTGATTTACAAGTTTATATTTGGCCTTGAAAGGCTTCCCTTCTCTCGGACACTCTTCCCAGAAACATATGTGATTGGACTGCTCGGGTCCTCCAACGTGCTCCACCGTGACATGAGTCACCAGCTCGTGCATCGTGCTGAAAGTTTTCGAGCATATTTTTTTGGGAGTCTGGTCCAACTCAATCCACTTACAGATGAGTTCCTGTTTGATGGGCTGCCTCATGTAACGGAAGAAGGCCCCCGGGCCGTGGTGTGAAGCCAGGTTCATGTTCAGATTCATGGCACCGTAGCTATGAAGCGAAGAAGCAGCAAAAGGATCTGTCCTGGAGGCTGGTACTTGAGTGAAATGTTCAGACCTGGCGTACATTTCTCCAGGTAACCCCAGTCTTATCTGTCCGTTTAGATGGCCACCTGGAGCTGCATGGGAAGGCTGCTCATGGAGTCCAGTAAACAAAGAGGGATTCCCGGCTTCTGAGTGGTGGTGGTGACCATGGTGTCCGGGGCAGCTACCTGTTGTTGAGACAAACAGTCCGTGGTGAGAACGTGCAGCGGGGAGCTGCTCGGTCAGCCCTGGCATGCCTGGGGCTCTGCGCATGAAAAAGTCCCTACCTGCTGCAAGAGCCTGAGCTGGGTGAGAGACGGGGTAAGGGGCTGCTGTTGACTGCGCTGGGCCAAACGCTCCTGTTTGACTAGAGACCACCTCGGCTGGGCCTGCCATATGATGATGATGATGATGATGATGGTGGTGGTAGTGGTGGTGGAGCTGGTGATGGGGATGAGGGGCTGGGCTGAGCTTAAGGGCCGCGGGGTGATGCTCAGGAGGAGGATGGTGCCCCATGTGTTCTGGCCGGAGCGGCTGCGGCCCCGCGCGGGCCTCGGCGGCGGGTGGCCGCGGGTGCGCGGCCGTGGCGCGGGGCTGCGCGGCGAGGCCCGGGAAGCCCGTCCTGCTCGGCGGGGGGTGCTGCTGCTGGCGGCGCGGAGCCCCCGCCAACTCTACTAATCTCAGCGCCGTGTTTCGCCCGGAGAGTGCGGCAGGGTCCATCACTGGGATCCCCGGAGCATCCACGCTCATTAGCTTCTAATGCTAAAAAGTCACCTGACAGCGGGGAGGAGGGAGAGAGAGACAGAGAGAGAGAGAGAGAAAAGGAAAAAAAAAAAGAAAAAACAAAAACTTTTTTTTCTCCCCAAAAAGTTTCCCGGTGCCGCTGCCCGTCGGCGAAGCGCACGGGCGGCGCTGCCAGCGGGGGGACGCGGAGGGGGAGCAGGAACGTCGCTGGCGCGTTGTTGGCGGCCGCTGCAGCCGGGAGGGGCTCGCTGTCGTGTCCCCCCGCACCCTCGTCACGGGCGCGGCGCGGGGCGGCCCCACGCGGCGCGGGGGCGGCCGCGGGACGGGACGGGCCCGGCCGCTCCCCCCGCGCCAGCTCCGACGGCCGCCGCGCGCGCCCATTGGCTGTCCGCGCCGTGACGTCAGCGATGACAGGTCCCGCTGCAGGCTGAAAAGGGTTATCGCGCCGTGCGCGGGGAGGGACTGCGCATGCGCCACCGACGGCGCCCCCTGCCCGCCTCGCAGCCCCCCCGCGCCGCCCCGTTCCGCTCCGCTCCGTTCCGCTCCGCCGCCCGGCGCGGGGCCTCCGCCCGCCCGCGGTCATCGGGGCGGTCCGGCCGCCGAGCCCTGCAGCGCCGGCGAGGCAGCGGCGAGAGCGCGGTCCTGGCGGCGAGGGACTGGATCCGCGGGCGCGGGGGGCTGCCTCGCCGCCGAGCTTCCGCCACGGGGCCGCGGCGAACAAAGTCGCGCTGAGAGGCGGGGGAAGGGGCCGGCTGGGGAGCGCGCAGCCGTCCGCGCTCCCGCCGCCCGCGCGGCCCCGGGGCTCTTTGTTCGGGCACAGCCGCCTGCCGCGCACGGGCCGCGGCCCCGCGCGGCCCCGTGACGGGTAGCGGGGGCGAGCGCAGGTCACTGACACTTGTTGATAGCGCAAATTTCGGGGCTTTTTTTTTTTTTTTTTTTTTTTTTTTTTTTTCCCAGGCGAAAGGGGCAGCTGAGACGCTCTGCAGAGCAGCTACCGGCCCGACGCCCTCGGCCCTGCGCTTGGAGCGGGGCAGCTTTGCAGGGAGCCCCAGAAAGGACCCTGGAAGGCTCCCACTGCCATCCCTTGATAAGTTTTAACAGTTATCTGATTACTGCAGCAGTTATTGGCTGCTGGAGTAACACGGATGATCATTATGTTTAGCCTCAATCGGAGAGTTTAACCCAGAAGAGGGAGTCCCTTTCCGTGTCTCTCTCCCTCTCTCTCTCTCCCCCACAGGATAGTTCCACGTAAAATCCCTGTCCTGGCTGAAGAAAAAGCATTGGGATGCATCCATACGTTACACATACGCTGCTGCTGCTCCCCTGAAGGAAAGAACCTCGTCTGCGAGGTGGAAGTTCAGGTTAAGGCTTCAGACATTATGCACTGAGGCCTTAAAGGTTTTGAAAAGCTCAGGGCTTCAGCACAGAAGGAAGCATCTACTTAGAGGGCAAAACTTTTTTTATATATATATATAATATATACATATATATATATAAGGAAGAAGAAGAAACATGAGAAACGCGGGGAAAGACAGGAGAAATAGTGCCTCGGCTAAAAAAAAAAAATGCCTACAGGATTACCACAGAACTCGGATACTGGGAAAAAATAAATCCACCAATAACCACACCGTCTTATAAAATAAAGCAACTGTTAATTCTCCTATCATCGTGTCGGATATCCCGCATTTTAATGCATTGACTTACTGTCAGCTTGCCAGTAGATGCTCACTCTGGAGCTCAGCCAGCTCGCTCGCCATTTCCAGGGCCATGTTAAGCCCTCGACGCTGAATTTTACATTTCCACAAAAGTTTAACATTATCGGTGATCAGTCAGTTTTATGTTAAGTAGTAAAACAAAAAATATCTGGCCTTTCCAAACCAATTGTTCTTATAACAGAGACCACTAGCCAATGATCTCGAGGGGTACGATTAAAGTGTCTGATGTATATAATCATATAGATACATTTTATCCCAGCTTCGCATACTCCGGGCTAGCTACGGTTATATATTTTGGCTCTGTTTGCATTTCACCATGTTTTATGAATCAGAAAAGTAGTATTTAGGCAGCTAGCTAGAGATACGTTCTCGTATATGTCTTTCTGAGTGGAGATGATGAAAAGTGACAAATGATGCAATTAGCTCTCCATCCTTACATAACATGTTTACGCAGGCATTTTAAACCACACACCATCTTTACAATATCTTAACTTTCAAGTCTGCTTGCTCTACGAAATGGATTTGACAGTCCTATTCATGACCATCTCAATAGGAGAGCACAGAAGAGACAAACATTATCAAGTATGAATCTGTTACTTACAAATATACCCAGAGTGTGAATTCCAAATAAAGCTGTTTTCCTCATACCTCCTTAAAACACTTCGTCTCTACATACTTGTTATCCATCAGTTCTGACACTGCTCAGTCAAGGGAGAAAGCATCTGGAACAGTTTATCAATTAAAAAAGGAAAATGTCATAATGGCTTTGCCCTGAGCTAATTTAAAATATTGTGATGGTTTCTCGTCAGACACTAATGGCTCTCAGTTCGCTCCTCACTTAGGGCTCTCCCTGACTCCCTTTTTCCGGCTCTGAGCGAGGAGCCGGCGCTCGGGGCCGAGGGCGCCTGGGGAAGCCCCGCGCGGGGAGCGGGCCGGAGGGGGCCAGGGCCGCGCACAGGACTCGGCGGGGGGCGGGGAGGAGATGGAGAGAGAGAGAGAGAGGAGAACGGGGCCAAAATCGGCCAAGTTCCTCGTATCTCGCAGAGCGCTCTGAAAGCTTGAACGCCCGCTTGTGCGGCCCGTTGGCAGTTTGAGCCTGTCCCTCGAGGGGTGGCCGAGGGTCGTGCATCTTGGCAGGAATATGAGCCGTATTGGACCAGACACACGGGCTTTGAGGGCTTTGGGAGAATTTCTCAAGTGTGTCAACATCAGGACGTACTTCTGCCTCCCCCCAACCCCCGGGCTCCTTTTTTTTTCCCCCTTTCTAGCTGGCTAGGGTAAGGAATACCCCTCTAGACTGCCCTCGAAACTCAAGGCCTGCGTAAGCTGGAAAAGGCAGGATTGCACGCGCTGAACTGAAGTCCAGATGCCAGGGCAGAACCTTTGCGGAGATAGTGCTATCTTGTTTTAAGGAAAGAGAGGTAGAGAGGCACCATGGACTCTTGGGTGCCAGCTCCAGGGAGAATCAGTATTAAGAGGTGGGCTGCTTGGTAGTGTGTAAATCTGAGTAGCTTTTGTGTTTCTGCAATCCTGTCTGCAGCCCCCGCGTACCCAGCAGCCTACCCTAGGGAAGTGATATGTTGTGGGAAGGGATCCTAGCTTCTTCCCTCACACAAAGCCGTGACACGGCCACCCTACCTTGCTGGCCCTCCTTTCAGGGCTCAAATAAAGGAAGACGGGCAGTAGGTCAGGCCCTGCCGTAGAGCAGAACCCGAGAGCGCTGCGCTCTCGGCAGAAGGAAGAGCAAAGTCAACCTGGAGCGATGCCGGGGAGCGGCCCCGCACATCGGGGTTGCGCCGCGGGCCTCTCACTTAGGGTCTTGACCAGGGTCAGCAAATCCCTGGGACGGGCACAGTCCCGGTTTGTCTGTGCAGGGAATAGCTTTATGCATTGTATTTTGCCTTGTTTTGGTATAAATCTACCCGCCATCTTTCTACCTTTGCCGGAGGCGGGGGCTGCTGTGAAGTTGATATGCAGAGCAGCTTTCCCCAGGAAACCAGGGGTGCTCGTCTTGTGCTTCGACTTGGGGCCAAATACTCCTCATCCTTCTAGTCCTACTTTGCGTAAGGAACAGTTTCTGCCCCCTTTCCCCCACACACACCCCTGGAGTCTCTGGGAGAGCAAAATCTGCTCCCAGGTCGGCTTCTCCGGAGAATTCCCTTCCCTGATGAGGCAGCTAGGAAGTTCTTACAAGGTGCCCTGGGCTGGGAGGGAGTGCCTTAAATCGCCGTAAAAAAGAGGCTCGAAGTGCTAACCTTTATCCTGCAATTCCCGGGCGAGAGGAGGGGAAGGGATTAATATGAAAATGCTAACATTTCCTGGGAAAAAAAGAAAAGTGATGAGCAGAAATGGGGAGGAATGAGGACTTCTCCTGTGCATCTCTCCTAACCACCGCACTTGGCAGGCAGGAATCAGCAGCCAGCGAGACCACGGCTGACACAGGCAGGACCCGAGGCTCAGGTGTCCCTGCAGAAGGCACTGCTGTGTAGCAAGAGGTGCTTCAAGAAACCCTTTCAGTAACCTCAACATCTCCTTGGAGGGAAGAGAAGAGGACACTGAATGGCTCGAGAACATGCTCGCCCTTTGTTTCTGTTTGCTCTCCCTTTGCCATTAGGAGGACTTCCTTATTTCAAGTTTTCCCATTAATGGGGATTCGGCTACCAGACGAGCAAAGGCTTGCGATTAGGTTTGTTGCTCACTTTTCATGACCTAGAGATACCCTAGGACAAGGAAATCATATGCTTGTTTTAAATAGAATATTTCATTCAGTACCTCAAGATTAAGGTATTCCTGTCAGATAAGCTGTCAGTCACTAAGTACTTAGACACCACATTGTGGAAGGCTGGTATCCCTGGTAAAGATGATACATATCATGTAAACCCCATCAACAAGATCAAAGTCTTCTTCTTTAATAGGATCCAATACATGTCAAACCTCATTCCAATCAAATCGTCCGTAAATGAATTCAAGATGAATATGTCATAGAATAATGTGACAGTGCAATCACATGGGGTCAGGGGTTGTTGTTTCAATGAGAGAGTCGTCAAATATTAATTCTAGAACCTCCAAATGAATAGGCATTGAGCAGGATTAAGCAGCTGCTGGTGGGACGTTGTGTCGCTGATTTGTGTTTATGCAAGTACGTTAAACACTAAACTGAAAAAATTGTCTCCTTTGAACTGAAAAATAAAGACATATTTTAACTTACTTGACTTCTCCAGGACGTTTCTGTGAAGTCGTTTTCTTTTCCTCATTACAAGGGGAGTCTTGTGCCTCATTTCCTGACTTCGTGCCTGTTTGGAAAGAGGGGTAGAAAGTTAAGAGCAAAACCATTTTTTATGAGATATGAAATGAGTACGATGCGAGGTGATTCGAACATTATGGAATCAAAAAGAAAGAAAAAAAAATCTAAGGGTTAAAAACTGAGCGTGGGGGAAGACGAGCTTTCTCCGGGAGGAAACTGGAGGCTGTCTCCCCAGTAAAGCAGCACATGTTTTATGGAGCCGTGAAGTTTCCATGGCTGATTTAGGGAAAAAAAAAAATATGAAAGGACATCTTTTCAGTTCTCCTTTGATCTGACATTCACCTTCTGGCAGGCTATTGTATGGCGGGTTTTTACCAACTGGACTATATTGTTTACAGACCCTTCCCTTCTGAAACTAAATTTTGGATTCTCTGCGAGCCTCCAACGCAAGTTGTTGTCTCAGCAAGGCTTAGTATAGTACCACCCCGGCACTTCTCCCTGTCTATAATTTTCAGCTTGCTCTATGAACTCTGCAAGACAGAGCCCTTCCTCTGGTGCTGGCAGACGTTTGCACATCTCTGAGCGGCAGCAATAACCCTGAATGTACGTCTGAGTTCTGGCATAATGTCCCATCCCGAATTTTTGCAGATGTCTTTGAAGTTCTCGGATATTTCGCAATGCTGAAAGCAGGACAGGAATCTGACATGAGTTTCTTCTAATGAGATTATTATTACTATTGCTGTTGTTATTATTGGGACATGAGGGCTGGGAAATAAAGAATTATACTAACACAAATAATTGATGGTATTAATTATGAAACTTCATCAGGGAGTCACAGGCATACTCTATCAAAAATAATTTGATGTCTTCGATATTTTCACCGCTGTGATGAAAATTACTGCCGAAATAAAAAGAACTAGAGGAAACCCTTAGAAATTTATTTTTAGTATTCAACTTCCATTCATGCTCAGATGTTTATCAAACTGGAGCGGCAGACACTGCCCCATTAGCGAGAGATTTGCAGGAGCTGTACTTTATTGGGTAGGATGAGAGGCTGGAGGAGTTATGAGTGTTCAGCTCCGAAGCATTCGAGAGAACTTGTTGAAACTGGACAAAAAAAAAATACCGCTGCATTTAATATTTCAAATGGTTACCAGATGACAAAAAAAAAAGGCAAAACAGTCGTGGATCTGGCAGTAAATATTGGCTAAAACTCTGGCTAGACCTCGCACGCCTTTTTCCTGCTCTCAGCGCCGCTGGTGGGGTGGGAGAGGGAGGATGCGCCGCTCGTGCGCTAGACACAGCGAAGGGACGTGCAGGTGGAGCACGAGCGGAGCGCGCAGTTCCGCGCCCGCGGAGCCCCCTGGAAGCCCCTCCGCCCTCTTCCTCCTCACTGCCTTGTGCGGGCCGGGCGCAACCTCCGCGGGGGCGGCCGGCGGCCCCGGGCGGGTTGGGGGTGCCGTCCTGGGGACACCGTCCTGACCGCCTCCCGGGTCCCCTCGCCGCTTGCAGACTCTACGCGGCGGCGCGGGCAGCCAGCGAGCGGGCAGCGAGAGCCGGAAGGTTTCGGGCCAGAACTAAAGTTGCTCGGCTCCGGGGCGAGCAGCACCGAGTCCAGCGCAACAGGAGGTCTTGGCAAGAGCAGGGGCGGCCCCGCTCCGCCCCGGCTGCCGCACAGCGGAGGCGGCGCCCCGGGGCGCTCCGTGGGGGCTGCGCTGCGCCCGTGCCTACGGCGGGTGCATGGGGCAGCCTAGGGTCAGAGGTCACCCCCGAGGGCGATTTAGGAGCTTTGCTCCATGTGCAGATCCTGGGCTGCCCCCAGCCCCACCGAGGACTCCGCGAGGAGCAGCCACCCCGGCTGCCGCTGGCCGCGGGGTGGGCAGGTGGGCGGGCGGAGGCAACGGGCCGGGTGCCGGCTCCGTCCCTCCCGCTCGCGACTATAAAGCGGGGCGTGCGGGGCGCAGCGCGGCGCCTCCCCGGGGGGCAGCGCCGCGGGACGGAGCCCTTATGGGGGGCGCCTCTGTCAGCGCCCTTCCGCCCCCCCGCCGCTGCCCCCGCGGTGGGACCGGCCCTTCCCCACCGAGCCCGCTCTACCGGGGCTGCCGCCGGATCCGCCGCGCTCCGCTCCCCGAGCGGCCGGGCCGGGCCTCCCCAGCGGCCCGGGGGGCGGGCGCGGAGCTCCGTGTCCTGCGGAGGGTGCCGAAGCCGACAGAGCCCGGGGAGCCTCTCCGTCCGCCAGCCCCCGCCCGCCGGGGCGCGTCGAGGCGGTCCCACGTGGGCGCGGGGCACCGAGGCTCTGCCCCCCGGCCCCGTGGGGCTCCCGCCCGCCCCCCTGGGGCGACTCAGCCTCCTGCCGCGGCCCCCGGGGACACCGGGGTCCCTGGCCGGCCCTTGGGGCAGGCGGTGGGGCCAGCCAGCCAAAGCACCCCTTCCTCCCAGGCACTTACCCCTGCGACCTGTTGAAGCTTTCCCCTCATTTCTGAACTGGCAAAAATAAATAAATTAAAAAAAGAGGGGGGTGGGGGGGGTGGGGAGGGAGGAGGGAGAGGAGAGAAAGAAAGAATGAAAGAAGAAAACAATACCCCCCCCCCCAAGAACCCACCACCTCCTTGGCGCTTCCATCGAGGCGGTCATCCTTCATTTCTTCTTTTCTGGCTTTCTGGAAGCAGTTAGGGAATGTATGATGAAGCAGAAATGAGCCGTCAGGATGATATTTTAATGGCTTATATGTCACGTTGGTGCATGTGGCTTTGAACTGGAGCAGCTTTCGTTTCCTGCAGAGAGCGCGCCGCAAATCCCACTTGATAACTTCTACAACCCACAACATTTTTTTTTTTTACATTCACTCCTGCACTGTATATTTAAATACGCTTCCCCAAAATACCCTCTCGTCTGCCTGCTCGTATATTTTATACGGACCTGGAAGGAGAACTGGGTCCCCCTGCATATGGAGACTGGCTAGCAGCGGACTGTCGAACTTTCTGCATCTCCTGGGGCTCTCGCCCCTAGGATTTCCCCATAATGAAGACTACTTTGTCCTTTGCACCCGGTAATTTTAGAAACAAATACAGAAGGTGTTTAAAGAACATTCACACACTCATACACGCCTGCACGTAGAGTGGTGCCTATACCTGTTGCTATAAGTTATTGCAATTGCAGTTCCATCGAATGGATTAGACAGAATAAATGCAAACGTGTAGATTCACTTCTTCATTATCCTAAAAAAAAAGGAAAAAATGCTAAGCGTCCCAAGATCCAAGGGAAATTACATAATAAATCTACTTTGAAAATGATCTCCATCTATTGAGCACATGCAAACTGCATCTGCAGATAAACTGCCGTCAAAAATTCCTTCCAGGCATATCTAAGTTTATTTGTTGCTTGATTGTTTCCTAGGCGCAATAGCCATTATTTTTACCTCTCCAAACAGGCAACATTTAGCAGAGCAGCGTCCTCGCAATGTCCCTGCTCTCCTGATGCCCCAGTACCTGCGAGGCGCGTTGCTCCCTAGCGCCTTTAAATAGAAAGGATGAGTTAAAAGTTTCTTTGTTTAGCACTGCGAATTTGAGGGGCTCAGATCTAGTGGCGAATAAGCTAAGTGGAGGACTGAACAAAGGCGAAGTGGAAGGGATCCGACTCCGAGCTGCCTTTTTGTGTTTTCGTTACTAAAAAATAATTAGCCCTAAAGCATATGCAAGCGACTGAGTAAACAAATAATTTGCTACTTCTATATATGCATACACACACACACACGCACACAAACGTTAAGATATATATACACACGTATATACATACATATATAAAAAACTTTAATGAAATCTCTTTTTAAGTGCCGAAGCACCGTTTAAAATATTGTACAAATGTTGCTTAGCCTAATTGATTAAGCCACAAAGGTTTTCTGCTTTTAAATGCTATACGTATACCTTTCAACAATCATTTTAATATATAGTCAATGCCTCTTTGTAGCGAGAACAAAAAGGAACTATCCGCAGTTTTTCAATAGACTTTGAGCTGGGGAAAGACAGGTTAATCGAGGGTTGCATCTAGAAAACAACCAAGTGTTGTATGTTTGCACTGAATCCAAATGTCTGCATTTTTCTAACTAAATCAAAGGGAGTGTTATTTCTTTTTCTGCTCACTCATCTGAAGGTAAGTAAATTTTCTCTGGCGATCAAAAGCCTGGTCAGCAACAAAGACACCGCCTGCTTTTTCCACCGTCCTGGTGTGGCAAGTTGAGGAATTTCAATAACTGTGACAAGGGTGACTGATTTGTGAACTAGAAAAGATTTGAATGTCAGAAAATTTACATTGCTCCTATCTATCGAGGATTTTAAATATTTTTTCCCAAAAAGAAAAGTATCTGGGAGCTTCATGCAGCAGGAGAATAAACAATGTAGGTTTGGAAAATTTACAGTTTTACCTGAATGAAAGGGATTGTGAAAAGAGTGAAGAGAGAGAAAGAAAATAACAAAAAGAGGCGAAACAACAACAACAAAAGTAGAAAGTTAAGAGTTCTCACCCACCTGCATTTTGATGGGTGCAGAAAACAAGATTTATTTCAGAAAACTGATGGTAGGATAGCCTCAGCTACCCAGAGAGATCGCGCCTGTGGTTTAAAAATGCAACCCAGCGCACTCAGCACCTACTCTTGGAGAGCTTCAATTTTAAACGAGCGGGAAAGACACAACTTCAAAAGGAGCGAGGCACTACAGGGCTCCTCTGCCTAGAGCCCGAAAGCTAAGTCCAGGGGGTCTTAAAAATCCTGTTTTCCCAAGAAATCATTATTACAGTGCTGGAGAGAGGGAGAGACAGAACGAGATGGGGAAAATCACGGTAATAATAATTAGAGATCTGTGATGTTTTTTATCCTTATTCTACTTGCACACAAACACACACGCACATACAAAAAAAAAAGAAAAAAAAAACGCGGTGGAAATATTTTCGGGGGAGGAAAAAAAAAAGAAAAAAAAAAAGAAGGAGGCTCTCTGGAAAGCCCAGCGAAGTTGCTGCTCCTGGCAGCGCAGGACGGGGAGGGCCGTCGAGGCGCGCACAATACGTGGGATTGATGAGGCGCGCGGGCCAATCCGCGCGCGCGGCCGCCGCTGCGCGGCCGCCGTTGGCGGGGCCGGGGGGAGTTGCGCGGGGGCGGGGGCGGCGCGGGCGGCCAATGGGTGCCCACGTCGCGCCGCACGTCGCCCCGCCCCCGGCTCCCATTCATCAAGGGGGGGGACGGTGTCGTCTTTTCAATTCATTTATCTGCAGGAATGATTGCCGCTATCAGTCTCGCGTTCACCGCCCGGCTGAGGAGGTGAAAGTTTCTCCCCAGGAAGATAAACCGCAAAAGACAATATTGTGCATGATTTGCGCCTCTTTTTTTTTTTTTTTCCTGCAAAGCGAAAGAAAAAAAAAAAAAAGGCCAAAAAAAAAAAAAAAAGGAAAATAGGGGAGAGTGTGGGGAAGCTCGAAGAGGAGAGAGGAACAATCTCTCGTCCTCTTTGCAACATTCCTATAGCCAAAAAATCACTGAAGGAAGTTTCTCTTTTTGTTTTGGCTTTTTTTTTTTTTTTTTTTTTTTTTTTTTGCTGCCCGTGTTGGTCTCTCTCCGTTATTGTTGTTTGCAGCCAGTTTATTTTTGAGCCCACCCAACCCCCTCCCCCCTTAAACCTTCCTGAGAAGTCAAAGCAGAGAGAGACAGTGAATATTTTTGGGGGCACGTTTTTAATATAATTATTTGCGACTGCGAAGAAGATCTCTTCCCCGCTTTCACACAAGACTCTTTTTTTTTTTCTCCCTCCCTTTTCTTTCCCCCCCTGCGCTGATGCCGAAGGGGGTGTTTTTGATGTGGTTGCTTTGGTGGTGATCGTCGCCGACTTTCCAGAGAGGGTGTTTTTCGCCGCCGCCGCTGCTGCTGCTGCTGCTTCTCTCCGCGTTGTGTGTGTGCGCGCGTGCTTTTTTTTTGGTTGCTGCATCGCCGCTGGGAAGATGCTTCTGGATGCTGGACCGCAGTATCCCGCCATAGGAGTCACTACCTTCGGATCGTCTCGCCACCACTCCGCGGCCGATGTCACAGACAGGGAAGTGGGGCTGGGGATCAACCCCTTCGCCGACGGCATGGGCGCCTTTAAAATCAACCCGAGCAGCCACGAGCTCGCCTCGGCCGGCCAGACCGCCTTCACGTCGCAGGCGCCCGGCTACGCGGCGGCGGCCCTGGGCCACCACCACCACCCGGGCCATGTCAGCTCCTACTCCAGCGCCGCTTTCAACTCCACCCGGGACTTTCTGTTCCGCAACCGCGGCTTCGGCGAGGCGGCGGCGGCCAGCGCCCAGCACAGCCTCTTCGCCTCGGCTGCCGGCAGCTTCGCGGGGCCGCACGGCCACACGGACGCCGCGGGCCACATCCTCTTCCCGGGGCTGCATGAGCAAGCGGCGAGCCACGCTTCGCCCAACGTGGTGAATGGGCAGATGCGTCTCGGCTTCTCCGGAGACATGTACGGCAGACCCGACCAGTACGGCCAGGTCACAAGCCCCCGCTCCGAGCACTACGCGTCCACCCAGCTGCACGGCTACGGCCACATGAACATGAACATGGCAGCGCACCATGGGGCAGGGGCCTTCTTCCGTTACATGAGGCAGCCCATCAAACAGGAACTCATCTGTAAGTGGATTGAGCCCGAGCAATTGTCAAACCCCAAAAAGTCCTGCAACAAAACTTTCAGCACGATGCACGAGCTGGTGACTCATGTCACGGTGGAGCACGTTGGAGGACCCGAGCAGTCCAACCACATTTGTTTCTGGGAAGAGTGTCCGAGAGAAGGGAAGCCTTTCAAGGCCAAATATAAACTTGTAAATCACATCAGAGTCCACACAGGTGAAAAGCCTTTCCCCTGCCCCTTCCCAGGTTGTGGCAAAGTGTTTGCCAGATCAGAGAATCTCAAAATACACAAAAGAACTCATACAGGTATAGTAACCGCCGCTGTAGCTTTTCTTTCCGCGGGTGACGGCACCGAGAGCGCGGGGCGCGGGGAGGGATGCGGGGCGCGGGCCTGTGGCTGCTCTGTGGGGGTCGGGGCCGGCGAGGAATGGTCCATGGCGACGGGATTTCCCTTAGGGGCAGGCTTGGAGCTCCACCGAAAAATAAGCTTGGGCACAGACACGCCGGCGGTAGCAACAAAAAGAAAATTCGCTCTGATGTGGCTGGGGTGTGTGGTGGGGAGAAAGGCAGAATTTGCTGCTGGGATTGCGAGGGAAGGGGGAGAAAAAAAATCGCAGCAACCTGTCCTGTTAAATTTATAGGTTTTAATTAATTGGTCTTGGGCGGTTTTGAATGTGGCGTGATGAGAAATTGTGCTAAATATTCCGGGCAGCTCATCTGTCTCCGCTTCGCCGTTCAGGGAGTGCTAAATATTTAATTCCGCGGAGCCGAGGGTTAAAGCAGCCGAGCCTGGCGCGCCAGTGCGGGGCTGCGGTGCGAGAGGGAGGCGAGCGTTGGGATCCCGGAGAAGTTTCTTTTGTCGGCGGGGGCTGTGGGGAAAGCCCCGGCCTGGGGGAGCCGCTCCCGCCACGGCCACCCCGTCAGCGCCGCTTCCCGGGGCGCTTTCGCGGCGGGCTTAGAGCTGCTCTTGCCTTGGATTCCCCGGGCGAATCATTTCCAATATTGCATGAAAATATGGGAGAGGGGGCCGAGGTGTGTGGGAGGGCAAAATATCACGAGAATGGGCTATAAAAACAGAAAGTAGACACTGAGGATCGCATGTAAATAGCAGCATGCCTGCTCTGCCGTTTCGAGCCCCGCGAAAAGGGAGACGCGACCAGGGTCGGGGCTGCAAATGTAACTCGTCCCTCAAAAAAAAAAAAAAAACAAAAAAAAAAACAAAAAACCCACCATTTTTTAGCAGCCCCCCTCACAGAACAGGCGTTGAGTAAGGTTAGAGGTGCGAGAAAGAGAGAGGAGGAATATTTGTAGGGGTTGAGTCTCTTTCAACTTAGAAAGTTGCGAGTGCTTACAATGCAGCGCGGGGCTTCCATCCGGCAGCGCGTGGGGGACAACGAGGGGTTCAGACGGCCCTGCTTAACCCGATCCTTTCCCTTCCTTTCGCTCCGCAATAGGTGAAAAACCATTTAAGTGTGAATTCGAGGGTTGCGACAGGCGCTTTGCAAACAGCAGCGACCGCAAAAAGCACATGCATGTGCACACTTCCGACAAGCCCTATCTCTGCAAAATGTGCGACAAGTCCTACACGCACCCCAGCTCCCTCAGAAAGCACATGAAGGTAAACGGAGAGCGCGGCCTCTACGCGGGGACAGCCCCAAAGTGGGAAGGAGCGCGAGGCGACGGCGAGGCCGGGCCGCGGGGCCTGCGCGGCGCAGTGGGCTCTCCGCGGAGGATCCGCCGGACCGGGCCGGGCCGCGTCCTGCTCCACGGGATCCGGGATCCGCGGGAGCTGGGATCGGGGCCGCTGCCCTGTGCACTGGCTCCCCGCGGCGGCAACCCCCACGTCGGGCCGGACCTGGGGCTCGGGCGCGCTGCTCCGCGCCGCGAGCAGCAAGGGCCGCACACCCCTTTCTGCACCCTATTTGTGCCCGCATCTCTCTTGCAGGTCCACGAGTCGTCCTCGCAGGGCTCACAGCCCTCTCCCGCCGCCAGTTCAGGCTACGAGTCCTCCACGCCTCCAACGATCGTGTCTCCATCCACAGAAAACCAGACCGCCAGCTCCTTATCCCCTTCCTCCTCCGCAGTTCACCACACGTCCAGCCACAGCACGCTCACGTCAAATTTTAACGAATGGTACGTGTAAAACGCTAAAACAAAACAACAGAAAAAAAACAAAACAAAACGAAACAAAACACCCCCCCAAGCGAGCAAACAAATACCCTATTTAAAAGACTCCAAAAATAATGAACACTTTGAAATCAGAATTTTAAAAAGCAAACACAAATAGAATGCTGCCAGTAGACCAATGTCTGAGTAAAATGAAGACTCTCTTGTTTTTGTTTTGCTTTTTCTTCTTTCTTTCTTTTTGACCTTTTACTTCTCTCTCTCTCTTTTTATTTCTTCTACCTTCCCCGCCCCCCCTTCTTTTCCCGCTCTCTCTCTCTTATTATTTTTAATTTTATTTTTAATTTTTATTTTGGACTGTTCTGTTCAGCTCTGTTGCAAGGCTTAGTAGGCGAAGGGGTTAGTAGAATGCAAAAGAAGACAAGGTTACCAGGGCAAATGCCAACTGTGTAGGGCTTTACTGGAAACCACTGATTAGAGATGTCTAACTGCATGTCTGCTCGGGCAGCGGCCTTCCCCCCCATCCCCTCTTGTAAATACAGAATTACTAGCTTCAAAAAAATGTACTGTTTGATTTTGTAAATAGTTATATCGCAAGTTGAATAAGGGGATATGTGGAGTTGTGGTCTTTGCATATATGTGGGGGGAGGGGAGGGAGGGAGGGAGAGGTGACGGGTGGGGCGGAGGTGGTGGGGGGGGCAGAGGGAAGAGGTAGAAATTCAACTATTTGTACTGAATGGCAAGAATGTTCTAGTAAATGTGTACCAAAATGTGAATTACTTTGTATTATTACAGTCTAAACGTCGATCTAACAGAATATTATTGGTATTAATGTGCTTTTTTTTTTTGTATAAAGTGCAACATTTCGTCCCAAAGTCCAGTCTAAGTAGTGCAGTAAAATGTTGTTACACGTCCTGTCAAGAAATTCGTATAGTGAAAGCCTGAATCTGCGTGTCAAACTGTTACATTTGTTTATGTAAAGTGATATTAAAAAAAAAAAAAGATATAAACTATATCTGTCCGTTGCTTTGGCAAATACAAGAACATAATGTATATAAATCCTAATTTCCATATTTATCCGCATGTAAAGGTCCGGTTATACATGTTACAAGATATTCAATATTTATGGCTAGAAGAATTGGTATGTAAAATTTAGTTTACAGAACTGTTTGGTAACATTTCGTACCTTATTAAAGATTCTTAAATCCCATGAATTGTGGTAGGAATTCTTATTCACTCAGTCAACCTGCTGCAACTCCGACTAGCTTTAGGATATTAGAATAAAACTGTCCCAGTTTTTCACTGCTTTCCATTATGTCATCACTAAAGCAGCGAAGGTGATATAAATGTGATAAATGAAAGGATCCCTGCTGGCATTACTATAGTGTGTAATTAGTATTTATATCAAAATTTATGAAACAAATTTTCGGCCGCAGTATAATTTAAATGACCTTTGCAGACATAGAATAACAACCATAAAAATAACAGAAATAGATTGCATATGCTACATAAATATTAATGTGGGGAATTGTTACATGAGAAGTGCTTCACTCCAGTACTGCCCATGAATCTGCATAGACTGGGTCTCTAAATTAAATTAATTCGGATAACATATATTAGAAGATTTAAAACAGAGGAGATTTCTGTTGCTATTTTAATTTAAAGCATTTATGACCATAACTAATTCCTAGGCAGTGGATTCATGACTTTCCTTGGGCCTTTTACTCAAAGAAGTACAGCACTGGTTCACCAAGGCCGTTGTTGTTGATTTGGTTGTTGGATATTTTTGTTTTGTTTTGCCTTTTTTTCAGAAAAAAATCCTTTCCTTTTTTTCTCTCTCTCTTTCTTTTTTTTTTCTTTTTTTTTTTCTGATATTCCTTAAAACGTGATGTTAATTTAAATCAATTACTTCTTAGGTTATGCTATTATTATTACTATAATTTTGCTAGTGTTAATAGCTTTCTAAAAAAATAAGTCTAGGGGATAAGAATTATTTTATGTAATTTGATTATCTTCCTATCTCTTTTATTTATTTCTCATTTACTTAAGAAATTCGTTCCATTGGCTGGCGTTGATACAGTAAATTTGTAAATGAGAAGACAATATAAAAAATCTAAATTACTTGTGCTTAATGACTGTAGCAGAACGCCTTTTCTCTAAATCAGATTGTCTTCCTTGCAGTTTAGTTTGATAGATTTGCAAGCTGTACTGCTTCCACTAACTTAGCCACGGTTGTTGGAACTGTTGGGCTTTGTTCCTGGTTGTAGCCTGCATGATCGCCCCATTAAGCAGACAACGTATCAACAGACAACACAAATCATGAGGTTGGCTAAAGCTGCGAGGGCTTGCGATATGTCATAGAGTGAATTGCACGGACTGACCTTCCAGTAGACCAGGATGACACTTTAACAGCTTCTTTAAAGAAATATTATGTGTACGGCGAGGCAACAGGGATATTGAGCGCTGACGGGGGAGGGGGCGGCCGCGACTGCTCTCCGGGCGGCCGGGTCCGCACCGGCCCTCGCACGGGGCCAGCCCGGGAGAGGATCGCAGCAGATCCCCTGGGTTTGTCACTCGGGGTATTTCTCTTGGTGGTTTCGCCGCCCCCAAGGGCTCCCTCTTCCCCCGCGGAGTTCGCCGGGAGCAGGGGGAGCCCCGCTGCTGCGGGCCGGGCACCGCGGGGGGAAGCGGCAGAACGGCTCGGTTTAACTTTCTACAAAATGCTTATTATTATTACTATTATTACTATTATAAGCCCAATATCATTTTTCAATGAAAAGAGCGCCACCTTGCAGGGTTTGGCGAGATAGGAAAAAAAGTTCGAGACCGGTGGGACCCAGGCAGAAACTGTTGGTACTTGGGAAATGTGATCCAGCGGGGAAAAGGGCCAGGGAAATATGCTTAGCGTGTCTAAAATGTTACACTGCGCGCATCTAACTGTCCTGTCGGCTTGTCCTGGCAGGAGTTTTAAAAAAATAACTTGAGAGTAGCTAGGAAAAAAAAAAAAAAAAAAGGTAGACTTAGTGCGAGCCATTCTCCTGTAAAATAAACCGGGAGAAATATTATTCGGGCAATGTATTTTAAAGATGGATATTTCAAGTTTCTTTGAACTTCTCTGAAGTCCCTAGTGGTCGCTTAGCACGGTTCTGTTACTTACGTGTGTCTGAGCACTTGGCTAACGAGTACTCTTTAAAACTTTGGGTTGGAGGCTCGTTTTAGCGTCCTAGAGCATCGGGAACGGTTTTGCTGCTGCTGCTGCTGTTGTTTTCTCTCGGGGGCGGGGGTGCAGCCCCTGCTGGATCGCCATACCGTATATGTTCTGAATTAGCGCCGATCACTGGGGCTGCGCTCGCTGAGTTCAAACCCACGCCGTGCTCGTGATGTGGCCTCTGGAGAGAGGAGAGGGGCATTAATACCACCTCTCCCCTTCCCCCCCTCACCCGAAAAAGAAAAGCAGCGAGAGGGGCATTTTGCAGGCAGAGGTGGTGGGGAGTCTCTCGGCGGTTTCCCTGCTCATGCAGCGGCGGAGTCCGCGGCCCCGTAGCCGGGCGCTTTTTGCAGATTTAAACGCGGATGTTTGCAGAGCGAAATGTTCATCCCAGGGCTGCAACTTCGACGGGCTCCGTCGCTCGTCCCTTAACGTCCGGCTTTTGAGGTGGTTTGGGGCACCCTCTCTCTAGTTTTGGGAATTCACGGACGTTAGTGGCGGAGCAGGTCCGCGCCGCGCACCAGCGGAAGGCCCGTGAGCTGCTGCGCGCTCTGGCGCAGCTCAAGCGCTGGAGCCCGACGTGCGGCTGCTGCCGCCGCCGTCCGCAGCTCCCGCGCCCGCGGAGCCTCCCGCGACCGAGGAGGAGCGTTTGGGGAGAGGCAGGAGAGCGCGGCGGTGCCTGCGGGAGCGCGTGAGGCTGCGCGCAGAAACCGAAATGCCACAGGAAGGAAAAAAAGAAAAGAAAAAACCCAACAATAACCGGGCGCTTCCTTTTCCCCCCGAAAGCCTCTCCTTTCAGGTCTTTTTAATGGCTTGTGAGTGATCGCTTGAATTTTTGAAAAGGCGAGGCCGGCATTCAACGCGCAAAGTTCGCTCCTTTAAAGCAGACGCTGCTTGAAATGGGGACAGAACCTCAGCGCTGGCCTCGCCTGCTTATCGCGCTCGCCCTGAGCAGCCGCTCGACCAGTGCACCGAACTTGGGGACTTTTATTTACTGCTTTTCTGGCCCTGCTGGCAAAGGGGCTCCACTTTGTAAGTTTTCCCACGTCCAGAGCACTTGCTCCTTCTAGAGAAACTTTCAGACACTGCAAAATGTTGGAAACGCCGCTGCCCGCTGCAGCCAGAACCTTAGGAAACGCGCGACCCGCGCCCAGGTCGGCGGGACACCCAGCGCAGTCCATGCAGAGCCGACATGTCGCTGCAAAGACCACTTTCAGGAAATAGGATGAGGGAAAAAAAACATCCCTCTCTCTCTCTCTCTCTCTCTTTCTCTATCTATATATATATAAAGCTGCTGATAAAGAACAGAGTATTTCAAGTGCCCTGATGCTAAAAGAGCCTGGGTGTATTTTACTGCTAGAGCACGGAGTGTAAATAATTTGAGAACATTATCCTTGCACATATTTTAGTCTTTTCCTTTCTTTCTTTCTTCTTCTACCGCGATTTTGTAATGTGCGCAAACACGGCGCGCCTTGGCACGCGTGTTCCTCCCCGTCCACGCACGCCCCACTCGCGCCCGTGGAGATGTCCTGCCGTACGTGCGAAGCGCGGGTCCGCTGCATGGCCCCGCACGTGCCCGGGAGATGAGCGCGGTCCCCTCAGTCCCCGCGGAGCTGCTGCCTTCTCCGTTTCGGGGCACTCGCAATCTCCCGCCTGCACGAACCAGGGCCGCGGAAAGTGCGCAGGGAGGACGCGCTGCCGCCTCCGCGTCTGCGCTCCGCAGGACACCTACTCTTTGTTACACATGGGATTCGCCATTCGCATTGCTATGTTTATTTTATATATATACAGATACCTGCACTTACACAGCGATGCTTTGGAAGGACACATGCGCGCATATTTACGCGGAGGTATATTTCTGAGGGCGCACCTAATCTCTAGTATTTAATGCCTTTATACAAGGGACCGTAGCAAAAAGGGTGTGTTTTTAAATTAATCCAGTGAGATTAATAATAGCAATCCTTGTTTTGAACCAGGCACTGGGTAGATTTCTTCAAATTCGCCGAACATATTAAGGTGGATTCCCTTTCACCACAAGCAGACTACTTTTTGGGGGGGCCGCACTGTATATTAAACGTAGCTCTTTTTTTTAAACCTCAATTTATTTTTTTTCCGCCGCTTAACTCTATGGGTCAGATTTGGTTCATCTTCGATAACAAGAAACACGATGCCGTGAAGCGAAGGGGCTATTTTTATCATGCAGCTGGAAGCTGTCATCAATTCGTAACATTTATTTCGGCTTTAGAACGATAGTATAAAATAGCATGAAGTTTCCAGATGACGCCCGTACTGCAGACAGGATTTTTCAAGTATAATAAATCAAATTAATTACCTTTTAGCTATATGGGATCATACTACCTCTCTACGACACTGCTATTAAAAAGAAACTGCCCCGTGTGTGCCTGTGTTTGCACGGCGGGCCCGCAGGGCTGTCCCGGGGCCACCACGACGAGCTGGCCGAATGTCCCCCCTGCCTACCCGAGTCTTGGCAGCGCGGGCCGCGCCGCAGCCAAAGCTTTCCTTGAAAAGCCGGGAAGTTGGGGACTGGCACTGGAGTGGGGGAGAGCTGAGGATGCTTTGGGATCTTTCTCGCTTCCATGATTGCGTGGAATAAAAGATATTAACGCAGGAGGAGAAGAGACTGGAGAGGAGGAAAAAGTAAATAAGAGCCCCCACAGCACACGCATGTGGCACAGGGGGCACCCATAGGTGAGCGCTGCCCTGGCCCGGGCCCTTTCCTAGAAGACGCGGCGGAGCCACCGGGGCCGCCCGCAGAACCCGCGTCCGCGGAGCAGCCGCCGCCGCGCAGCGCGACCCCGGCGCATGCGCAGCCCCGTGGCTCCACGTGCTCCTGAATATTTATGACTCTCCGCTGCGCGCGGACGGTACCGGCGCGGATCCGCCCCGCGCCCCCCGCACGTGCTGCCCCCGGCACCGCCCCCCGCGCGGTGCCCCCCCCCCGGCTCCGCGCTGCCCCGCGGGGCTCCTCGCGCCCGGCCCGCGCCCGCTTAAACAGCTTCCCCCTGCATCCCCCCGCGCCCACCGCGCTGTCCGGCCAGGCGCTTCCTCTCGGTCTTCCCATCTTTAATTTAACGGGTACTTTAGCAAATCGCCGGATCCTTCGATATAATAATTTTCAGATCAGATGTCCGCCAAACCGCTATGTTTGCCACGGGATTAGGTGGCAGAGCGTAACGGGCGCGTTCCCCAGGAAAAAAAGAAAAAAAAAAAAAAAAAAAAAAAGTGGAGTCTCGTGGGAAGAGGGAGGTTGCGGTAATGGATTCCTTTCCTGCATTTCTCCCCTTAGTAAAATCTCATTATACTGTATATGGCCCATCATATTTTATTGCTGATATATCGACATCACATCCGAGTACAAATACAAATACACGGGCTCGGCGTTTATTCCGTTTGTAGGCTGCAGGGTTGTTTTAAGCAAATAATCGTAATTCTCAGCGCTCATTGTTTAGGAGCACAAAGTGATTTTAAAGCCTTTTGTGTGATGGCAAAATTACATACCCTGTTATCAGAAATATGCTTCTTAATCTTGCTAATGAGGTGGGATTTATTTATTTATTTGTTTATTATTTTACTTTTCCTCCCCGAGAGGCCGGTGCGGAGCGGGGAGGAGCGGCGGAGGGTGCGGAACGCACCTGGGCAGCGCCCGCCCTGCCCCTCAGCCCCGAGCTGCGGCTCTGTCACTAACGGCCCCTTCCAAAGTTACCCGAGCGGCCGCTCTGGGTGAAGCGAGGCTGGCTGGAAACCGCACGGCGACAATTTGCTCTGAAGCCTCTGTCTTGCACCCCCTCTCACCTCTCTCTCCATCGCTGCCTCTGTCCCCCCCGCGCCAGGACGGGCGGGCAGTGGCTGCGCAGCGGCCCTGGCCCCGCACCTGGGTGCCGCAGCCCCCCACCTCCCGCCCCTCTCCGCTCGCCCCAGCCGGCTACAAGAGGCGACAATAAAGCCCATGTCCATCACGTCACGTCGCCTGTCCGTTTCAAACACCCTCAGGAAGGGTAGGTGCGCACCTCGGTCCCCCAAGGAGAAGCCTGGCTCAGGATCTCCCCGTGGGCACCATTTATTCCAACCATTTCATAGATGTGTATGAATGTATATAAACGCATATATATTTTTCCTCCAGCCAGACTTTATTACTATTATTATTTTTTCTAGCTAAATGGGAAGCGCTCTGATACTTCTACGCGGTGTGGAGGGAAGATGAGTCGCACGTGTGCCCAGTCACACACCTGAACCTCTTCATTTAAATAGAAACCCCAGCGGCTCATTTAGCTCTGAAGAAAACTGTTGCTCTCTTCTAAGTAGGATGTTGAACCTTTGTATTTAGCACTGCCTCCTGCGCCACCTCACTAACACTCGCTCTCCATCGATTTTTTTTTCCTTCTCTTTCACGAATTTATGTGTATTTAGTATTTTTTTTCCTAGGGATTCCCAAACTCCTTCTGGTCTCGAATAGCCGCGAGCTGCGAGGGTTGGTTTGAGGGCGATCGGATTGGGAAGTCTTTGCCCGGTACTGAGGCAGGGGAAGAGAGGAGGTGCCTTTATTTTTTAGCCAAATGGACCAATAAGGGCTCTATTATTATTGCTATTATTATTATCATCAGTATTGCATTTAATTTAAAAATGTTCCTTCATGGCTTGCAAAGCGCCTGCAAATTTACCTTAAACCCGCTTTCTTTCCTAGCCAATAGTGGCAGGGGCAGCCTAGCCTGTCCCTCCGGAGCATTAACCCTTGTCGCTAGCTGGAGTGAGTGAGAAGCTGGTGTTTGGCCCTGAGTGGCTCTGTGTGTAGATCTGGCACCGCTTTGCTCCCTTAACTCCTGGATCTTTGTTTTGGTGGCGACCAGGGAGAGCAGGGAGCGCTGTGCTCGCATTTCCCTCTGGCTTACACACACACACACACACACACAAATCCCCTTTTCCAACTTTCTGCCTTTTGCGCTTCCCTTCCAGTTTTTCACTTCTCAGACCTCCTGGCAGCATTTGCCGAGCTCTAGATCCCGCCGTGGTAAGTGATGCTTTTCTCCGTTGCAAAACTCGCTCAGCTCTCGGCTCGCTCTTCCAGGGATGGGTGTAGAAGTTGTATTTGTTTGGAGCAGAATTGCCCAACCCCAGTGGTTTCACGTCAAACAGCGCAGAGTAAAACTATTGTCGTGTATTAACTCTGAATGGGAGCAAACAGACCAAATAATCATTGCTGTCTCAGACAATAACATGGATCTAATGTCATTCTTTTAAGTTTGCAAAGCAACTTTTTTTTTAAAGTTGTTAGGGGGAGAGTCAGCCTGTTTTTTGAGTCTGATCTTTATATTTACATTACACACTAGACTATAGCAAACTATACAAAGAATACAGCTTCCATATGTGCTTTATGAACATACAATGATCATTGGAGTTCATGCATTCAACGTAAGTGTTGCAGACACGTTGATACCCCTCTGCAAGGTTTGTGCAGTACCTGAAACCTCACTCCATATTTGGGGGAGGGGTTGGAGAGACATTGCGTTTTTGAAACCTCTGTATTAAAAAAAAAAAAACTATAGTAAATGCCTGCTGGACATTTATTTTTAATGTACAGTCTGCAGCTCTGACTGGATCAAATTCACGATTATTCAGATGAGGTTGAATTTGAATAACTTGCTGGTTTCTTTCCTCCGCCCTCCCCCGCCGCCATCCCCCGCCTCGTCCTTCCCCCCACCTCTACCCCCCCTCCCCCTTTTTTGTGTTTTTGTTTTGCTTTAAAATTAAGAAAATGGAGAGGACTGCCGAGTCCGGCTGACCTTTGGCTGACATAATTCAGCCAGAGGCTGTTTGCAAATGAGGACCGGATAAATTAGACACTCGAGTTCCCCGACGAAACCCGTGCCGGGAGCCTCGATTCTGCTGAGAGGGTCCGAGGCGGAAGGTTTCCCCGGAGCCCCGCGAAGTTCAGCGGGAAGCGGCGGCAGGTCCTGGTACCTCCAAGTTCACGGCGCCCTCGTTGCAAATAAGCCCGATAATGGCTCGCTAATGAGCGCCGGCCGCGGAGCCGCCCGCGGGCCAGCACGGGGACTCCGCGGCCCCTGCGCCGGCGCGCTGCCCGCCCGCCGCCGTGAGAGCCCCGGTCCCGGCGGGCGAGCTCGCCGGCTCGGCTCAGCGAGCCGCGTGGGTCGCTGCGCTCATTCCAAGGCGTGGGCAAAACTCCGGAGAGGAGGGGGCTCCATCCTTCAATGCCCAGAAATTACTGTCCAAAAAAAAAAAAAAAAAAAAAAAAAAAGGGGGGGGGGGGAATGACGCCCCCCGCGCTGCAGATTTTAGCCCCTCGGTTGTGGAGCATCTGCTGATATTGCTGCCTTGGACACCACGGAGCGATCCCCAAGCGCCGAGCAGGGTCCGTCCTTCCCGAAGGTGCAGGACGGACCCTGCGGCCGCCCGAGCCCGGGCTCCTCTGGCGGCAGCGAGCCCGGAGCGGTGCCGGGCCGGAGCAGTGTCCCCTCCCCGGGGAGCCGCCACCGAGCGCTGCCTCCGCTCGGGTCCCCGAGCGCTCCGCCGCCGAGCCGCCACTTTGGGTTCTCATTTGCAGGTGGGTTTGAATGCAAGGGCTCTAAGATTGGCGTGGGAGCTGGAGGTTGCTCTTTCCAAATTAAGATCTAATCTAGGAGCAGTGCGCGTTCTGCCAAACTAGCTTCACCTCTGTATACTCCTTTCCTTCATCTACATGTATTTTATAAGTAGAACCTAGTTCTACATTTCCCTGAATCATCAGACCATTAATTTACTGGGGAATGGGTTGTTTCACCCAGGTGGATATAATTGCAAAAAATCTCAGAAGAAATGCAAAAGCACATTCTTTTCTGTCGTTTTTTTCCCTTCTTTCTTTCTTTTCTTTTTTTCCCTTCCTTCCTTCCTTCTCTCTTTCTTTCTTTCCTGTTCTTTTTTTTTTTTCTGTCCCTTCTCCTCAGTCAATCTGTGTTGAGCAATACCTTCAGAAACTTCATTATCTGAAAAAGATACTAAAGGGCAGGAACTTTGGGAATACTTGTCTTTTATTTTGAAACTTTCTAAACTTAGAGCAGGGTTGAACATGTCCTCAAATCTGCACCTTCCAGAAGGGAATGAATGATGTGCCAGACACTTAATATCCATTCAAAAAATATGAACCAAATGAAGGAAGGTTTGGAATTCCTTATGAGGCCCATTTTCTGTCCACAATTTATAGTAGAATATAAAACGATCACTTCAATGTGGATTAAGAAAATCCCCCACAAATGTTATTGAATAGTTCTTCCTCCATTTTATTTCAAGTAAATTTTACTTACATTCATAGTAAAAAATAGAAGAGACACCTTGGTAGCTACTTGTGTAGGTTGCAGGCCAACAGACTTCAAATAGCTCACACATTAGAAGTAAACTTGGGTAGATACGATGTCCCTGAAAGAACTTTTTTTTTCTTGAAATATATATTATTTTTGAATGTAAAATTTCACCTTTGATACGTGGATGGTGAAAATTTGCACTAATGCTAACACATTGTAAGGGAGGCTGATTACATTGGCATTTTAGATTTTATTGAGAATTAAAAAAAATCCTAAAAGAGCAAGTGTACTTTCTTCTTATTATCTAAAATAAATATCTTGAAAATAATTATCTGCTAAATAATATAAGCACTGATTTGAATTTTATTTTCCCCTACTCTGCAACACAAAGGAAGATAAGTTACAAATATATAATATTATAGATAAATCAATATTTTGTAAATACATTGCCAGCATCACAATACTTAAGATAGCTTTTCATATCTGCATATATATGTATTATTATGCAAGTCTGTCTTTTCCTTGTCTTTATTCTTTATTGAAAGCTGTTCAACCCTTGGACTTCTGATTGCTGTTACATTTGGTTTAGGAAGTGAAGTTGTAATACAGGCAGTTATGTATTTAATTCTAAAATCAAAATCATTATCTTTTATGTGAGTGGAGCAGGTTATTAACTTATAACAATTTTAGTGTTAGTCAGATTTTTAAATCCATATAGGTTTATTTTTATTTACCATCTTGGATGTAGAAAGACCTTTCTGAGGTGAGTATTCTGAATATGAGCATCTAGAACTATCTGGCTAGTTATTTTCAAGAAAAATAGAAAAAAAAAAACCCACTTTTTTCCCTGTTGCTGGATTAGTTTTCCACTGTGTTATTTGTAGCAGTTGTTTACTCTGTGCATTTGATCTGTATGCAACATGGTTCATACTTCCACAAATATTTTTTTTTAGCATATAGCAAATTGTTCAATGCTCCTATAAACAGCAACAGGGGGAAAAAAAAAAAAAGCTACCAGGAGATGCAACTATGTCAAGCAGGTGAAAGAAACACACAAGCTCTGAAACCAGGGTTTAAACCAGCACCCACTGAAATCAATGAGAGGCTCCTGTTGAGTTGGAGCAGGCTTCAGGCACAGTATAAGGGACTTTACAGGTACTGCATTTTTAATCTCTTTCCAATTTTGCTTTAGCTTACAGCACGTTATTTACAGACAGCTAGCATTCTTGAATGAGGTTAAAATTTACTGATTCATTTCAGGTGTAAAAAGATCTCTGTTTAGATAGAAATGCCCATAGTGAGTCTGGGCTATTATTGTGTCGTTGCTAAAATTACATGCAAGGTTCACCTTATCTGGCACAGATTGTTTTTAGGCTATTTCTTAAATGTGTATTCTTTTAGATAAAGGTGTATGTTCATACTCATGTGGCAGCTACCTATGTAGCTTGGTCAGTTCGCTTGCAGTAAAATGCATTTTTTTTTTCCTTTTTCCCAATCTCAACACTAGGAGTTGAAAATTGACCAGATTACATGACCCAATTTCTCATTTGTCAAGTAGTAACAGCAATGAGGGGGGACCTCCTTCCTCTCCCCCCACTTGTGTCTCTTTCAAGAATATCTCTTAATAATTAATTCCCTGCTAATACTGGATCTTGACTGTGAAAATGGTGTTTTCTGTTAGGAGAATTCAGGTGTAGTAAACAGTCTTATGGTAAATGGAGTGTTTCTACTGCGATATGCTATAAATGGGTTTTAGTCTCTTCCTGCTGGAGTCATAAGCTTAGGAACAAACCTATTTTATATCATATTTCTCCTTCTCATGATACTTATTACCTGTAGCAAAAAGCACAGTTAATAAACAAATACACCAAAACTCCCCTTAAAATACATTAACTTGCTCATCTAGAATGTCTTACTATCACTAGAGTTTCTAATTTCTCCCTCTGTCACATAGGACTTAGCTCCTTTGCTAACTTAGCTTTATATTTACATTCACTACTTTCAGGTTCCCTTCTGTACCTAGTGCAGTGCAATATTGTGCAGTGTGTCAGTAGTTGCAGATAAAGGGCAAAATTCTTCATTTCTTATTCTGGCAGAACTCCCATTGACATCAATGCTATGTTCTTTACGAAGCTTGGACACATACTTTAAGGTCACAGTAATTACAAGGAAATTATTTTACTGTTAGTGCAATGTTTGCATGCTGACTTGATAGCAATCAGAAAGCTACAGGCTCATAGTTTTTCTGGTGATAAATGAGGAAATATTAATACAAAGTCCTAAACCTCTCAAAAGCTGTAAACAATTTTCTTCTGATATGAAAGCTATGCAAGAACAATTTGGCTGTCCTTTTCCACAAAGGGCTTTGAGTTAAACTGCACGAAAAGTTCTGAACTCTTTTAACTTCTCCCAAGACAAAGCTGTCATTAGATGAAATATTATTTTTTACCTGTAGAAGTACAATGAAAGAGTTTTACAATCCAGATCTGTTTATATTCTGAAGGTCTAGTAAAGAAACAAATTTTTCCCTCTGCCATGCCCAAATAAACAATGAGCCTATTTCAAGTTCCGCTCAATAAGTGTGCTAAATGCATAAAGTATTTTGAGTAAATGCCATGCAGCTGTTTGGTAGCTTGCAATTACTGTGGTATTGTGTCTGCCTGTGCTCTCTGCATTGCTATAAATCCTGCAAGTAGACACTGCTATTTCTGACACAACATGCTGGATTTTAGAGAAGTCTATAGGTTTTGCTCCAAGTAGCTGCAAATAAAGATACATTATAAATATCAGATAGTCTTGCTCTAGTGTGTGGTGCTGTAAATCTCTCAAGGTTTACAAAGAGACAGTGACAACATGAATGCAATTGCACATTATAGTATTTTATGAGTTAATTCTATAATGTGGCATCTCAGCTCTGCCCTGGCAGTAATTTTATGTGGCAACTTCCAGAACGTCCCAAGGAACCTTTTGATACATTAATTGTTTGTTCATCTCCAAATAAATTTGCACACGAACTGAATGAAACAAATGGCTCAGGGCTGCTTTGAGAGGAGTTTTGCTTGGGAATGGATTAAGGACAGATCCACTTATTTCAGAGTTCTCTCTCTAATTCATAAATGCAGCTGTATGTGACAAGATGCCCTGCTCTGGCCATGCACGGCAGCTCATACCCTCTCCCGACCCTTCATAGTGCCCTCTGTCACCTCCTAGGCTGTGGAGGAAGAAGCATTTCTTCTCTGAGCCGTAGTTCAACAGGTGACTTAGGGGTCACCCATGAATTCTACTTTTGTTGGGCTAGTGTGGCTATAGGAAAGTGCGTGTAGGTATTTTCTCAAAATGCGCTGATTTAGAAATATAAGACATGGAGAGACACTGTAGTGTAAGAGGATTCAAAAAATTTTCAGAAAAAAAAAGGAAAATTTTGGCACTGTAATAGCAACTGTTATAATCTATTATGTAAATCAGCTGGGAATTAGAACAAAATATTTTGTCAAATAATAAATATGCTATCATTTAGACTTTATGTTTTTCCAGGGGTATTATTGTTATCTGATGAAAGTGAAATGTTAGAGTGCTCCTTATTTTGACTGATGAGGATTTAATGTTTATTTATAGCCATGCCAATGATAACACTTGTATATCTGTTGAAGAGAACATATGTTTCTTAAAATTGGGTGTTGCAACTTATGCTGTTGATCCATACTGAGGTATAATTACCTACTGGGTGTCACCTCAATTTTCTTACCAATTTTAATCACAGATACTAAAATATAAAATATGGGCAAAAAATCAGAATAGACTTTGGTCAGATTATTATTTGCCTAAATATTCATTTATATCATCATACCATAATGGTAGCCTCTCTTCAGCAACACGGCGGTTGCTGTTCATTGTCTGAATACTGTAAATATATATATTTTATATATTCTCTCTCTCTATAAATACATATATACAAGAATAAGGCTCTTTATTAGGCCCTTCCATTTTTTATAGGGATATTGCTTGCTGATGCAACATGTCAGTTCATTAACCTGTTTACTAAAGTACAATATGACTTCACTAATGACTGGGATGCATACTGTGGATTACCACATTTTGCAAATTAGTGAGTAATCAAACAAACACCATAAAAATCAAGGATACTGCATAATGAAATATACTTTATTCATTTATTTGTGTTAATAATTCATTGGGTGCTAGCACCCAGAGGTATGGAATGCATTTTTTTAAAAAAATAAATTTTAGTAACCCAACCTCCTGTTGTAGCACTCTGATACTAAATTGTATGTGACAAGGTGGGTGAGCTGTTTTTCCTTTGGTGGAGGCCCTTGATTCAATGATAATCCCGGAGAACATCCTTCAGTACTCAGGGTCAGCTTGATCCAACCTAGAGGAAACCCTGGGCAAGGAGCCTTGGGAAGCTCTTCACAGCTGGGTCCACCTTTGCTGTCCCCCCAAGAGCTCGTGGAGAAAAACTTACCCCAGGCAAATCTGAGCAGGAGCCTAACTCGGGTGCTGTAAGCCACTCTCTGATGGAAATTTCTCCCTCTGATTCTCTTTTTCTCTCCCACACATTCTTCCTCCTTCCCCTGTCTGCAGAGCAAGCCTAGTTGGGTGAGGTGACTACAGAAGTCGTACGAATAACTCCAAGTTATATCTTTCTACCCATTTTGTTTCCAGTGTGCTATTTAATAACAAAAGAGAGGGGAAAGGTTTCTCTACCCTAGTAACACTCTGGTCCTGGCAAGGAGGGTAGCATTAACTGCTTACCATGTCTCCAGATCCTCCTCTGAGGAGTCCACTGCAGCTCCAGGTGCTCAAGCACCAAATGGGCCATCAGGTTGGATTGACTTCTGTCTCTCCTGAGCTCAGTTTGAGCTGGTGACATGAAGGAGGACATTCTCTCAGCTTTTTTTTTTTTTTTTTTTTTGTACATTTCTTTATTCCATATGCTGGTCTGTCATCTGGCAGGTCCATAATTTTTCAGTTGTTAAAATTATTTCTCTTGTTTTTCCATAAATATTTTTTGATACATGAGTGGCCTGTCAAGAGTTTTATATTATTATGAGCTGAAGTTTGGATAGTAGCAGCGGCAGGCCACTAACCATGATTGTGGTGCTGTTACCACTGTAACAAATTTGTGTCATTTAGCTATTTGGAAGTTTGGTAAGTGTATAAAGGCCGCACTGATGAATATTTATTATGCTGCTATAGGATCTTAGATTTAACCATGTTTGCATCAATTTGCAAATACTGTCCTCAAAATTTACCATAGTGGGATATATCTGTGTAAGTGGAACAATAGTTAAACAGCTTGCTGGAAAAAAATATTTATGGCTATCGAAGACATTTATTTATATCATTCTCATAGTAACAGTGGTAGAGATGGATGACCTTGTGGTAAAGACAGGACTAGGAGATAGACTCTTGGTCTAGCCTTAAGTCAGTGTACAAGATCTTAGCACCATGGAGGGAACACTGAATTTCCTCATTTAATAGTTCCCATCCAATTGCTGGAGCATGTCCAAAATATCTGCTTTTCTTGGTGACCTTATTATGAAAGGAAGGAATTTTTTAGCCCCCTCATAGTCCCAGCTGGAGTAGGCCTGTTACAGTGTCACGCAGTCCAGGTATTCAATGAAGGCTGCTTCCTTTGCTGCTTACAAGGTTTGTGGGATATTTTTAACCTGTTTGAAGCGTGTTTTAAGTTTATCTAAAATGTGTTAACAATTTTAATTTATTGGGCAGGTAATTGAATTTTGTATCTAAAAATTATTAGTAGAATTGATTTTTACTAACAGAAGATCGATAGATGAGTCATAATGTTCTGTTTACTTCCTTTAATTGTCTTTGAATCAGTAGTAATATAGCAACTTTTTTTGACTCATGTTGATCATAAGGTGTATGCTAGAAGCTTGAGATCATGGATATAGGCATAGTAGCTACAACTTATCATATATAGAGTAATTATATGAGAATAGACTCTTCATGGTTATCTAATAACCACTGCTAAAGGTTGAGTAGGAATAAAAATAGGTCTTTTTTAACTCATAAGTCTTCTTTAAGAAAGCATGAGCTAAACCTTGTAAGAGGAAAAAAATAAGAAAGAAAATAACAATAAGGAGTAAAGCCAATTGATTTGAAAGAACTCTAAAGAGGTGAAATAAAAAGAGATGAACAGCCTAAGCTGATCACATGAAACTCTTTTGCATTAGTGCTCTTGACATCTTCTCAAGATTACCTAAAAAATAAATTGTACTGGTTTGAGTGGGGTGTAAACAGAATACTGGATTTCTTGTAACTCCTGCAAACAAATGGCTTTTGCCCATTTAGACCTTGCTTATGGTTATACTTTTTTTTTTTTTTTCATATGTCAGTAAGTACATGCAAAACGTGACTACTTTTAAATAAGAAAACACCAAACTTGGAAACTTCTTTTGGTCATAAAGCATGTGTGCCAAAAACAAAAGGACACTAATTTCAACATAATTTGTGCAAGGATTTTCAACAAGATGGTAGAATGTATTTTTTTTGAATTTCTTTCCTAGTAATTTAATCTCTCAAGAAAAGCTGCCATTAATATTTTATTTGGAGCACTGGGGCACAAACAATATTACCTGTGTTTCTGTCTACTCTTGACACTGCTCTTTACACCAAACACTTGTTTCAGTGGCATATTTGTCCATAGTAAATACAAAGTGTTTTTTTAAATTATTTTTCCAGTGTCCCTCACTTACAAATAAAAAAAAATGTTTAGAAAGCCTAAAAAATAAGGAGATCTTGGGGGGATATAAGAAAAAAAAAACTTATTTTCCAAGTAAAATTTGGAACAAGGTCTCTTTAACATGGAGATTTGATTTCTGTACAATTTGAGGACTCATTTTTGCAACTGTCACATATGCAAAATCTCTAGTGAACTCAAAGAGGCTTTTGAATACAATGAAACAGCACAATCAGGCTCTGAATATATATATATATATATATATTCCATATGCTTTTCTCTGTGTCCCAGTGATGTACATGCTAGAGTAATTTCATTCAGCTAAAATTGTCTTCATTTTAATTTTTATAGCCCTTAAACTGTTAAAAAATAAAATTAATAAAAACAATTTCTCAGAACAACAACCCATCTTTGCAAGAACATTCAATTAGCCTCTCCATTTTTTATTTTAAACTGAAATGAGAAATATTGCATTGTCAGGACATCCTTGAATGATATCCTAGATGTATTGTTTGTTTGGAATGGCTTGAAATCAGACAACTTTACTGAATTATAACCAGATAAATATATCTAAGCCTGAGGGCAGGAAGTCCTGGCAACTGAGACGTGAGGAACATGCAGTTTGTCCATACCAGATTCTTCTGTTCTCTTTTACTAATAAATCTATTACAAGGCTTTGTTTTCTCTCCCTGCATGATAAATAAAGTCTCTGCCTGTGGTACCGTATTAATGCTTCGTACTGATGCTTGTAACTCCGCCTATTCTCATGGAGAGATGGGACCCCTGTGAACCAAACCTCATCAGGTCACATTTTGTTTGGGTTAGTGCCTATTCTGAAGCAGAGAATATATCGCATATCACAAGTATTATGGGATTGATGAATCACACCTCATCTTCATAAGGTCATCTGCAGCTGCTACATGAGCTCACGGACCACCTACCTCAGTTTTTAATTCTCTGCTTGAGTTTTATTTTCTATTTATCCATTTAATTTTTTTTTCTCCCACAAAGAACAAACCAGTTGGGAGGAAACTGATAAAAGTAAGGCTAGCACCACCTGCATCCTCATACTTCTCTCTGTTCATTTGAACTGTTTGGTAAACAATTTTTCTTGCATGACAGAGCATGTGCTGTGTGGAAGACATTTTTATGAGGTAGCCTAGGACAGGGCTAATCACATCACTGTGTCTTAGGTTTTGACCTTAACACTGTTGTGCATTGAGCCTAAAAATTGGACATTGGCAACCGTATCGCAGGAAAATAAATGGGAAATGACATTTTAGTTAAAGAGAATAAGTGGATTTTATTTTATTGAAACATAGGCCATGTGACTTTTATTTATTGTTCTCGCATGTCTGTGATTAAGTTGCTACCACATCGCCATGTCAAATGATCTGATATAAAAATGCAGTGGTTTTTGCTAGGACCCAATTCATAGTTGGGCAGCTGTTTAACATTGAAGCATTTTAATGAAGCCAGTGGAAATTCTACCTGGAAAGTAATGAGAGAATAATATTCTTTTATGAAACATCATTTATAACATCTGTAATAAAACAAACTAAAGGATAGCTCAGCCATTTAAAATCATAAATGGTATCTTAGCCTTTTAGATTTATATTTGTTCTCTTGATATCTTTTAAGGTTAGAGTTATTTAAGAAAAGCCTAAGTAGATTTTCTCAGTTGAGGAGCTCGATTTAAAAAAAAATCACTACAAAATCCTGTAAAAATATATAATTAAATGTACTGTATAAACATGAATATAGTAATTTATTACTGTTATCAGAAACTGATATCAGTTGTATATCAGACATCAGTTACTGATATCAAATGTATTTGTTGAGACAGTCAAATTTGTTGAGACTGTTTTTTAAACAATATTATATCAGTTTTGGTCATTTTATTTTCTGTGTGTATACAAATATATATACATATATATATATACAGTTTGGTGGCATGCTGTTTAATAATCTTTGTTTAAGATTATCATTTTTTGTTGATGCATTAAATCTCTTATTTAATAGATATATTGGTGCCTTCTAAAGTGATAGCCAGATTAGGTGCAAAAAGGGAAAACTCTGATAGCACTAGTAAGGATCTTTCTCAACAGTAAGTAGAAATAGTTTTTGAATATTCAGAAACAGCAAAAAGCACCACTACATAGTGCTAAATAGCAGCTACTTGCAAAATGCCAGGCTTCAGATCCAGAGAGGGATGTGGTTTGAAGGGCAAATTGGCCACAGCTTCCACTGAAAATACATTCAAACCAAACATGACACCAGGCATCCCAGTTGGATCCAGATGTGGTCAACCTGCAAGGTTCTGGGAAACCAGATGTCGTGGTGGGTGCTTTGATGGACTTGAGGGTTGGTACCCTGGAGGTTTTCCTTTGAGGTGAGTCCTCAAGGCTCAGGGCCTGCTCAGGGATGGGGTGCTCAGGGATGGGATGCTCTTGGCACCACACTAGCTGGCCCTGGAAGAGAAACAGAGACCAGTCCAATAGTAATGGCTGCAGCATATAATCATAAAATCATTATGGTTGGAAAAGGTCTTTGAGATCATCAAGTCCAACTATAAGCCCCTCAACACCTTGTCTGTTAAATCATGTCCCTTAGCACCTCATCTACACTGCCAGGGATGGTGACTCCACCAATTGCCTTGGCAGCCATGGGGTCTTTCTTGATTAAATTCTCATTTCAGTGAAAAATTCTCAAACATTTCCCTTCTTTGCATTTTTTTCCCCCATCTTGCAGTGAGGCTTGGCTTGAACATCAGCCTCCTCACAGCCTGATCCCACTGGTGTCCGGTTCACCCTTCCCACAGGGCTGCTCATTCTGGGTCCAGAGGAGGTTGTGCGTGTGACTGCCTGGCCCCACAGCCATGTGGGGCTCCCATGTGGAGCAGGGACTTGCCGTGGAAGCTTTGGGTGAAAGATCAGGCTGTTCCTAGTAGGGGAAAAGGAGGAGACAAGCCTTTTACTGGAGCCCGCCTATCAATCAAACAAGATGTGCACACAAGCGGTCAGTCTGGGAATCCTCAGCAGAAATATATACCTTAGCACAACTATTTCTGCCACACATTCTTTCAGAGAAGCGAGTCCCCCGTGTTGCCTAGTTAATAACTCCTGTTTCCCAAGGGCAAAGCTTCCTGCAGCCCCTGCACTGTGGGCTGGCGAGGCACCCGTGGGGCTCTTCCTTTGAACAGGCCACGGAGCTAGTATGCTAAAACTGCACCTGATGTCTCCAACACCATGCAGTGCCACTGCACAGTGGATTGTTTATACTTTTTTGTAGATTTTTGTCAGATAAAGTAGAATGGGGTAGCCATAGTGCTCTAAAACAGGCATTTTGCTTCTCTTCCTGTTGCATAGATGCAACCCAGCATAAACTAGAAGTAATGATTTGATTTGAACTGTATCTCCCCACATGTGAAGATGGTGGCCAATGTTTGGGACAGGCTGTCATGCCTATCTTGACGCTGTATGGGGCAGGGATCTCTGATCAGGGTGATTCGCTGTGGGAATACTAGGCTGCAAATAATAGGGTGGGGTGACACTAATGCTTCCTCTTAGCTCTCTGTTTGCTGTGTCTAATGTAACCAAGGGGTCAGGAACCTCTGGAGCCTGATTCTCATCTCACGTAGTTGATCTGGATATTAAATACACTGTAATTGGCCTTTCCTGATTTATAGCAGTGTAAGTGGACTCAAATTCATTCCGAGTTGCACAAGCTTATCCATGACTTCCAGATGCTGACAATACAATTGGGCCTGATGTGGAAAGTGAGAGAGGTGTTTCTTTAAGACTGTATTCAATTTCTATGCCTCATGCTGCTTTGTTTTAACTTTGCCCACATGTTGGTATGCTATGGTCATAATTGGACATTTTGGTTTTTAAGTTGTATGTAGGAGATGCACTCAACTCATGGACATACAGATAAAGATGCTGGAAAAAAAGAGGGCAGATTACAAGCATTGTAAATAATTGGCCTTAAGTAAAAATATATGGGGAAAACAGGAAAACTGCTGTTAAATATACCTTTTCTGTCTGCAGCAGAGCACAAGACAGATTTGCAAGATTAATTATTTCCACCAGCTTTGAGCCTGAAATATGAATATGTCAGGTATTTAAATACTAATTTATTTTAAAAAATCTCTACTTTATTAAAATATTATTATGCATATTGGAAAGTTAAAAGTCAAAGCCATAGAGCTGTTGAGGTAAAATTCACATTTATTGTCCACTGAATGGGATGGAAATTGAATTTGTCAGGAAGCTGATTGATATCTAGAAGTGTTTTGTTTTCAGTGACTGGCACTGCCGAGTTACAACCATCTATCATCTAACAGGTAATTAGTCAGATTTCTCATCATGAGCCTTCAATCCTGCTGTTTTATTATTGAAATACCACAAACATGTAGGCATCTGAATGCAGATAAAGTTCTCTGTCATGGTCTTAAGGACAAAGACAACATTTTGCAACTCAGCTGTAGCAAATTTGAATAAAATTCACTGAAATGTGAGGCACAATGTTAACATATATGAGGAAAAAAAAGAAATATCCATGAAAATATCAGTATTGTCTCAATTTTTCCTGATAAACACCCTTTACTATGCTTTACTAACCTTTATCCCTGCTGCAGAAAGGAGTTTTGCTGATATTGAAGACCATTTTAACCTTAGCTGAACATGGTAGAAACCAAAGCCTATCTCTCAGAATCTCAACCACCCTATCTCTGCTCTGTGATCTTTGCAGGTGCCAGCTGTGCTCACTTTACACAATCCAGTTCTGATCCCGTTTGCATCAGCGGTAGTTCTCAGTTAGTTTCAAAGAACATAAGGCAGAGCCCCTTGCGCCCATTTTCAAAAGTGACAAAGAGTGGGGTGCAGTGCCCAGGCTGTAGCTGGTTCCATCCACCAATGTTTAAATAAAAACACTTTTCTTGGACATTTGCCCTAAATTCATAATATATGGGTGAATGCACATTTGCACCATCAGTGGGCTTTAATAAAGAGGATAAAGAAAATATTTGATAATACAGTTATTTAATTTAATTGTTATCTAAACAACTATGGTAAAACAGCATTTTTCACACCTCTCCTCATCTAATTCCTTTGAAGTGTTAGCTGTAGATGATATAACAGCATTTAAGCAACTATCCTTACTAGGTAAGGATATAAAAAAGTAAAAATAGTGTTACTAGACCTTCATACAAGTTAGCAGGATAAACTATGGTACTAGATGTGTTAAACTCCAAATTCTGACTTCGTACTCAGTGTCTACAAGAAAATCGAAAATATGTTGCCGTTCTGCTGTTCACCCTTAAAATATTGCTTTTGCAATAGAATGAAACTGCATGAAATAATATTAGTAAAAGATTATTTAATGTTCTGTTTTGGTGCTAATTCATCTAATCCAGCTGTACATATCACTCATAACACTGGAATGCCTGCAACCCTGGTTGCTTCAGGAAGACTTTTTTTTTCATGTGGAAAAAGGTTGCGATCATAATATCTCAGACTCGAATAACGTCAAGATACAAAAATCATCCAAAAATTATCCTTTTCTAGAGAACTTCTACTATTGAATATGCATTTTTTACGTACTTCAATAATTCTGAGTTTAAAAAAGAGAATTCATCTTAGCTGATAAAGTGTTCTTAGTTTATGCAGCATACCATAAAACAATTTCTAAAGAAGCCAGCTAACTTCACTACAGACTGTTTTGATCCAAAATATCAAAACATTTTGCAAATGAACAGGCTATCCATTGGTTATTATCTATTTAATGATTCAAATCATTTCACAACAGTAGGATTTAAATCACAGATATACCATTGGATAAAATATATATGAATACCGTAATACAGTATTTAATTTGCAGTTGTTGTTCCTCAAGATTATCTTGTGTTGTGGAGCCAAGTAATTTTGAATTATGAGTTTGCTGCCTGTACTTGAGTTGATAATGTTGCTTGTGAGCAAGTGGCTGAGACATGATTAACAGTGAGAGAGGAATGTATATTAAAAAGACAGCTGCAATGGGAAGGAAGACAACTCTTGTTCCTTAAACTAAGTTTGGAATGGATTGGGATCAAAACTTGGGAGTTCTGAACAGCCCCAAACTTTTTGGAAGAGTAAAATTGAATTATATTTTGTAGCTGAGACCCATCTTTCAAGTATATGCTCCCTGCAGAGAGCATCAGCTATTCCCCTTGATGGAAAATGCAACTATAAACCCAACCATGAGCTACAGCTTTTCATTACTCTTTTTCAAGTAAGAGGCCTGTTTTCTGTGAAATTCGGATAGCCTGTGCACGTGAGCAAACTTATCTGGTCAAGATGTTTGTAAAATATTCCTTATTTTTTGTGCAGTTATACTATGGTCCAGACTGTATAACCTGTCCAGCAGCAAGGACAAACTCTGGTCCTGAGAGGACTCAGTGAAGAGAATGTGTAGGTAAAGATCAGGAGTCATACATGAAATTAGGATAATTGGATAATGGACAAAAAAATGGGTGAACATAAGGTGACTGTCAAAGCAGGACATAACATATTAGCAGTAATAAATAACTCTGAAATCTAACTTCATGGAAACAAACCAGTGTAAACACTGAAGACAGCCAACACTAAACACTAATTGGGTATAATTGCATTTTCAATACGATTTAGCAGATCAGAGAACCATGCTCTGGCAGTACCCTCCTAGAGACTTGGACAGACACCATCAATTTGCCCTCAGACCAGCAGGACTTTGTAAAATGTGCCTGAGGAACCAGAAGCTATTTCAGGGATGCAAGGAGAAAGGAAATCCTTAGTGAGGTGCAGACATCAGAAGCACACATTGCACTCCAGAGACTTCCTTTAGCCCCATGTTGGGGTCCCCCATATCCTTCGTGGTCCTGCATGGCAGTATCCGGAGAGCTGTGTGCACGTGGGAGGTGTAATACCACTGAGCAAGAGCAGAGGTTGTGATTTCATTAGGTTATTACAGATCAATGTCCTGCGCAATAATATAAATGCAGGGATGTTGCTGGGTGGTAGGACACAGGCTATGTCAGGGCTGCAGAATCTTTGATATTCACCCAGAAATCTTCACCTTAGAGAGTAGACAATGGGCTCCTTAATCTGATCCAGATCTGTTCTGGGACATTTTTCCTCCTTTCTCCTCCACAGACAAGATTTTGTACCCCTTTTGTGGCCATTGTGGCTTTTTGATTTTTCAAAAATATGATGTGTAAAAGAAATACCGAAAAGAGATGAATAATTACGAAATGGCTTTGACTGCTTTCACTGTGTTTTTCTATTTGCTACCTCCACCGCCCTGTTGAGTTTGGCTTTATAGTTGTAGAATTCAAAACGGTTTAGTAATGTTTCCTTAGAAGATACTGATCAAAAACTTTAGAAGGCATTTGGGGAATAACAGGAACAAAATACTATGCTTTAATGCAAAGAAATGCATGACATCTCCACAGACCACAAATGAATGAATCACCTTTCATTAGAAGACCCCAGTATAGAAATTACCATTCTAGAAAATGTTACTGAACTAAGTAACTATTTTGAATAATAATTAGAACTAGCATATACAGATAGCTCACATATCATGCATGTTTACAGGATTTCTTGCCAGTGGTGAAAATTAGTAACTTCAGTAATTATTGGAGAACACTGGTCAAAACTGGTAGTCAGGGGAATAAGTGTTCCCTCCTCATTTCCAAGGAGAAATACATTTGTGGGCCTCATGATCCATGCCTAGACACAGAAAAGGAGAGAAACAATAACAGGGAATAAGAGTGAAGGCAGTTAGGGAGCTAATATTGCCTCTCTAGCCCAGTAGGGAATTTCACTACCAGCCTTTATGTAGTGCCTGGTGATTCTCTCATTTGATGGCTTATATCCAAGGGTTGATCCAAATCTTTAGATTTGGTACCTACTGAACACAAACAAAGACAACTACCTATGAAGCAGGAAAAAAGGCCATTCAGCAAAAGAATAGTTACTGCAAAAAGATTTTTTCCCTTTTTTCTGTCTACATGATTAAAAGTAAAAACACTTTTTAGTGCTCTGTAGGGACTATTTTTTTCAGTATCCTAATGTTAATAATACATTAAATGTTTAAGTCTGCTGATCACTGTTTAGGGGATGTCTGCAAATTTGAGGTATGGTCACTGTAAACATGGTGGGCTAGCACTGTGCAGGATGAGAAACAAGAGAAGATTTCACCCTTAAATGTTTTCCTCTGGAATTTCAGGCAGCTGAAACAAGTTGCTGATGTGATTGCTGATTTTGGCCTTGAATGTTATAATTTAAAATAATTAATCCTACTTCTGGCTGTCTCAGTTTCTTGCACAAACAGTTAGCAGTTGAAAGCGTAAGAGGTCCAACAGGGGAGCATTTGGTTCTTGTTTTTTTTTTTTTTTCTTTCTATCTTATGACAAGCAAGTACCTAGCTGAAGGCAGGAGACTAGAAATGACATAGTGAAATGTCAAGATTTGTCACCCATAAGCAATCACCTTCAGGCAGTTGTTATCTGAACACAGCAGCTCATGGCCTCTCCTACATGGCTGCTTGCCATCGTTAGCATCAATAATGTCTCCCACCTGTATAGTCTTCTCTGTCTCTGAGCGGATCAGTCTCGAGTAGACCAAATTCCCTGTCCTCTCATCCTAGCGCCCCACTGTTCATGATCAGGCATCAGTAATGTTTATTTTCTGCCAATCATTTGATAGCCAAGAGGTGTGTTAGTCTCATATCTCGAAGGACTTTGGTCCCTCAGTGCTGGGTGTTTAAAATGGGCAAGTTCATTGTCAATAGCACAACATAAATCATGATGCAACAAACAAAGAGGGGCATATCCAGACTTTCTGTCCTCTTTTCATAGCCTACTGTCAGGGCCCTTCACCACAGTGGCTTCATTACAAACCTTCATATAGCCATAATCCAACAGACTAGGATAAATCCCCTTAATTTGAGGGTTTCATGGCTCAGGTCTCACTGTGTGGATAAGAACATACTTATAGCCTTATTTAGATAAAAGTACAGAATAAATAGCAATGATTGAATGGAAGGTAATAAGGTACAGAAATTCAGTGGACCAAAAGGTGCAGTAGTGAAAGGTCACAAGATTCTTTTTTTTAAATCTGTCTTTTGAATTGTACCTTTGTTTTGATAGAGGTGAAATGGATTTTGAAACAAAGTTTCTGAGCACCCACAAGTACTTGTCACCCTCACAGTGAGGGTGACAGAGCGCTGGAACAGGCTGCCCAGAGAGGTTCTGGAGTCTCCTTCTCTGGAGATCTTCAAACCCTGCCTGGATGCAGTCCTGTGCCACGTGCTCAGGTGTCCCTACTGGAGCGGGGCGGGGTGGACTAGATGACCTCTAGAGATCCCTTCCAACCTTAAGAATTTTATGATTCTATGATTCTATGAATTATGCCACTAATAGCTAAAGTGAAGTCTACCATTCGTAGCAAGTGAGAGCTTTCAAGTATCTTATGTCTACCTTTCATAGGAAATACAAATTTGACTTTCTATTTGGAATGAAAATCTGGAAGCTGTTTACTTGTGTGTTTCTTAGAGCATCTGGTCAAAAACGCTGATGTTTTTCAGTGCTCTGCTGAGCAAAAGGCCTCTGTGTTTGCTCTGCACAGTGTAGAGGTGGCGGCAGCTTGAGGTGTGTGAAGGTGGCCACAACACAATACCGCTTCTTGAGACAGGGTTGCCATGAAAGGAAAGGCATGAGGCCATCAGCAGAGAGCAGCACCATGGCCTGATCCAGGGCCTGGTCCTGCTTGGTGCCAGGGAGTAAGGGAAGAAAGGACTATGAGACAGGAAGGCTGGGCAAAACAAGGGTTCGTTTGTCCTGTGCTGAGAATTAGGCTGTGCGTAGTGCTCTCAAGAACCCAGCTCTCCTCTGTGGGTGCCTACATACAACCTCCCACCTCGAGGTACCTGCACAAAATCCTATAAAAACAGCAAGGCTGCAAGGTGCTAAATATTTGAAGCTTAACTAATGCGCTCAGGGATAATAATAACTGACGTATTAGCAGAGAAGAAATCCTTAAAGTTCAGTGGTTGTAAATGGATAATATATTAACATTTCAGTATGTTTATTAAATACTTAACAACGTAATTTTTAGAAGGCTATCCTAGAACTGCTATCTTTTTGCATGTGCTTAGTTACCATTTTAAATAACTACAAAACAGTGACATGTGGTACTGGAGATTTCCTAAGCATCCCAAAGCAATATATGTGTGTGATATATGACATCCTTCCATAAATCCTAAATTTACACAGTATGCTAATGCTTGATTCCATAATTTCTTTTAAAAATGATTATACCCTGCTGCTAAGAGCAAAGGCATACTAAAATCAGTTTTCTATGCTTTTCCAACAATGAAATGCAAGCCAGCACACCACATAACCAATACTTACCATATGTTAGAAGATAATCCAGTAGGCTTCAGACACTGACATGATTTGCTTAAATAAAAATCCCCTTTTTTAAAGCAGTAACAACAATCTACCATTTTTATTATTCCTTTAGTGACCTACTATAGGAACACTAATATTAAATATAAATATTTTTATTGTAAAACAATCTAGCCTATTTTCCTTGCCTTTAATGTGGGATGACTCTGGCTTAGTTGCTAGACTAGAGGAAAAAGCCTGCAATTAAATGATGGGTTGTTCGAAGAAATTCTCAAAAACATAGAAAATATTCACCAGATCAAAAGAAGTCTGAAGAGCAGCTTCAGGATTTCTCTCATGCATTGCAGAAGAGATGAAACAGTTCAATTTGGCATTAAAATAATTAAAGGTAGTCTAGAAAAACAGCTATAAAATATATCTGTAGAGCACTGATGTCTCTTAAGTATAGTTCACTCCTTTCCCATTCTGTATCAAATGAGACTTAATATTAAGCACATGCTTAAGTGTTTGCAAATTTGGGGTATAAGGAAAGAAAATGTGAAACGCAATTTTTTTATAGTGAAAGGAATGAATTCTTCTGACAGGTTAAGATTAAGGCTCTGTGCGCTAATGTGGCATCTTTCATTGTTACAGAATGATAAGAAAATAGAAAAATTGTATGTAGAAGGTAGCAAATATATGAATTCCTTTTTTTTAACTTTTTTTCAGATTCACCAGGGAAAACATGCTTGAACTGCTTATAGGTGGAAAATAAAAATTTTTAAAGCTGAGATGCTTTCAATTTTTTTCCAAATCATTAGGACATCAGCTTTGAACTCTTGGCCCCTCTGAACTCAGTGATAGATGAATTAGTGGAAAATACAGGTCTAAAAGAAATTTATAGCTATTATCACTAGACTGTTTCTCTCACATCATACTTTTAAATACTGTTATTATTTCAAGTCATGTCAATATGTGATCCTTAGTAAAACAAATTTGCACCTGTGAGGCAGTGCTTTATATTTTCTTCTCATGCAAAAATTACATAATAAATCTCTGCATACTGGATTTATTAACAGCCTAGTTTCTTCAGCATGATGTGTCTGAATTTCTGATGCCCTGTTTTTCGGACCAGATTATTGCAGCTGGACTAGTGGCTAGTGTTATGGAGTAATGGACTGAGCAAAACCAGTAGTTATGGAGATACAAGAAGTATGCCCAATGGGAGTATTTGGCAGTGTATCAAAATATTTGTAATATGAGGATCTGGCACGGCTCCAGCATCTGTAAAAAAATGCAGAGTCCTCTTTTACTTCCAAAATATGTAAGGGGTTTAGAGCCGAGAAGAGAAATGTGGGAACTCCACATCTTGACACATTGATCCACTCCCAAATTGCTCACAACTGCCTACGTGCTTTGGAACACACTCTGTAAACCCCAACATTTGGATTAAGTATTTGTTAGCTCTTTTTTTTTAATTAATAGCAGAGTGGATTATTTTGCTCATTATGTAGTTTGCTCTTTATTGGGCCAGATCTTCAGCTGGTATTAATCAGCTAACTCTTGATCTTGATGAAACTACCTGACATATCAGTCATAGTTACAGACATTTTACTTCATGTAATTTTATAAAAATACACTGGAAATTACAAATAGAAACATATATTTAAATATTTATGATTATATACTTAAATTCCAAAATTTGATGAGTACAATCAATTATACACAGACATTACATTTGGACTAGATTTTATAGGAGCAAAATATGATTCATTCTTTCAGCTGCTGGGGTCATTGTGTGCAAACATATTTAAAATCACTGAGTCAAGTCTTTTGTGGCATAATCCCATGGAAATTAATAGCTACATTATGCAACTCTAACTAACCAACCAATACCTTTTTTTGACATTTGGAAAATATTGCAGGTTATCTTAACCTTCTGTTCTGTCAAATCTTGTATGTTTATTTTGCTATAATGTACTTTATTTAAAGATGTAGATACTATGTCTTTCTCAGTAGTACTGAAAATTAAATCATGTTAATTATTCATAACTTCTTAGATTGCTAATGTATGCCTTGGGAAAATGGATACAGAAAATGATGCAAATGTCCAATGTTATTATATTGTTGACACTTTTTCTAGTGATTATTCTGTAAGGATGCCAGTCCCCACTTCATAGGGACTGCTGTAAAATTGCCCATAGTACATTCACATGCTAGCAGGGCCAGGTTTTGATTTTCTATGACAGAAGGCTGTCATGAGTGATCTTGGAGCATTAACCCTTAAAAAACATCTCTGAGGACTTCTGTTACTTAAAGGAGGGACCACCTCATTGAAAATTAACTACAACAGAAAGCGTTCCTTCCACATTGTCATCTAATTTCTCTCCCTAAAGTTCTCTCTAGAGAGCTTCAGGACGGTTAAGGCTTTCTGTACAACCTGAGGACCTCTGTATGGACTGTCTGAAATGGGGCTGCACTGTGTGCTCTTTGGGAGCATCTGAGGTAGCTTTCTTATATGCCAGTGTCACAATGTCACTTTCCAAAAAAAAAAAAAAAAAAACCTTACAACATTACAACACAGTAAAATGTAAGTGTATCCCTCAGAGTCACCTGTGTCATGCTGTCAGTGATAAGAATGATTAGTCGCAAAGACTCAGAGGCATATTACTAGCAAACATGTATCCTTGCATTTTAGTCAGACAAGATTTACTCTTCCAGCTGCTTTTAATACAAATCGCATGGCTAAATCCTAGGCTGTTCTTTAAGATCTTTATATGTAACCAATAATTATGCTAACAGCTAAAGCATTGTCTCAGAGAGCTGTAAGTCAGAGGTGATCAGTTAGATACTGTGTCATTCCCAATCCATAAGCAGGAGGCTATCCTCTAATGAGGAAGCTAGAAGGTTGATTTTAAGTATGGCATAAATAAGTTGTCAATAACGTTTAATTACAGGGGTTAAATAAACTAAAATCAAACCTTTCAAAATGGCACACGTCTAATGTTCCTTATATCACTTTTCTCATCTTTCTGTTTGTACCATGATATTTATCCTTGCTTTAGAAAGAGTTTATCACTGAATTACAGTGATACACAGTGCTATAAAATGCACTGTGTAAGTACAGATTCCTCTCGGTATCCTTAGGCCCTGATCCTGCAATCCTTTGTGCGGCCAAACACTGGGAAGAGGCTCCTGAGAATTTTGAGGGACCCTCTACATGCAAAAAATAGCAACTTCCGAAGCTTAGTACATACAGGGAAACAAACTATGGTGTATACAGAGACAGCATCCAACAGTTTATGGTATTCAGTATCAAGTTGCAAACACATTGCAATCACCTGTATCACTTGAGGATTATTTTTTCTCTGCTTCTTATTTCTAGACTAGACTACAGAAACTCTGAAATCTACTGATCTGATAGATGAGTAGGCATCATTAGTCCAAATTCAGAGTTCATTTGGACTATTTTAATTTCTGGGATGAATGTTGTATCCACTGTGACTGTAGAGGAACAACAAAAGTATCTTCTATGAGAGGAAACTCATTTCTGCAGAAGGCAGAAATTTCTTGAGAATCAGTTCAAGGCTTAGTCTACTCTTAAAATGTTTGTTGCAGCAGCTTTATCAGCAGACCTTCCTCAGGTAGATTCACTGTATACCAGAAAAAAATGTCCTTTTGTCAGCATAATTTATGCTAGTTCCCCAAGTGGAAAAAACTGCTGACAAAAGGACTTTTTTTGACAACAGGAATGTTTACCAGTATAGTACCACCTGTCTGATGGCGATACTGTGCAAAACATTAAGACAAAATATCTAAAGTTTCTTGTGAGCTCATACTGGAAATACAAAGCTTCACAAATCTGCCTTCCCTTCCAAGAACAAGAAGTAGCTCTTTCCTAGTCTTTGTTCCTGAACACTTGGCCATGTAAAATCAGAGCAAAAGCATCCAACCCAAAATCCCACACCTCACTTGGTCCTTTCCCTGTGGGAGAGGGCAGGACGGAGCAGAGCCAGCTGATATAGACCCTTGTCCATGTTACAGTGCATGAAGCTCCTTGAATGTTACTTTAAGGAGGGTGTTGAAAGACATATATGGAAGAGTAGGACCTGGGAGTCACTGACATCCAGAATGTTAACTCTTCTCTTTGAGATATCTGCGGTCAGCCTGACACAGGCCCATTTAAATTCTTCAATTTATATTTTGTTAAATCATTGAAAAGAAATCTGTCCCTTCCTGGCTTGGGCTGAGATGCAATAACCCTGGCACAGGCTACTTTAACCAGGCCTCATAAAATAACAAGCTTTCTTATAGGAGCAAATGGCTTGTTTGCTTTTCTACACAAAACCTTTTCCTCTCACATATATTATTTTACCTATAGTTATGTTAAAGATGCATCTTAGCTGTATTCTGACACAGCTTTCTCATTAAGCACCATATAAGTCATTACAGTCCCAGAGAGGGTTTTTTTTTTTTTCCCCATATTTCATCCTACTGTCACATAAGAAACTGAACTGCTAAGTATGGTAGCCACACTTCAGTTGGCATGCTTTGAACATGTGATTGCCATCATTTCACATAAAGCCAGGCAATCAGCAGGAGTTCTAATCATTACGAGATAGTTTATTTTCACACTATTTTTCATATAGGGCTTTATTTTGAAATTCATATTGCTGAATGGGTGAGTAAAGATCAAATTAGACAACATAATGATAATCAAGACATTGTGCTGACTGTAGAAGTAGTAACTTGATTCTTTAAGAATTTGGTGGGGCGAGAACAAAAACTAAAAGTTTACAGTAACTGTGAAACTGGGGCAGTGAAAGAAGACTGTTAAAGGCATACCTTTATTCAACTGAAAAGGGATTCATAAAAAAAAAGAAAGAAAAAAAAGGAAGTTTGAAAATTAAAAGTAAAAATGGCCAAAATTTATTTTTTAATTAAAAAAGGTTAAATCAAATAATCTTAATTCTATATGGAAACAGAAGCAGTCCTGATTGCTTACAAGAATAGGCAGAGGGCTAAAATTAAACAGAAAAAGTAACAATAAAGTAAATAGAATTAGTAAAATAAAAGAGTGAAAAAAGCCTTGGCAAAGAAATTAGTGCACTCTGGATTTGGCATTAGTGCTTTAAGGAAGCTCCAGCTGCCTGTCAGAGCCCCACTGGAATCAATGGGTTACTGTAGGGGTGTGGATATCAACCAGTTCTGTGCAGTTTGCAGGCTCTTGGCTAAGATGTGAAGCTATCATCACCTTAACCACTGTGCTTGTATGCTATATCACATTTCCCCATCTGGATTTTTTTTTTTTTTCTTCTTAAGCTAGCAGCTCCTTGGAGCAGGGACTGTCTCTTCTGGATAATCAGCATTTATCACAATGAAACCTTGATCCTGACTGCAACTTAGAAGAACAATAATTATTTCTAATGATATCAGACAAAAAAAAATCAAAGCAAAGAATAAATTCAATTGCAAATAATCCTGGACCGGCAAATATGATTTGGGGCTTTTCTATTCATTCTACTTGATTATTTACAGCTTTTGCAAATATTTGTGAATACTTATGTGAAACCCAAATGTTTCAGAAATGGTGCTGTCAGTTTATGAAGTTACATTTGAAAGTTTTGATGTATAGAACTGTGATTTTAACCCTTCAGACAGATTTTAATCAACCACTCATGGGGTAGATATGATACTACATGAATTAGGACTGTTTTGGCTTTTCTTCACAGAAAGCCAACAACGAATATGAACAGCACTGTGTGTGCAATCCATAGACTATGTGCAAAACCCCTAGCACTGCTGCTTATGAATGCTAGGAAGATTGAATACATTTCAAAAAGTCAGAACTGGTTTGTAATCTTATGACTTTTCCCAAGACTGTAAAATAATGATTAAAGTTGGTGTTCCTGATCATCCCCCATGATCCTGAAGTTCTGGGGTGGCCAAGCTAAGATCCATTTAAGGGCTTTGAGAGGAAACATTTTTTTAGCCCTCTAAGGGCTAAACTACTGAACACTACTTGCTTTTGCAAATGTTGACCTAAATTTAGCACAATGGTTAAATACCAGTTCAGCAAGTTCACACTGGGAAATAAACATGTGAAAATGTGATCTTCACTGGATCATTATATGCATTTATATACTTCCATAGATCCTTTATTTCATATTGTATAAGCAATAACAATATTTTCATCACCTTTTTATCCCTGAGCAATGGCACTCTTCTGACATTAAACATTAACATTAAACATTATCTCTCAATATATTGCAGAGCCCTTTTGGAATAGAATGAATGATTTAGTTAAGAGTCCCAACAGGTACAGAGAAAGCATCCTTGTGACTTTTAAAGACGTTTAGAGAAGTTTATAGGGGCCCTGAACTGCACTCATTTCACATTTATGACAACATCTTTTTCACTTTGAAGTCAACAACAGAAAGTTGACTGAGTTAACAGGCAAAAGGTTAAATGTTATTTCAATACTATCTGTGCTACTTTTATGATTTTATGGAATCTGTACATTCAATTGCTGTTATACAGTGACATCTAAACAGCACCTAACAATGTCACCTAAAAAATAAACCACATAGCATCCATTTTCATGGTCATAGCATTGTTAAGCTTGGGTAGGCAGGGTAACTTAAGGTTAGGTACAAAACTATACCTAAAAAGTACAATGGTGACTTTTTCTGGCCAGCAGCAGTGTTGCTTTATTGCATATCTTTCAAATACTGCCATGTCCCTTCAGATTTCTACAGCTGGAGAAGGGTACAAGATAGGTCTGCTTTGCTTTAATACATAGATATGAGTTTTAAGATGCTTCACATGGGCACAAAACAGAGTGACTCAACAATGTATAAATTATGAGATCATGATATTTCTGTCATTCAAGATGTGGTACACAGGTAATCCTAGAAAGCTGAAGATTGACAAAAACCATATGGGTAAATCTTACAAGTGTTGGTTATTAACAGGAGAAACATGGTAAGCCACTGGGACATGGCTGAATTTACATTTTTGCAGAACTGTTGAAGATATGTATCTGGACACACTGCAACAAAACCACACACAAAAACCCAGTATATTCACACATGCAGACTAAAATTTTCAAATGTTTAAGAAGAAAACTATATCCTAAATTGACATTATGTTTTCTAATTATGAATGGCTATGTACCCAACACTCAAAATTCTCTGCTGCAGTCAGTTTCCATTTGATCTCTGTCTGTGAACACTCGATCAGTTTTATATAGAAGTCTGAGTTTGGCTATACTAGCCCTACTTATCTTAGATATCTATGATAGCGTTTATTTTATCTGCGTGTTTCTCTGTATGAAAAGTTAAGCTTTCTAATTTATATTGTAATAAGATTTGGCTTTCTTATTTAAAGGCTCTCTTGTCTTATCCAGAGAGCTGACTATAAGAAACAGATCTAGACAAGGCCACCTCAAAGCTCTGGCTAACCTGAGGTTTTCTTGCAGGGAACAGTATATTTTTTCTAGCTGTAGTCATATATGAAATAATACAAGTTGCTATCTATTGGACATGCTGTCCTTCAATTATTTGTGCCTATCAAAGACTGTCTGAATTTGTCTGTTGTAAAAACTAACAAAAAACTAACAGGTCTGCATAGAGTTTTACACAATGACTTTTTCTCTTTTTTTTTCATGATTAAGGAGTAGATGTTGTGGGCCACACAGGTCAAATTATACTCCATCGCATATGGAAATCCAGAGTAACTCTCTTTATGTTTTGCTGGAGCTGGTTCAAATTCACTGTGGTCCACATATGAAGAGCAGAACTTGATAATTGCTGTACTGTGTCAGGAAACACAGTCAGCTCTGTGAGTGCTAATAGGCACGAAGGAATAGGACACGCCACTGTGCCTGTGTCATCAGCTCTGTGACTGGCCCCCGCGTGAAAGTCCCTCCTTGCTCACTGCAATAGCAGCAGAGCTACTGAATTGCTGTGATCTTTGTACATGGGTGGGGGATGCTGGCAAATGAAGTTTCTAATGTAGAAGGACCATAAATTAGTGAGATCAGGTCTGGAGAAAAAAAGAAGTAATATTGTTTATTAAACTGAATGACAGCATGAGGAAAGACAGGCATTTCTGTTCTTCTGTGAGAAATGAAAAAGGCTTGTGTAACAGTGGCCTGCCAGCCTTAATCAGCTTTAATCAACTACACTGGATTGACAAAAAGAGGATTAGTGTCCTTCCTTTTCCTAGTTCATATCCTTAAACCATCATCCTAGCCCACAGTACCCTGTAGGTGCTGTGTAGCAACAACAAGTAGGTGGTGGCTATTCAGATGACAAGAAGTCAGGTATGAATGGCTGTGGATGTGTGCGGATGCCAGTGTCTCTGCAGTCAGGACTGTGCTTCTTTGCTCAGAACAAGCTCTGTGTCCTCTGGAGTTTGTGCACAGTGAACTGCAGGGGTGCAAGGCAGACAGGAGGATGCTCCCGGGATGCTAGAGACCGTGCTCGTGTGCTGCAGGAAGGAGCGCGGTGTGACACGCTGCCCTCCCGCCCAAGTGCTTTAGAAGCTCTGCCTCCCTTGAGCAGCCCATCAGCCCCGCAGTGCAAGGTGCTGCAGCCAGGGTGAGTAGCTTTTACAATCTGGAAGACACTGATGTATGTTTCTTTTATGTGTGAGAGTTAGCAGGGCCGGCTCATTTCTCAAATATCAGAATTCACCAAAAGGGACCAAAACCCCTCCAAACCTTCGAAAACCAAATGAACAGCAAATACCTTTCTTCACTGGGAGGATATTTCATAAAATGATTTCCCCATGTAATTGTCTAACTCTACATATTAAGCCACATTTTTTTTTCCTATTGTGCAAACATTCAGGTAGATTTATATTAGGAGCATTATAGAAAGTGGAAATGGGTAGTAAAGATTATATTGATGTGCATAAGATAGAAGACAACAACACATGGAGAAAAAAGATATATGACTGGCTGGAAGCACTGCAAGCTAACACTTTGCTAACTTGCCACATGTGTAGATCACATAAACAGATGAAAATATTTAATAGTGAAGGCTTGCACATCTACAGTGCATTCCGTTTAAGGGGAGGTTTATGCAGCTGTTATAGATTTAAGTATTATTTTCTTTTCTTGTTAGTGACACTGAAGCAACTGAGCACCTATACCTGAAAGGTTATATGTTAAAGAGAGAATCTAATGAGGCATAATATGGAAGGTAAAATCTGTGTAGTGACAAAGAAAAATACTGAATTTTCTGAAAGTATATAGTATTGGGTTTTAACTCCAGATGATCTCTCTCTCTCTGAATTTCCTTATTGAAGTACTTGTTCAGGAGGTTTTCCCAAATCAGGCTACCTAGTTATAAAATTGCATTTATAATATTTACAATAAGTACATTGAGAAGGTACAAATTATATTCTGTATACCAAAAAATTAAAGTGTGGTTTTTCTTTCTTTCTTTTTTTTTTTTAATACAGGGTTGGCTAAAAAATAAGTTTTACTGCTTATGATGTCCTCAGTGTCCTCAGAGCTTGCTTGCTATAGTCTCTTAATTTTCCTTACAATCAGAATCTAATTTACTTATATAAAAGCATCCTCCGTGAAAAGTAGCGCAAAATGCTTTGCAGAGAGGCAGATAAAGAAAAGAAGGAATGTTCTACACAGATTGCCACAGTGACTCTCAAAGAGGCAAAAATGAAAGAAAATCAGAAATAAGGAAGAAATACCAAAAAAATTATTCTTTAAACCTAGATTCAGTGTAAAGGCTAGAAAGGAAGAGAAAAAAGAAAAGAATGAAAAGGAAATGAGTTGTGTATCAAGGAAAAAGGGAAAGGGAATTGAAAACTTTTCAGCTGAGATTTAAAAACAGAAGTGTTTCAGAAAAAGAGCGATAATGTGGGTGTACAGACAAAGGGAAGAACATTTTTATGGTATAGGATATCACAAAGGAAAGAAGAATAATCTAGTTTATCGTCAACAAACTGAAGACTTAAGAAAGCTAATTTCAGCTCTCTGTGTGCTCTTGGGCAAATCACTTGCTCTCTCTGGACTTTGCTACTTTTAAAATGGAAAATTTCTTAACAGAAAGTGAGAAGATGAGGCATGAAGGTCCAGATGTAAAAGAATTCTGAGTGAAGAGGCTGAAAGGGACCATGGAGCATATGAATAGAGGTCAGTAAAAGTAGGGTAAGGCCACAATCCTGCTCACTTTCCCCAGGGAGATACAAATGCTGAAATGTTCTTTAAAGTTGGTTGGCAGCAAAGGAAAAGGAGTAGGAAATGGCTGTGACCAAGTCAAGAAAGATAGAGAGGAGGACATGGGAAAATTAGAGCATATAAAGAATATATATACTATCCTGAAGATAGAATAAGAAACCATGGAGGGAGAACAGAGAACAATGAATTTTAAAGATGAAAACTTCCTTCAAGACAGAAACAAGGGGACTCGACAAATCTTCCTGCTCTAACTGGAAGAAAAGCCCCACAAAGACACCGTCTAAATGAGGCCTTGTGCTCTGCCAGGTTTTACCATCTTTCTCCAGAATGGAGCTGTATAAGAGAGGTGCCCCATAGCCTGGTCTATATTGCTTGAAAATGAAAGGATGATGCTGGAGAGAGATGTACCTGAGATGGTCAGAACCAATGAAATACAATGAGTTACAAATGATGAGGAAAGAATGAGAAGCAACAATTGGACTCCTCAAGTTCTAGAGGTTACTTTCTCCTCCTGTCATGGTGGATTGCTCAGAACAGGGCAGTCCTGCCCTAGTGATTGCACAGGACCATGCCAGCCACCTCAAATACAGTAAACTGTGCGATACTTTTGTGATATACAGTGCAGTGATGTAATTTGTACCATGTAACTAGCAATAGGGATGAATCAAATGAAAAGACTTTCTCTGCAAGTTATTAAAATGTACAGACAGATGATACTGGAGCTATCTAAAAGAGCAGCTAGAATAAAAGAGGTAAAGCAGAGTGAAGGCTGTGCGATCAAAGAAAATACATCACCAAATGTTCAGGGATGAACAAGCTTTCTTAAGATCACTCCTTATGCTATACTTATTCTGTACCGATTAAATAAAATTAATTTTGGCCTGAACTGCCATTTAAATGTTACCTAGTGTGATAAAATCTATTGTACTCAGGTAATTCCATCATAGTTCACACAGTGCTGGATCCTTTCTGAGGACTTTTCAAACTTGCAATGCCTAACAGAATGCAACATTTGCTGCTCTTCACTTCATGACATTTTACAACCACCTTATTTCCCTTAAAATGTTTCTTTCCTCTTCTTTTCTACTCTATGTTTTATTTTACTTAAAAACCTGAGATGCCTCACATTTAATGGAGTCCATATGCTGTGTGGATGAGAGAGAGAAATGTGGCAGTTATCTCTGTGCCATTGCTCTGTCCCTACTCTTTGAATAAGTCCAGACAATGACACTTGAATGAAAGCCTAAGTAAATTCTGGTTGATAACTGCATGGAACAAATGTGGAACAAAGGAGCTATGTTCTACTCTTTATATGTCAGAAGAATGAACTTGCTGCTGCTTGATCAATTCCTTGTCCTTCACTAGTACTTGAGTTCCTTCTTTTGCTGAAAGAGCATGGAACATTGCAGTTCAGGGTTGTGTTATATTTCCTGACCTTTGACACTTTTTATTTTGCAGAGATTTAAAGGAGTTAATATGGGAAGCAGTTTTTGTCTCGCTTTGGCTTTTAAATAGCAGAGTCTATTTACTCCTCATTCAGTGAGCCTCAATTATTTGTTTGTAAAAAATCATTTGGTAACAGGATTAATTCATCCTTCATGTAACTACACTGGAAGACAATAACGTTACACAAGAGATGAATTTGCCAAATATATAACTCTTGGAGGGACAAAAGGAATTCTTTCTAGAGCTGTGCGAAAGGTTTATGATACATGCCTGACTTAGTATATTGCTGCAAACTTTAATCTTAGAGCCCATTTGCCTTTATTCAAAAGTACTTAATGTGAAACCAGACCCAGGTGTTAGACCATCAAGACGATTTTAAGGAAAAGTGATTTGATTATGCATGCGCTGAGGGTGTGCCAAGGTTTTCTTGCTCCTGCTAAGTGCTTCTTCTTGATATTTGTAAGGAAACACCACGCTGGGTAAATGCATCCAGATCCAGTCCAGGAGGAATATTTGGCAGATACCAGTGATGTGAATGTGTTTGGTTCTGCACAAGTTCTTGAGTCTGAGCGTAGCTGTGGTACGGGTCGGGGGACAGCCAATGGCCAAAGCCCTGTGCCATGAGGGTGTGTTGCATCAACCAGTGGAAATGGAGGAGGTGGGCTACCATCTTTTCAGCTCAGCAGTAAATCTGTCCCTGTTCTCACTGCCTGCTTTTTACCTTACTGTCTGTCTGATTTCCATTGAATGCACCAAACACCCGTCGCATCTGTAGCGTGCTGCTTGTTCTCTTCTCTCCCATGAGTAAGCATAAGGAAATTTCTTGCTTTTCAAAAGGTTTTTGCTCTTCTTAACTCTGCACCCATGCAAAGTAGGGGCTCCTTAAATTCAAACCTTGTCTGTGGCCATTATATGTTGGGGACATGGTATTTCTGGTTTCTGCATTGAGGAGGTTATGCCTCACACTACAGAAACCAACAATACATGACTCAGGACCCAAGTCTTCTAATCCTGGCTGTGCTGTCAACCTGCTTGGACCTAGGTAAATCACTTGACCCAGATCCCTGCAGACAGATAAGCACTTAAGATCTTCTTTAAATGCTGATGTCCAGGACAAACTTATCAGGACTGCTGAGTGCAACCCAGAGGCAATCACGTGATGAGGTAGCAGCTGGGTGACTGGGCAGCTTTCTCTCCTGTGTTTTTCTCTCCTACATTTATTTCCATATCTGTGCTTCCTCCAAGTCCATCATTTCAGCTACAACTAAATCCTTTAATAATACATCTTCCAAAAGGCATATAAATTTCTGTTGTGAATGTGGAAAAATGATATAATTCCACTATGGCTGGGGACTGGAAGCCCTGAAGGAGAACCTCCAGATAGACTCCTCACTGCCTTCATAACCTGGGGTTCAAGGCTGTGTCTGTATTTGAGGCTGCGGCTGTCGTGTCTGTGTGTCTTGGATGAGCTACATCTGTGACTTCCCAGCTCTTTGTCATCTCAGGGACAGGTATTTGTGTGTGGGTGTCCCCAGGCAAAGCAGAGCAAAAGAACTGGATGTCGAGGCGGAACAGGGAGAGAATTCCAGCATGAGCTGAGCCATTTGTTAGGGCAATGCCATGGGACACAGGAACACAGGGATGCCAGGCTCCTTGGAAAATCTTGGTAAGAATTTGCACGTGACACATGAAATAATGATTCATGTCATTCAGCTCTTGCCTTGTTCTTACAAGTTCTGCAAGTGTGCCAGGGTAGTTAGTGGTCACAGTTTCGGATGACAGCTGAAGTGGAGAAAGCATTCAGAACTCCTCAGTGGGGTAGAGAAGCCTGGTAGAGCACAAGATGGAGCCCATGGATGCTAACAAATACGTGTTTTATGGCTCAGTCTGAGAGAGAAACAGCTGACTGCCTCCTTCAGTGTAGACTTTTGTACATGGTCGTAGGGTAACTGGGAATCCATGAATCCACACTGACATCTGCACACTTAGAATCACAATGCTGCAGGCCCAAAGCATATATTTAGTCTGCATCTACAAACCTCAGAGAAAAACATTAAATCAGCAAAATGAAAAAAAAAAAAAAAACAACCAAACAAAAAAGAGACATAAAAATGAGTTGGCTACTCTAAAACACAGATACAGTAATTATTTCAGTCTTTTGCTTAGGGGTGTACCAACTGTTTACAATTTACTGTTTGGCAAGCTGGGTGTTCTCATTTCCCTCATGGTTCAGGAGTCAAAAACATATGCTACCTTTAGTAATGAACTCTTCTAAGATTTGAAACTATCCATATTCATGTCACAAGAAATGTTTACACAAGAGCAAAATGCTCCAACATCAAAATAAATCAGTAACATCTCAGAGTTTATATTTCCATATGCTTCTTTGGCATAATAAAGCAGAGGAAGGGCTGCTGTTGTAAAATGGAGTTTAATTAAAAACAAAAGAAAAAAAACTTTATCAGAAATCACAGCCCTCCAAAAATCATGCAGACTAATGCACAGTTTGAACATATTCTAAAGATTTATCATCTATCAATAGAAACAAGAAAATGTAATATAATCATATCCTCTACACACCTTGCATATTTTCCATCCTCTGTGCATAAATTATACATTCATTTTCATAATTATAGTAACACTCTAGTTTTCACATAAACTACTATTACTCCTGGGTACCAGTAAGTTTACATCTACCAAGGCTACACGCTAATTACATTTTCTTTTTATAATGTTATCTATTTATCAAATTTAGTTTCATGATGGAAATTAATTGATTAGGTCTATGCAGAAAAAAAAAAACCAAAACAACAACAAAAGATAATACATGGATATTTAGGTATATTTTTCTCCTTTCATTTTATTCAAGAGTTAAAGTCCTTAGGAAGTGAGCATGGTGCATAATGGTTTAGATAAAGTACATCCAAGAGATGGTAGGGAAGGAGTTAATTTTCTCCCTTTTGCTAGAAGGAGGGCCACAGCTGCCTGAACCCAGTGCAGGGATTTTCAGGGTAGCCAGCTGTGGGGATTTAATTGATTCACCCGCCAGTCTATAAAGGGGGGTACCACAGGGTAGCTCTAAATCCTGTAGTGATTCAGGGAGGGGGAGGAAAGTTGGGGCAGTTCTGAGAAGACCTAAACAGAGGTAACTAGCTGAAAAGAATAAATACTTAATATTCCTGTTTTCTTCTGAACATTGAGTGAGAAAAGCAAGGCCTTTTATATTTCTCTTGAGAAGCAGGGTGCTTTTTCTATTTCTTTTATTCCTTTTACATTTAATAGAACCTCACTATGCTCTCCCCTGGCAATGTGATCTTTACTCAGGGCAGTAGGAAAGCTTATCTAGTTGGACTGAAAAGGGAAAAGAGTGAATGGAGGATGTGCTTTAGCCAAGCACAACAGATCAAGTTCAGTGGAGGGATGTGGGATGCCAGAGGAATTCTTATTTTCTATATATGCAGGAGAGCAGGCTTGATTATTAAATAAGGATTCTCTCATATCTGCAATGTACTTTTTTTAAAAACAAACAAACATATTTTTCATTTGAATGCAGTTTGGAAGTAGGACTGCTTACTTTTCCTAGACACCTGAATGTATTTAAGAAGGTTTATTGGTGTTTGGCTTATTGTCAGAGTGGACTTGTTGCCTCTATCTCTGAATCAGAGAATTCATGTCGAAATTCTGTGTGATTAAAAACCAAAAGTTATTCCACATGGACAACATTGATGTTTTAGTACCTTCTATAAGAACAAGTGCTGACCGCATTGATTTGAGCCTCGGACATCTTTTTCTCTCATCAGTTTTGGCTTGCTGATATATGCCCTAGGGTTTTCCAGGCTTCACCATGATAACTTATCTGAAGATGCGGGCATTGGTCTGGATAACAAGTTCTACATAAATGTAAAATACTAACACAAAGCAGCACCTCATTCTGAATGTTGCAGTATATTTAGTTGTTGCATGTTCTGCTTCTCATGTACTTTAGAAATTGTCTGCATATTTCAGCCATTATTTACATACGCTCCTTTTTCTTCTGGCAGTAACTCTCCTATTGTTGCAATATGAATCAGCTCTTTACCATGCTCCACAGAGAAGATGTCATAGCTTTCGTTCAGCAGTGTCCCTTCAAATAGCACCCTTTGTGTGAGGCAGGCTTGCTTATATAAAAAGAATTGGCTTGCTTTATAAAAAAAAAAAGGGCGTTCTGTTTAGTACCTCATTCTAGTAGCGATGTGCTCCTTGACTAAGTAATAAGAGATCTCTCTGATGCTTCGCATAAATGTAGAAAAGCCTTACCTGTGTTCTGCCTATTTAGAGGCTGGTACAGTATGTCATACTTGAATAGCTTCCAGTTAGCACTTTTTTTTTTTTTTTGCTTAACAGGTGCGTATTGCCATGAAGGTCTGCATATGTTTATCTAGTTACAGCAACACCCACTCCAAGCCTGTTCTGTGTGTGTGTCAAAGAAGGGCATACAAGTTATGTAGTGGTATTAGTGGTATTTTGCCATCTCTCACAGAGGATTTTTGTAAAAAGTTCTGCTTCTGCAGAGACAATGTGTTACTCAGGATACTGTCATGGTTGAAGACTTCCCAGTCTGCTTTTTTCCCCTTAAGATTTGAAAAGCTCACTTATCTTTTGCCCTCATTAAGGTCAGCTATTGCCTATGAAATACCCTATGTATTCAAAATACTCAGTGAAGTGTTAATCATTGACATAGGAGATGTTCCAAGTGTTGTGCGTGTTGTACGCAAGCCAAAGTCTCATCATCCCATGAAATCTGTTCCAGATTCTCTGACTATAATTTATTGCTGGATTATTCTTTATTAATCCCTGACAGGGTGCCTTGCTAATGTATGTAATGAGAAAGGGAGATGGTACTTGCTCACTTAAGAGGCAAACATTGAGAAAAGACAAGGCTCTTGATGTTGACCTATATTTGTTTATTGGTCAAAATTTTAAAGGAGTTACTCCCAGCACCTTATTACACTGGTATCTCTTGGATGTGCTTTTAAGGACATAGGGTAAGTGGAGCCTCAGACCTTCCCCCTCAGGGTCAAGGATTGCTCACCTAGATTCAATATGTTTCTGAATGATCCTGAGCATAATACATTACAAAATTGAGAGTCTGCCTTAAAGTATGTAAAGCCCAAATTGGATCTAATGTGCAGGAGTGGTTTAGGTAAGCAGTCTTGTACATGTGACATTATCTCTAAACCGATTTATATTCTGAGTTTGCCTCCTCCTATCAAAGTCTTAGTTGTCCTTGAATTATAGAACAGCCTGAACACAGAGTCTCACACTTGTTCCTTTCTCTGCTTGTGATTATGCTCTTTAAAGACATGACATTGCTCAGAAACATGCCATGTCTTGTATATTTTGGTTAAAATGTTCAGAAAGAATTTCTTAAGAGCAGCTGTACTATTTTGGGCTGAGGGCTTGTTTAGCCAGGGCTCTGTTTCCAAGAGTGGCAAGAACTGGATGTCAATGGAAGATATACACAAAGCAAATGTATAAATTATTTCCACTGGTCTCTAACCTCAGGGACTCTGAGTCCATTGTGTACTGTCTGTTTAGTAACTATCTGTAGATCTCCCTTCCAAGTACTTATCAGGCCTGCCCTTGAACTCGGTAAGTTTTGCTTCTACAACACCTTTTGGCAAGACTTTGTATAATTCTGCTGTATGTGAATGAGGAACCACATATTGATTTTGAACTTGGATCAGCTAGCTTCATCTAATGGCCTCTGTTTCTTGTATTGGAAAAGGCAATGAACAGCCAGTACTGCCATCATAACTACTCGTGGTTTTGCAGTCCTCTGTCATTTTTCCCTGAACACTCTCTTTTCTATGATGAAAAGTCCTAGCCTGCTCAGCTGTTTCTAATATGGAAACCATTCTTCCTCAGTGCCTTTCTCTGAATCTTTTCCAATTTTAAAACAATTTTTTGAAGTGGAGAATTTAAAAGTGCACACAGGTGTACAAGGTGTAGGAGAAGCGTGGATTTTCACTGTGGCATGATAGATGTCTTCTACTTTTGTTTTACATTGCATTCTTGATTATTCCTAACATTTGAATGAACATTTTGACTAAGACCAAGCATTGAGCTGATGTTTTCATGGAACTATCATAATTCCAAGATTTCAAGTCAGAGTGGCAGTGGCTTAAAGCCAATCATTTTATATAGAGAGCTAGGATTTTTTTTTTTCCTGGCATGCATTTGTTTGCCTCTGTCTACATATTAGCAATGCAGTTTCATGACAGCTGCTAGTTACTTTTCCTGAAGTATTATCCTGACATTCATTCTTTGTCTTTCATTTTCAGTGTATCACACAAGTTGAGTAGTTCTAACATTTCTTGTTTTAAACTGTTCATCAAGCCCAGTTCTCACCAACAGACACCAAAAAACTTTCCACCACCTAGTCCTCTTAAGTATACATCTAATCCTTTATCCTAAGATTTGAAAAGTATGTATTTTTTAACAGAAATAATTCAGCAAAGAAAGGGTAGTTGGGGCTCAAGAGCTGGAAGAGTTTTTTCTGTGTAAAAGTGGCAGCATTTAAAAAAATCATGAGAGAAGGTTATGAAGAAGCATTAGGAAGAGCAGTATAAGAGCACAGCCAGCGGGAGGTTTACTGTGAGGAAAGGAGGGCTGACACACAGGAAGGACTGGTGGAGTGCAGTGCCTTGAAGTAAAGATGAAATACTAGAATAGGATACAAAAGGTGAAGGGGAAGCCGTTGAAGGAACTTGAAGAGGAATTTGTATGCTGAAAAGTGGGGAAAGATGACGTAATAGTTCTTGGTTTGATCAGGGAGCAGGTTTAGGATAATTTTTCAGGTATTTTCCAAGCCTTCCAAAGCATAGATAAGAGCATAAATATGCAGTGTGCCTCATTGCGTGGGGTCCATCAACACTTCTAGGATAATATTAATGCTGATGCTTAGGTTAGGCCATAGAAATCTGAAGAGAACAGAAAAATGTTATCTGCTAGTAAAGACAGGGATTTTAGAAAGTCCAACCAATGAGCTGGGCACTACTGGAAGGGCGGGAAAACATCTGACAATGTTTCAGAGAGTTGTAGAGAGCTATCATCTGTCTTCCTCATGAGGATACATCAGAACTGGTACTCATCCTCATCACTCATTAACAGAGCCCCATGGGAGATATTCTTTCTTCCTGTCTTTACTTTCTCCTTGGAGAGGTTTCCCTGACTTGAGTTGTTTCCTTTGTGATACTTGGCTCACATCCTATATATATGGAGCTTTTCTTAGCATTCATTCTCATCTGATGACTCCCAGTTATGCTTTTATTTAGAAAAGTTAAAGGGTATCTGAGATTTCGGCTAATGTACATTGACGTAAGAAGGTCATCTTTATCATATCTGTGTCTTGGTTCCTCTATTAGAGGATATGGGAATGATGACACCACCTGTAAAATGCTTTGATGAAAAATGCTCACAAGAGGTTAGTATTTTATTATTACGACAGGTTTTTCTAGCTGGTAATATCTATGAGTGTTCCAGGCACTTTACCTATTGAAAATGGGTGAAGATTTGAGATATGAGGAAGGAAGAAATAATTTATTTCCGAGCCTGGGTCATTCCTACTTAATAAGGATATACAAAGTACTAGACTTCTTAACAAAGTATAAATGGAGAAGAAACATATTTTTACCAGATGCAAAGGATACAAGCCAAGATATGACTGAGATGATATTACTGAAAAAATAATTTGTGACAGTAAATGGATATTCGAGGCTCTTGCTTTTCCGTTTTAGAAACTTTCCTGCATGAGGTGACACTGAAATGTCTGTGGGGCTAACTAAATATTTTTTTTAGAAATGATTTCAGATTGCTAAAATTGTATCTGATTAATCAGGGTTATACTACCCTGTTTATGCGTTGGTAATAACACAGGTGGTTAGTGAAGTGTGAATACAGGCGAATATAATATTGTTCTCCTATATTTTGATAAAACTGTCTGCAAAATTGTTTTTTAGTTTTAGTTTTTTGTTTTTGCTTATGATGTTGTATTATCATGCTCTTAAAATAGATTGGTGTTATTGCCTGTATAGTAGTTGAAAAAAATCAAACTACAACTGATCTTTCTTGTAATGTTATTACATAGAAATGGCACAGAAAAAAATTAGCAGAGCTTTACATTTGAAATAAAATATTAACAGCTAAAGTGCCTGAATAATTGTGAATGTACTAAAAAGGGAGTCAACCTGAAGAAAGGGAATATCTTATAAATTATTGAAAGCCTACAGCTCATAGATCCTGCATGAGCACAGTGTACATAGCTATGTTTCTGTACTGACTGGGCACAGTAGACCAAAATGTTTATATCCTTGGCTGCTTTTTGAAAGCGTATGTGGCATTAGGCCTTAACCTTATCACAGTTATTTTAATGATGATGTTTTTATGTTTAATTTAACGGTAAATCATGTTAGCAGAGTTTTGACTGCTGTGTCAGAGAGCTTAAAAACTGAGCTGAAGTTATTTTCAAAAGCTGAGAATTTGTCTAGCCTGTGATGTTTAGTCAATATGATCCACTCAAGTGTGGAGCTGTCAGAAAGGACACCAGCGGATGGTACTTAATCTTTTCAGTTTTGAAGAGAAGTTGGACTCTTAGTATGAAGTTAAATTTTTGATCTATCTTGGTTACAGTTAAGTAGCCAATTTATGAATTTGTTAAGGGCATTAAGGGAGACATAATGGCCTATAAAACATTATGTGCTATGCCATGGTATATCTTCTAGTCAGATATCCATGTAGTATGTATTTTTGCTGTATGGGAAACTATTTTTTTTCAGTTTAGTTCATTCCCTCAGTGATGTCTCATACAGAACTGAGTAAATAGTTCAAAAAGCATGCTGACCAGTGTTGGTTCAGATGAAGCCTGCACATATGTGTTGGCTATCATGATGCTTTTTTTTTTTTTTTTTTCCCCTCACAAACATTCAGACACATGCAGTTTTTGTATGTGCCCACTGACATAAATCCCGAATGGCTCTGTGGTTTTTTTCTTCAGCTTTACTGCAAATGCAAGGTCCCCTTTGCCTTTTTGCACCTGCTGATGTGCTCGTGATCTCCCATATTTCCCTGGGGACACATAAATTCCTTGGAAGGTCTGAAAAGATATAGGATCATTGCAATGAGAAGATCTTTACTTGCCTGTGTATGGTTATTTTCTCCCTGAGCAACATCTCACCCCACACACAGGCATTTTTTTTTTTTTTTGCCTTATTGGTTATAAATATGCAAGCTGATGCACCATGCTAACGATGAGGAAGGCACGCAGGGCATCGTTGGCATTGGAGGTGCCCATTTTGCTGCTCATGTTCTTTCTTGATTTTGCAGGAAGAGAGTCTGATTAGACTGTGCTTGTGCCCATGTTATGGCTTTGAGAAGTTCAGCTTTCAGTCAGATTGTTTCCTTCACTATTCAGCTGTTTTGGACAGTGCTCCTGAAGGTGTTGAGACATAACCATTGATAGATCTTAGAGGAGAATAAGGAAAGTATGTTCCCTGCCTTTTTACAATAAGCGATTAAAAAAACCTTGAATTTAAAACTCAGTGAGTTGGGAGGTGTAATGAGCCCCATTATTGTCTCCCCAGTCGCCCCCTGAAAACTACTCAGACTTTTGAAAAACAGCCAGCTCTGAAATTGAAGCTGTGCAACAGCAATGCCTCATGTACTGGCTACAAATGATGTTTCACCCCAAATCTTGGTGTTTGCTGGAAAATTGGGTTTGGAAGCTGTTTTTTTTTTTGTGTGTGTGTGTTCCAGCAAACAGGATTTTCACTGTAAGCTCTGTAAATAAAGAGCATCTGCCAGAGACCTGTTGGACCATTGAACTGAGTTTGTACCTGTAGGAAACAGCTAGTCAAGGCCCTTTGTATTAGCAAACAGTTCAGCCCAATACCACTTAGTAAACATGCAGGTACATGCATTCAATGAGGAGGAGAGAGCGCATGAGCATACTAAAAGACTCAATTCTGCGAGTACTCATAGTGGTGGACCTCTCAACCATCCAAAATTAAATCTGAGCACACAAGTGTCTGAAGATTCTTGCATTTACAGCACTTTGACTTAAAACCTTTTTTGCCTGAAGGTTTTGGAAAGTTTGCTCAATATGTTTTTACTTTTTTTTCATTTTGATTCATGAATATTATTACAAGTTTTTAAACTGAAATTTGGAGCTACCAGGATAAGTTTCCTGTCTTTCCCTCTTAGCATTGTTTGTATTTCTTCTCAATGTTTGTATGCTACATGACATTGTCTAGGAAAAAGTATGTGGGATCTTAATTGCTGGGTTTGTTTTTTTTTTTCAGAAAGAAACTGGTAGAACATTTATAGTAATTAACATTTTCTCTGTTCTTCTCATTTTGTTAATGATATCTTTCTGAAGGATGTGCAGTAATTAATGCCCACAGAGGTACATAGTCTGAAATAAATTAATGACCAATGACCTATAATGATTATAGATGTAATTATCTATTATGAATTATGGGGGAAAAAAAAAACCTGTTAAACTGTGCTGTTCAGCAATGCTAAAATTGCTTTAGCAGTTGATCAGAAAAATCTACAGTAAGTTATTTTCTAGCTATAAGCTAAATTAATCATTTTTTGTTTTTTAATTTCCAAAATTTCTTTGTCTGCTACACTAGGCAGTAAAAACCCTACACAACCTTTTTTTTTTTTGAGAAAATCTACTACACAACCTTTTTTTTTTTTTTTGAGAAAATCTACTTTAAAGATGTTATACCTTCTTGTTAAATTATTTTTTCTTTTAAAGAAGAATTTTGAAACCAAAATTAGAACTTAAATTTGATTTATTGCAAGCATGAGTTTGAGAGGCTTAAATCCAGAATTCTTTTGGTCCATTTCACTGTGTAAAGCAAAGTATTGTAGATGAACCCCCCTACTCCTCCCCTGATTTCTGTCTAATTTAGGCAATGTAAGATTGATGTTTGTAGACAGAGCAAAAAGGAGGTATGTTTCTGTATATGAATATGCTTTTGCTGCTCTAACTAAGCATAAAAAGCATTAATTTTTTAAAAGGTTTTGCTGGAGAGAGCAATTTAGCTTTAAAAATAGAAAAAAAAAAACAGTAAAAATTTCTTACTTGCTAAACCTATAGTATTTTTTTTTAAACAGTGTAGTTTAGGGAAAGTCATGTGGAAACTCAATGGGAAAGGAACCAGGACTTTTCTCTCTTGTTCTTTTCCTTTTTCCCCTCCTAAAACATCCGACTGTACCCCAAAAGACATCTTAAAATTAAAACACTTGTTTGCCCTTTTAATGTATATTTTCTCTTTAGAAAACGGCAACCTTCTCTGCAGTTTAACTGAAAATCCATACTGTCCTTGCACTTCTATGGCCATCCTGATTTCAAGAAATGTAGCTTCTGAAAATAAGCTCCCCAGGAGGAGTCCTGTGGCTCACTGTACCACAAAGCAATGGGCAGGGCAAGAACAACCCTTTCCTTAAACCTTCAGTATTTCAGTACTTTCCTCAGTATTTTTCTTTCCTTTTTTTATTACAAAAAAAAAAGAATTTTTGGGTAAAATCGGAGACATCTACCATTTGAATTTTGACTTGGTATCTGAAAGTTGCTTGAATTTATCTAAAATGATGGATTGGGTTCTACTTGTAGCCTTGGTAAGACGCAGGATCTTACAGTGCGTTAGATTCTGATTTTACATTTCAGGTTAACACCAGTGTAAACGGAAAACACTCACTGTTGAGTAAACATAATGGGGGGATAAAAAAAAAATCTATAAAATTAAAATGTGGGTATAAGCAGCTCCAAGTCCATTATCTGAGGTGGTTATGTCATCTTACACCAGCAGAAAACTGAGCTCGCTGTATTTGATTCCTAAATCTCACCTTAGATCAGATGTTCAAAGGTTCAGACGAAAAAGATATGTTTCTGTAAAGTGTGTTTTAAATTAAAAGCTAGTGAAAAACATGTCTCTCTCTTTCTGGATGACAGTCTTGGAAAATGTGTTTCAACTGGCAGCTGCCCTCTTCCTATTTTACTCCACCCTCACCAAGAAACCAGTATTCAGAGGCACAGGAGCTGATATTGTCAACAAAAACAATAACCTCTCTTTGCTTCATCATCCTCATTTTGTTCAGGGTACTGAGAGGTGGCTTTAAAAGGGCAGCATCTAGAGGCAGCAATAGTTTGTGAGGGTATAGGGAGGATGTTTGCTTTTTTGAAGGAAACCAAGACTTCCAACTGATTTTAATTTTATTTTTAATGTTCATGGGAACCAGTCTTACATGCCTGGCTGAATTCAGACTTTAGATTTTTGGCAGGTTTTTATTTGAGCCCAGCTTGGCTGTTTTTCAAAATGTCCAGATTGCTCACATTAAATCTGAATAAGCACTACCCACTAGTTTAATCAGAGTCATCTGGTACACCTCTAATTAGTGTTAGTTAAAGCTGAAATTCATAATAACAAAAAATGTTGCATTTTTGGGATGTATTTAGTAAACTGCTGAGTGTAAAATTGTAGGAGGGAAAAAAATTGCAACATTCAAAAGTTTGAATACATGAGTTGCATTGACAATAACACAAAGGTTAAAATGTAAGCTTTAATTCTTAAATTAGTCTTCATGGCATTTTTTGTGCATTTAGACATGCATATATATACACACACAAATATACATGCATGCATATATAGTATCTGCAGATACTGATACATTTCTGAACTTTAGTTGTTGGTCTTGCTAATGAAATAATTCACTCTAACTGTTCATTGTGCACAAATCAGTAAAATGTGTACACATCTGGGAGTATTTCAGCAATTATCAAATAATCCAGTGACACTTTCCACTATATTTAGATATAAATTATTTCCTAGGCTTAACCCATTTGCATGTAACCAAAGTGTTATAAAAATATTTTTCCGACTGAAATTAATACAAGTTGGCCTTCTCCATTTGAGTCAGAACCAGATAGCTCGTATGCACGTTACTGCAGTCTGTCATAGAAATGTAGCTTGAAAATTACTGTAGTTGTGCAATTATTGGCTATAAAGGATCAAAAACTTACATGTCTAAACTTTACATATTAGTTTTTATATGGTGCTTGTTTATCTTGAGTTCTTGCCTGATTTCTTGACTTTGAAGATAATGGTTTAACTTTTATTATATCAAGGCATTATCTAATTAAAACCAAAGCCCTGTAATTTGGTCTTTTTATTAGTATATTAACCAAATTAAGAATAGTATGTTTATGAATCTGATTTTGCACATGTTTATGAATCTGATTTTGCACATGCTATTACTAAATCCTAGAGAACAAGTGAAAAAATGCTTATATTTTGCAGATGAGCTATTGTTTTTACATGTACTGTTTAAAAATAGTGCGGAAAGGTACCTAAGTGTTTACTCAGATTTAGTTTCCATGTCAAGTGTTCCTGTTTCTCATTCATGCTTCAATTGATATTCTGGACATAGAAATATCATTTATATTCCCTTTTTTTTTTTTTTTCTAGACATATTTCAGCTTCACTATTCAAGGACTGAATGAATCAGGATTACAGAGTTGTTGTTGTGCTGCTTTTTTTTTTTCAAGGGCATCTGTTCTTAGCCACAGCTGAGGATAGGGTCCACAGAGCCGACTGGAAGGATCCACCTAGAATTTGTTGAATTAAGTCCTTGCACCTGGATATAATTGTCATGCTGCTGTGCTGGGGTTTTCTTAAGCTACTGGTAAAACAAATTAGCTCAATTTAAACTGGCATCCAGTAGGGAAGCAACAACTCACCTCATATAATGTTTTTCAAATAATTATTTTTCTATTGCCAGTTTTGCTTCATGAATATTTTCCTAAAGGCAGGATGAATTGTTTTTTTTAAAGTTAAGCATAAGAAGCAATGAAAAAATTCTGATTTGCATGTCTGTTGAGTTACAACTAATATTGGAGTAGTATGTGGTTATTAATTGCATGACTATACTTAAGAATATTTACAATAATAAATAAAAAGGTAATAGCAGGTCCAGCAGACCAAGATATACACTGTAAAAACAGCAGCCAATTCCCTCAACCTCCAAAACCACCCCCAAGAATACATACACTTTATCTTTTGTTAGTTTTAGTACAGTAATAATATAACCACTTTTACATTTGGGAAAGATTCATGCAAGGTTTTTCTTTTTTTTTTTTGCTGAACAGTAGACAAAGGTATTCATTTATGTCTGACATGGGAATTTGTATAAATACCATGGGATCTCATTTCCTTATGTATTTTAGAGCTGTTTGAACTTGGCAACAAAATTCACAAGCTTCCTGGAAGGTCCACAAAGGTTCATCGCCTCAGTCGGGCTCACAGTGGCAGGACTCTGTATGAATCCCTGGAATGTGTGCATCTGTCTTAGTTTCAACTTTTCATAATATTCTCCAAATGTAGACTCTGGAGAAAAACAATGAAAAATCATCCTTTCAGCTGGGCATTTCAGGATGACTTCTGAAAAGGATAAAGTAGTACTGTACAACAGTGCTTTAAATATTACTTTTACATTTTATTAACAGGTTATTTATTATTCAGAGAGAAATATACTCACTAACTGTGGATGGTATTTTTTGATGTGTTTCTAGGATCATTAGGGTATATCTGCCTCAGTTGCTGAGCAAAGGCACTGAGAACTGCTGAGAATTGCTTATGTCAGTGTGGATACCAACTTAATTTGCTTTCTAAGACACAGCTGAGCTGGCTAAAAATAATCATTGAAATATATAAAATGGACTTAAGCTATTTGTTTATTATATTTTAAAGAAGATTCAAGAATATAAAAAAAATTGTGATATCAAGAATATATGTCATTTTAATAAGTCGGCCCCTGATCATCCTGTTACAGACAGTGGCAAAATGTAGATGTACACATCATAAGCTATCCTGTAAGTCACACATTCTTTTAGAACTGGGCAGACTCAAATGCAATGGGAATGTGAATTAGAAAAGCACTGCTTTTTGAAGGATGGCAAAATATCCAGAGATCAAAAGTTAAATGCAGAAGCTGCTGTCAGTCCTTCAGCTGTGCAGTGCATTTCAAAACTTGGAGAGTGTGTACATGCAGCAGCAGGGACAAGTATTTACATTTCTGCGGCTCTAGATAACAATTTAACTTGTGCCAGTGATAGTTTAGGGTTAACCTTGGTATGTCACAAATGCAGGTAACTGAATAGCTGGTTATGTAGTCCTATAACCAGCATGAAAATGCTAAATTCACTCTGCAATATAAAGGCAGTTAGAACAGTGTAGAACAGTGTTTTTTCTTTTTTTTTTTTTTAAGCTTGATTATCACAGTTATAAAGCAAATTTTGTATTGTGAGAGGCCTGATTCTTGCTTAAACTCCAGGCTGCTTTTTCCTTTTGAGCAGTGTAAAGAGAGCTTCCAGGGAAAGGGCATTGCTGTGGGCCTGCATGGATCTTTCAGGGGCCCTAATGCAATCCTGAGGTGCAGAAAATTCACAGAGCAAAGGTGGTCAACACATAAAACAACATTGACTGAATTATCATTATCTGTCTTGTGTGGGAGAGTGCCACGAGAGAGCTGCTCTATCCTCACTCGTTGTACCAATGCACACCCAGAGATAAGTTTTTCTTTCAACTGAGATAGTCCTGAATCAATGCATAAGAGAATGGGCAAGCCAGTTGCTTTCATACAATATTCCTTTTTATAAGCTTATTTTTTCTTGAGCTTCAGGGGAAAGAAAAAAGCCTTCAATTTTCCCCAAAGTTATGTAACAAGTGTGGCTGGTTTAAAGACTGCCTTGCCTCCTCTCTGCACACACTCTCCTGTCTCAGATTCCAGTAGCAAACTGAGTTTAAGATTTCTTTCTTTTTTCACCCCCCCTTCGCCCCTTTATGTACTGATAATCCTAGGCCTGCTCTTAGAGAGAAGCTTCCAGTGGGAAATTAAGCTAAACTGAAAAGCATAACAAAACCCAAATCATCTAGACTGCAAGAATTCCTCCAGTGTTTTATTCTTTAATGCTTATTAATAGAGACAATACTAAACCCAAAAGGAAGCTAGCAATATCCTGTTCTTTTTCTTTTTTGTTGTAACATGGATTTTTGTTTAGTAAACTCCATGTCAGATCTTCTAATTTAATTATTGAACTCACAATGTGCATAAATGTACAGACATGACTAATAGCGTTCTTTTATAATTTCATTAGGGGGTAATAGACATGTGGTTTGTAAAACTGATTTTTTTTTCTGTTAGAGTGTTTATAATATAAATGAACTCTTGCATCCTGCTTTCTTTTTCTCCTTACCCTCTCTTTTCATTTCTTTTTAGATTTGATTCATTGAAAAATGCGAATGATGTGTGCCACTGATTTGGGTCATCTGCACACAATTCAAAAGGAAAAGGTGATTTTTTTCATTGCCTGCCAAGTAAGTGGGAGAGGTGCAGGGAAAAGTGGATTTATGCATAAAATGCAAAACTCCAGATGAAAGAACGGACCTCTTTTATCATCGTAGAAAGAATTCATCTGCAATAATTACCAGTCAGACTATCTGCATACTCTGTTACTTCATGACATCTAAGAACTGCTGCACTTCTTGAACCAATAGCTGTTATATAGCAACCAGTATCACTCCTGAATGAAAAAATTGGCCCAACCACTGCTGAATGGCGCTCAGTAGGTTTCCCATTGAACCATGCTGCAAAACAATGATGCACATTGGTAAATCATTCTGTGTGCCTTTCACTTCTTATGCATATCCCATACCGGACAGCTTCCATTCATCCTGGCACCCACAGCAAACAAATGTAACTATGCATCAGAGATGAAAGTGAAAATGCATATGTTAAATCCCAAATGGAAGCAGAAGAGTGTAATATATACATAGTTGCTTAGCAACAAACATGTTTTGGCCACAGGAACTGTGACATCAGTCAGAGAAGCGTGAGGGAAGCTGTTCTGCCTTCCTTGTCTGTCTCCCTAGAAGCTTCAGAAAGGTCTTTCGTTATTTCTTTCAAAGTAGAAAATAGAGGACTATTGTGGACATTTGTTTATGCTATTAATGCAACAGACTCTAGGACAATAAGATTTTTCTTTGCACTGGAAAACCTGTTTTCATTCTGGGTATCCGTCATAATGATGCATGCCCTCCCATCCAGCCAGGTGTTTTGATCCTTGGGTTATGGCTCATTGCAGAGTCCCTCTTAGCTGAAATGCTCAATTAGGAAAATGAAGTGCTAAATCCAAAATTACAAAATAAATAATAATAAAAAAACAATAACAAAAGAAAATAAATAAAAAGCATTGGTATCACTCATTCTGTTTTTGACCTGATCATGCCTTTTACTTCAGGCACCATAACTACTGAATGTACTTCAGGTTCCTTCTATTGATATTTCATGTTCATCCAGTTCTGCCTTTTTTTTTTTTTTTTTAAGGAAAGAAAGCAATGTTTATTTCAATAAATCATGCAATACCTACAATTAATAGACAAGTGTTAAAATGGACATTTTACAGATCTTCAGAGTATCTCTTCTTTCCCTTTCCTTCTTGCCATTTCTGGCACACTGTCAGGCCTTCTGAAGGGGGAAGAGAAAGGAGAGTAATGATAGTAAGTCCTGGTCCAAGTTGTGTGTGTCCTTTCTACTAAAACCAATGCAAGTTGTGTGAGTACCTGATGGATAACGTGTTTTGTGCTTGGAGCAGTCTGCTTGCTCCACTGGACTATGGCTTCTTGCACATACAGAAATTTGAGTTCAAATCAATCTGCCACCCTAGGTTGCTGCAGATATGACCCTGAATATGCTATTTTTGAGTGTTTCCTTTTAATTTAAGGTAATTAATGTACTTTGATCCCGGGGAAGGCAGGTGGAGAGGAGAACATTTTAGGCATACACTTTTCTCTGTGAAGAAGGCTTTCTTGACTGTGTGTGAGACACACTGGGATGCAAAACATATTGAAGAACTCAAATGAAATTAAAAAAATGGATGAAAGCAGGGTTAAAGGAGCATTTTGGAAAAGACCTTTATTTCTACTCATGGAACCATTATAGAGCAAATATTTAATTTGGTCTTACTTTCTGTGAACTCATATAGAGCATTTTTTCATGTGCTAGCACATATCTAATTCACCAGGTATAACCAATAATCTGCTGCATTTACTATCAAGCTATTTTTTTGGGGAAAAGGGAGTCATTCTGAAAAATATGGAGCAACTTGATATAAAGTTTGGTCGTTCTTTTGGGTGGAGAAGGTAAATGAGATCACCATGGACAGCTGAAAGGTGGAAGAGGAATGGATCAAAGCAAGGGAAGCAAAAGGGCATTCTTGAGCTTAAGCAATTAACTTAAAGCAATTCTAGTAATAGGTTTCAGCCTGAGTGGGAGTCTGTGTAGCTTGTTGGTACAGAAATTAAAAGAACATCTGATCTGAAGTTCATGGGTGGCTTCTCAGAAACAAAACAGATGAAAAGTGGTTCCTATATCTGAATCTGGTAAAGCTGGCAACTTGATCAACGAACTAAAAGTTGTTGTCTGAGGATCAAGAAATTCTACCAATGTGCTGTTATGCTTTATCCTCTGTAAACTCTTCTTTTTCAATTTGTGAGACCAATTGGTATACCAGCTGAAAAGATAATAAAATGAGCAACCAAAACAGATGCTTTAAAGGTTTGTCAGATGCCAGTATTTTAAATGTAAATAATCAAAATTTGTAATGGTAACTGCTCTCATCAAGTAAAGCAAACTATTCTATATGTCACATTAGTGACTGAACTCTAATTAATTTCCAAATCTATACATTTTAGTGCATTTTGTGTTTCTACCCTTTAAAAAGAAGCTCAATAGTTTGTCAAGTGTTTGCTTTTGGAGAAGTGAAATTTACAATTTTCCTAATAAATTTAGCTTCTCTAAATCTTAATAACATAGATGGACTGATTTTTTTTTTTTAAAGACATACCTTAACAGTAAGCAAAGACTATGAATGCATCCATGCTTTTAGTTGTTAAGTTGTGAAGTTCAAATCAAATGTGTATTTGATATTTGGTAAAAATAACAGATGCATATTAATATATCTAGTCTATATTTTATTCTGCCATGGGTTTCCCTGAAAGAGGGGGTGGGAAAGGAAGTAGAAATAGAAGGAACACAGCATCGGAAACTACCTGAAGATTCATGTCACAATTTTTCTGACAAGTTCACACACTGGGAAGTTAAGTTTGAGTTTGTTCGCGTTTCACATCTAGCATATTGTTTGCTCTTATAAGGGTTGCATTCATTCCGTTATTTCCTTCACAGCTAACTCTATGTATGGCAAGAGTAATTGCTTTGAACACTATCATCATTTCTTTGGTATTCTACCTGATTTCAAATACTGACCTTTCTGTGCTAGCTTTTAGAGAAGATTATCTTTATGGTGGAAAAGAAATCAGTATTCACTTACAAGATTAATAGTAAGAGAAAAAAATGAAGAGAAACCATACCAGTTTTGAGTGTCAGCAAGTTTTCTAGTTTTCTGTGCACGCATCTTTTATATTGGGGATTATCTCTTCCCCATCTCACTGAATTTGTTTTCATGTCTGCAATAAGCTCTCTATGATCTCCACAGACAGTTTTTTCATGTCACTTAGAGTCACCACTTTGATATTCTTAGCAGCTTTACTGGCTCAGTAATGAAGCTGGAAATCTTGGCTTGAGGTAAGGCCATTTCACTGCTCACAAGCAGGCCATCTAGATTTGTAAAGTGTCTTAGAGCAAAAATAATGAATAAGTCGGCCCTGTTCCACTTCAGCCTGGGAGGCCCTTCTGTGCCATCTTCTCTTTCCATCCCTGATGTTCTTTTGCATTTCCTTCTCTGGCATGTCAGTATGGGAACTCCTGGCAAACAGCATTTGATTCTAAAGCATGAGAAAGTCATGATGAGTTCAATCTGAACATGAGCCTTCAGCAAAGAATGTTCTGAAAGACAAAAATATGTTACTGAGTTTTTTCTTTCTTTTTAAAGGGTGTGATTTGGAAGGCAGGTGTATGTGTCCTTCTTACTTGCCCACGATGGGGAATTTGCTGGGTGTTGCTTTTGAAAAATGATGTGAACCAAAGGAGAGCAATGTATCTTTACAAATCTTGATGGCCTACAAGAAAATTGGAAGAACAGGGGGCTATTCAGAGTATACATAAAGGAACATAACAATCTTCAAATATGTAAAAAGTTGCTTCAGGGAGGAACAAAATGAACTATTTAATACATTTTCTCCAAGTTGATAAGAAAATATAGACTTAAAGTACTCCAAAGGAAACTTAGATTAGCCATAGTTAAAGAACAGAACACTGTATTGCGAAAATCATGTCTCTATTGCTGAAGGACTTTAAAAACTAGTTAAACAAATGCCACTTGGATGTTTGCTGGCAAAGGCAACAATTAAAATGTAAAAGCACAAGCATAGAAGATCTCGTATGGTTTCTGGTCATGCCATTTACCCTCTAGTGGAAAGTGCCAAGATATGTGCTTTGAAAGACGCTTAGGGCACATAGCTGCATGTCAGCCTATTTCAATTACTGTATTGAAATGGTGGATTACACATCTCTATAAAAATTAAATTGGTCTCATCCCTGAAATTATAAAAAGCCTGAGGATCCAATGGAAAAATCAAATTTTGATTACCTCTATTTAAAGAGCCTCTGCAGCACTTTGTACCACTGCTTCTATGGTTGCCATCGCTGCTTCTTTCTGGATCCACTGCCAGTTGTCCAGAGGGTCACAGAGCAGGTATGAACTGCAGACAGCAGCTTCTTCTACCTGACTTTCTGTTTGCACTATGTTGGCTGCTTAGACATTGGTAAGAACTTGCAGCCCTAGTTCTAGTTGTCTGAAAGCAGTCTTATGCTTCGTCTAAAACACTGATGTACCTGTATTCGCACCATTTAAATGTGGGGCTTAGGTGGATTATAGGTGTTGAGCGATACAGCTGAAGCTGCCTCTTCTGCAAGATTTAGATCCTGATTAATGTGCCATGTGTTTACAATCATTATGTGCCCTAGTTAAGAGCTCAGATGACTTCATGGCTTGTAGTTTACCTTGTACGCCCACCTACTTGCCCATTCAGAGCCCTTTTCTTTCTTTCCTCTCCATTCGTGGTGCAGTTTGCTGGCCCAAGCATATGCCTCTTCCAAGATCTGCAGAAAGCTATTGCATTACAGACTGAGAATGAAAGATTTCTTGGATTACACTGTTGTTTTAATTTCCTGATAGTTAGATGGCATGCTAGTATCTCTGAAGCTGCTGGTCACTAGCTGCTTTGACCTGTTGTGTGCTCAGATGTGCTGTCATTCTGAGAGTCCTTCTGTAGGTGCTGGCTGTGTCTCAGCAGGATGGGAAGAGGAGCCTTTGGGATGGTTTCTGCAGTGCAATTGGTGGATGAACCCATTTGTTGCTTGTTTGCAAATTGGAAGATAAATTATTACATTTTCTAGTAAGCTTTCAACGGTCAAGAAAAATACAGAACTGCTCCTGACATTGGCCAGTCTCTGTTACAGTGCTAGTCTGTCCCTAGTTAAAGAATGTCTGAACACGGCCACCTCACTGCAGTCTCACATATTCACTTCTGGCAAACCATATAAGTTCATAACTTAGTTGGATGTACCTCTGAAATCTGAGGACTTCTGTAATGTCTGTGTTACGTCACATTCTGGAACTTCTAATTGAGCTAATTACTTGTACTTGTTCTGCTGCAATATCCACTGCGTATCATTAGGTAGCTCATGAAAGGGATCAGAGCACTGAGGTGGTCCTGTCTTGTGGCTGTGCCCCTTCTGTGCCTCTGCTGAAGGTGAGGCTGCAGTGATGGCCAAGCAGGTCTTGGACAGGCCAAAAACTTTACACCAAAACTTTAGCACCATGGTGTAACGTGCGTCTTTGTGGGGGATGCGTCGCTGACATGTGGCTTATCTTCCCATCCCGTGTTAGATGGTGACTAGGGGAAAGCAAATGCATCCCGTGTTAGGCGGTGCTTTTCCTTAGGGGAAAGCAAATGCAGGACTGAGAGGAGGCACAGGCCAGCTGGATTCCTTGGGGCTGGAAGCTAGCTGTCCGTATGTGGTTTGTGGATGAATGCAGTGTTTCACAAATGTTCCTGTCTCTTTGATATCCCCTCCAAAAATTGTGCTCCAGGATGTCTTGCTCTTCCTTTGTTCTTCAGTAATTTTCTGCCTGTGTGGGTGGACCTAGAAGTGTGTTTCTTGTGGACTGAGGCACAGAGTTCCTGGGAAAGGGTCTCAGGAGACATTATTTCCATAAATCTGATCTCTGGGGATGGCAGGGAGAGCAGTGAAGAGACTTGCAAGACTAGTTGTTATAAAAAGAAAGAAAAAAAATTGCCTACGCTATTGCCCCGTGGTTGAGGCCTAAGAGCCATGGTTTCTAGAAGTGTAAAAGCCAGCTATGTTCCAGCATCATTGAATTTGTGTCCTCAGCTTTGGGAGGCGCAAAGGTAACACGGGCAGACGGCCTAAGAGCTAGGGGGACTTTCTGGGTTGCCCTCCCTCTGAGACATGGTTCACCAAGGAGAAGTATTTAATTGCCCTCTGGTTGATGCTTTTCTTTGCTTCTGTCTCAGCAGAAGGGACAATTTGGCACTGGCCCTTCTGAAAAGAAAGGCTCGGAGGCCCATCTTCTGGCACAGATCAAAATAATTTGTATTTTTTAAAACTTCCGGGCAAATGAAACTTCTGCATTTTTAAAGATGACTTGAAAAAAATTTTAAACGGAGCTGGTCTGAAATGAAAAAGTTCTGTTCAGACAGAACATCAGCCAAAGATGGCTAAGGCCAAAATGAAATGCTTTGAAACTTCTTTCTTCTCTGTTTAGTTTAAAAAGTGAAAAGCTGCTGAAATTGGCATATTCCTAGAGGAATTTCTGATTTTGAAAAAGCAACATTACCTGCCTGAAATGCACTGCTCAGCCCCACTGAGAAGCCTAACAGCCCTGCCGTCTTGCTGCGGGAGTTTTGTGAGGTGCGTTAATCGCCTGCGATCATTCTACTCAGGACCAGGCTTAGTCTTTTCGATGTCTAAAACTTTGATCGAAGAAACCATATGAAATTCCATGTATCATGATTTTTCCTAATTCATTTTGTAGTTATAGTATTAATCATTCCTTTGCATTTAATTAAGGGCTCTTAGGCTTCCTGAAGCTGGTCCTTTAAATTAGCGTATCAGACAAGATCTCTATTACCCAAATCAGACACCGCCACAATAGCTGTGCAGAGAGGCCAAAGAGGCACAGAAGCACAGATTCCGAGAGTATCCGCAGGGATCTGACAAACAGAAAAGTAGTATTTCAAGCCTATATCTCGGTGGAGCGAACAAATAATAGTGATATAATTGGCAGTATATTTGTGTGTCCTTATAGTTTAAAAACCTCATGCCTCAGCCGCACTAATGCTCTGAGACAAGGATGGTGATTATATGACCAATTGTTTAGCATGTGTTCCCAAACTGGTTTATAATTACCAAATTAATCTCTCCAAGGTATTAAAAGCCTATTTGCACAATCTTTGTAAAACTAAAAGGGAAGCAAGCACTTTACCTGTGTTGATACAGAGCCCTGCAAATAGCAACTATTTGTTTTTGTAGCTGTTGTGGCTCTGGGAACAAGTAAATATAAACAGCAGGAAACACAAATACAGAGGCAGTGCAATTGGAGGCTGTCAGGAAGCAGTATGGTGGCTTCAGGAGCTGAATTCTGCTTGAAATAAGCTTTGTCTCAGTATGCGTAAGAGGCTTTGGCACTGTATCAGACCTCTGGGGAAGCCACTCAGCAGGGTGGGGATTACTATAGTTTGTGCTTCCCAATTCACAGCAAACTTGCTTCCCTGTCATAGCCATGCATTAACTCTCTCTGTCCCACCTCGCCACGCTCAGACAACATTTATTCGCTTTCTAGCAAAAGAAGACTGATATCTGCGTGTTCAGGGCTGGTAAGAAAAAGCCTGTGCGCAGATGCCCGCGTGTGTGCAGAGAGCTTGTGGGCATGGCTTGGGAGGAAAGCACAAACATGGCTAATTTTGCCCAGCTGGGCAATTCTGCTCTGCAACTGATGTGCTGTAGCTGCTTTGACAATACCATCTAAAATGCAAATGAATTATGCCTGCATATAATAGCTGCTAGCATCGTGAAAGCCCGCCGGTGATATAAACTTCCTCCTAATGAATTTTTTTTTTCCTTTCCAAACACATGGGCTCCACTCTGTCTTTTGAGGTCTCTCAAGGGTTAATTTCTCTTAGCGGTGGGAATATTTTGTGTTAGGAGAAACTCCATGGTTATTCCTAACACATGACTATCAAAGAGTCAGATTAGCGGAGGGGGAGGGGAGAGGATACTGAGTTTGCACTTCCTGTCTGTTAATAAAGCTGAGATTCCAGAAGTATTTAATATCACTGTGGTTTACATAGGAAATTGTCTGAACACTCTTAGTAAGTAACTGAATATATGGCTGCTATATTGAATACCATTTGTCCAAGATCGTTTTTCTTTCAGTTATGTTAGATATCCGGAAAATGTTGTAAAAGCAGGATCTTGTTATGGTGCACTGCTAGATGAGCAACTATAAAATACAGTTTTTAAAATTTAAATATCTAAAATGTATTGAGAAATGTGAGGTGCACCAGTACTGAAGAAACAACAGCAATTTTTATATGCACTGCTAAGGCAATAAAATGTGGATTCCTTATGTAGGTCCAAATGTAGCAGCTGGATTTGGCTTTATGAACCATGAAAAATAGTTCCCATCTGGAAGTTGATGTTGAATAAAGATGCAACAGTAAGGCTGCATCTTACATGTAACATTTATACATTTTCAACTCAATACAGCACTAGTATTGGAAAGGAAAGAGAAGGAGGGAGGGGGAGATGGGAACATAAAAATCAGAAGCCTCTGGCCAACATTTTTATATGTATTCTCTAATTTAGGAGTCTCAGATTTTGGATGCTTAGTTTTTGGTAGGGGGACCTTACCAATATTCAATATTGTGTAAGCAAGAAAAGGTTTCTGAATGTTTCCCACCACATTCATTACTTCAGAGAACTATAGTCTTCACGTATCTGTCAAATAGGTGACAAAGTGATTATATCACTGTTTTGTGACATGAAAACCCCAAAGCATCCCTGCAACACCCCTTCCCCCAGGATGCGGCCTTCAGAAGTGTGTTCTCAAGACTCTGCAAATCATGAAAGTCTGTTTCAAAGTGGCTGCAAGCTGGCCTGTAGGTCCGCACCTGCAACTTTCATGGTCAATGTTTGCAACATGCAAATCCCATATTTTCATATCCCAGTCCAGTCATAAGGTGGCCAGGAGATCCTACTTCCTCTCATGCAAAAATACCGAGGTCCAGTTTAGAGGGCTGCTTTGAAAAATCTCATCCTATACCACATTCCATTAATACATAAAGACTTTTGTTAAATTCTTAGTGCACCAAGAATTTTTAAAGTTCAAATTATAGGCAAGCATAGTCTATGCCTAAAAGCGTACACTGTAAATAAGGTTGTAAATACTTATTAGTAACACAAGGCAACAAAAAGCCAATAAAGGAATAAAGTTTGAACATTTTATTGGCTCTTTTTTCATCCTTGAGCAAGAATTATTTCTAATGCAAAACGAAGTGTTAGGAGATGTGATGATCCCCTTTGGCTTTTGCCTAGAAGCTGTTGTGAGGTTTCTTTAGCTGTGAGACTTTCATGGTGGCCCCAGTGCTGCAGGACATCTGGCTGAGGAGATTTCCTGTATTTTCCTAAAAGGGTGCTGTTATAGTTCCTGTTGCCCTGGCTGTTTGTAAGAGTCTTTAAAGGAACCCATGTCCGTAACCAATGTTGCGGTGCTGCACTTTTAAAGTTTCCCGTTAACTTTGATTTAAAGTTGGGTGTTGCAGGTATTTGCAGTCATACATATCATGGGAATCTTTGAATGCCCTTAATCCACTTTTACCCTGTATTCAAAATAACGATGCACCCTGATGCTCGCAAACTGTATTCTTTTAACATAGGAAATGAGAACCACATATGTTTATTATATTAACATGTGCAACACTCACTTGGTACATGTGGCCAACCGATGTGATCATAGGCCTTCCTCAAGCTAGCTTTTCAAATCAGAGAGCTGTATCACCCTTTCACCTCTTGATATACCGAGCTCCTGCACCTCTTCTGTGCTCTAACGTTCATGCAGACTGTGGAGGGCTCTGGAGACCAAGGTGGCAGGGCTTGCGCCAGCAAGGTGGCTGTGTGTGGTTGTGGGTGCCTGTGCTATGGGGAGGGCATTCTCCCCCTGTGACAAAGTGTGACACAGCCTTTTTTTGGAGAAGTTTCCATAGTTCAGGGGAACACATTTGACTTTAGCTGATTTTCATGGGTTGTTCTCAGTGTTTCTGATGAATATTCCTCAGTCCGGAATCCAGCTGGCTGGTCTGAATTTGCTAGTGAACAGCAGTCAACCTATTCTGCCTTGCTCCTCAGAAAAGGAAGAAAAGACACTACTGTTTGCTGTTCCTTAGCTAAAAGCATCCGCAATGGTAAGGCCTGATAATACCGTCATGAACAAGTTGCAAGGTGATTCACATCTCTACATTCAATGCCTCAAAAGTGGCAGTGCTCCCAACAGTGCGGGATGTAGGAATTCAAGAAATCGGAAGGGAAGCATTGGTGACCGCTGCCCAAGGGACACCAGCTCACACTGTCCTTTGCGCAGCACTGGGAGCCCATGAAGGCTTGTCTTGGTAAGAAGAGGTTGTCCTGCCTCCAGGAGGTAATTCCCACCTCTCTGGGCCAAGGCAATGCAGGTGAGATGAGCAGAGCTACCTGCCTGCTCTGCCGTGAGCCCAATCCAGGTGCTATGCAAAGACCATGAACACCCACTGACTCCCCTGTCCATTCTGCATGAGAAAAAAATATGTATGTTTACAGCTCAAGTTAGTTTTCTAATTAAAAAATTAAATACCTAGACTTTTTATCCTAAAGCTTATGAGAAAAGCCAAACTTTTTTTTTTCTTTTTTCTTTTCTGTACAGTGGCTACTTCTATTCCCACATGCAGAATCTACAATCTTTTTCATTGTTTAATTCCCATGCAGGCAAACTTAGGGCCAGGGTAAGTATTGGCAGTAGGTGTTAGGAAGCTGTTTGGAGCTGTTTGGCGAGCAGTTTCAGTAGCAGTTCCGTTTCATGGATGATGGCAGTCCCTTCCACAGCTGCTCAATCTAGGCCAGGATTTAGGGCAATCTTGTGCAGCAGTATTAGAAAGCATAGGCTGTATGCAGTTAGCCGGGGAGTTGGAGAGCAAAGAGAGCTACAGTCCTGCCTGTGTCCAGTGGCTTTAATAAGGAATCCCATTTATATTCATTACTGCAAGCAAGTCCTGTCTCTAATCTATCGCAAGGGACACTGCAGATATATTATTTCTTTGTAGTCTCAAAATGCTCAGATGGTTTTTAACCTTATTAAAGCTAAAAACCTTAATGTTCTCCTGAAGCAAAACTTTTAGCCATAAGCGTCCCAAAAAGTGCAAGATCTACAAAGCAGATTTATAGCTGTGTGGTGAGTTAAGCAACATTTCTCTCAGCTTAGCGTTTGCCAAAATTAGGAGAAACTCCCTGCTTCAACTGGACAGGGTACATTAGGAACATCTATTGCGCCTGCAGATCTAGCTGTTAGCATGCTCAGAAGAAAGACAGCAAAGGCTTAGTCTACCTAGATGATTTTCTAATAATTGCTGCATTTCAGGAAACAATACAATTTCACTTGAATCAGAAAATTCACCAAAGGGCCTTGGGGTTTCTGGTGTACTATATGAGTATAAAATCAGCCACAAGCGCTCAGAGAAAACATCTTTATTTTATAATAGAAGCAAAAGCCTGGGCCTCTTAAAAGGTCATGGTCACGTGCACCATGGGTCCCACGCAACTCGATGGCTGCTTTTAGCTGTGCAGGTAGCATCTCAGTATTTACAAATAAAGGAGCTGATGCCAGTAAGGGTCAGTCTTGGGTGTCCAAGCTGCAGGATGCGTGGCAGTCCACTTCACATGAAGCAAGGCACACAGATGCAGAACGTCTAGGTAATGAGGAATGCTCTAAAACTAAGCGCAGTCACATCCTCCAAGTTAGATTAGGATGTTTGCCAAAAATGTTATAAATAATCATGAAGGCAATAAGAAGACTCAGTGTGATTAAAATAAAAACAGTGTTTTTTTTTTTTTTTCCCCAGACTGTCAAAAAAACAAGAGAACTTTTTGATGTTTGTTACAGAAAGAGGAAAGATGATATAGACTGGACTTTGAATTCAGCATTTGGTAAATAGTATGGTAATGAAGATGTTTGTTCATTTTTCTTCTGCGTTTTGGGGCCATAGGTTCTCAGTCAAGGTCTGAAGACTTATTTTCTGAGTTAAGTGTATTCTTTAAATCTTATTTTAGATAAGGCTAGCTGGAAACTGAGGAAAGTGGGAATGACTAAAATCATTTCTACACTTGCAGTACTTCATTTATGTTGTCAATAAGAGTAAAATTCTGAGAGAAATAAAGAATTAGAAGCTAATTGATAGAGAAAGAAAAATGCATGTTTGTTTTCACATCAGGAGGAATGATTCCTGGCTGCATTTTCTAGGTAAGGAAAATTCTACAGCTGAGCTTTCTCCAAGCACCTGGCTCTAGGGAAGAACATGTATATGTATATATGTTTGGCTGAATATACCCATTAAAAATGAACAAATCTACACTGTGAAACCTTGTGGCCAGACAAAACAGGAAAACAAAATTGTCTGTTTCTAAACAGACTGGTGCAAAGCATAACTGAGAGTTATGTTTTCCACAGACGGAGAAAGCAAAAGTTGGATGTTTTCTCTTTTTGCCTATTTTCAATAATAGCATCTGAAGTGACCAGGAAACGTTTTAAAATAACATGTAAGTGTTCCTCTGCAGCCATTTCCACTTGTTTTAAGTACATTTTCCTCAGTGGGTACATGCTGCTTTGCTCTGCCCCATCAGCCAATAACACCATGTTACCCGCAGCAGTTTTCATTCCCTCAGTGCTGTCTGTCCTCTGGGTACCAGCAAGAGGCAATTCCAAGGAGAAGGTCTTGACACAAGCCACACTGGTTTATAATATTAATCCATTTAAAATACTTTATATTTGAAAATATTATACTAAACAGAAATACATTAAACATAGTATGAATCAATATTTAAATGGATTTATAATATGCATTTATATAAATATGAAGACTTGATGTAAAATCATTTAAAGCAACTTTGTTGTTAGTTCTTATTTCTTTGAGGTCCTTTTATGTATTCTTAAAGCAGTAGGTGTTAAAGTATCCACACTTTAAATTGTATTCTGACTATAAGCTTTTAACTTGGAAATAGATCCATCTGCAATGAGGTCTGTGTTACTTGAGAGAGAATCTTGTTCTAAATATGTATTGCCTTCAAAGCAATAGATATCATCCTTGAAGTCTGGGTTTGTTGATACCTTGTCAAATACTTTAAAGAAGGAAGTCTCAGGGTGTATTTGCAAACTTGGCACTTGGCAGAAAAAAGATTGTGAAGGTAGAAAGAAATGGAATATCAGGTGCTTGGTCTGGTTTCAGGTGATAGCCCAAATGTGTGAGTGGGAAACCTGTTTTTTTAGACTTGCATTGAGATTAATCAGAAAAAAGTCCATGGCGCTGATTTGTGTGTAACTTGCAACAAAATCCATGTGTACATCTGGCTGCGTTTAGGGTGAATTTGGGCTGAGATGATCTCTGGAGGGAAAGGTGCGACATAAGTCCCTATGCTTTGTCCCCAGCACAGCTTTTGGTGATGTGAAGGCTCTCTGGTGAGCCTGAGGATGGCACAAGGATGCCCGGAGACACATGAGATCACTGTCCTGCTGCCATGCGTTCCTGTGGCACTGATCCAAACCAACCAGTATCCAGCTTCCTTCCTGCATGGAAACTCAGAGGGAAGGGTTGAAATATTTCTGCAGGAATTCTGCCAGGTATTCACATATCTATATTTTCTGCTCACTCAAGGGGAGCAGTTGTAACCAAAGTACTAAAAGTCTTCAAATGCTGACAAATACAATTTAGCTTTGAAGGCTGCCAGCAATTCTGTGGTAGTAAATCCCATTTGCAATCAAAGGGTGAGTCATTAGCCTTGACATTTGAGAAATGGAGATTACTATGAATTTATGAAAAAGGTTCCCTAAAATGTTTCCTTAGCAACTGCTACTGAGGAGCCTGGGGCATCTCTCAGGTCCCCAGGCTCCAAAGTCAGCAGCCGTGGAGCAGGCTCTTTCCCAGCCTCGTGCTCTACATTACGCAGAGCCCTCACTATCCCTCCCCGCTCAAGTCTTGTCTAAACTAAGGAAAAGGGTGTTTTCTTCATTTGTTTTTACTGGTTGGCTTAACGCAACTAAAACTATTGTAGTTAGCACAGCTCACTGCATGATTTAGGAGGTTGAACTTTAGCCTCTACAGGACTGTGGGCAGTTTTGCCCGTCCCAAGTACATAAAACTCATATGAAAGCTTCTTGACACCTTAAGGAGTATGGAATTTGATTTTAAAAGTGTTTAAAAAAATAGGGAAGGCTCCTAATTTTCCACTTGTTTTCTATCTCTGGAATGCTCTGAAGTCATAAGGATTAAAAACTTCCTTTTATTTTAAAAAGATGGACTATCCATCTTTAGCGAGACCGCAAAGTATTACTAGACCTTCAATAAAATCACAACCATTGGCAATATGGTGTAGGTTATAGGTCAGCCTGTTGTATTAAATTAATAATTTATTAAATTAGGCTAAGTTAACTCTCAAAAACATACGTTTCATTAAAATAAGATCCTTATCTGGCTGCCATGAAAAATTATGAGAGACCTCAAACTGAGTGCTTTCGGAAAGAGAAGAGAGAATGAGGGCACCCGAGGAGGCCTTGGTGCTCCTTGGAAAGGCAAAAAGAATATATTGGCTGGAGACAGCAGGTCCTGGGAGTCACATGGGAAAAGGAATCTTGAGTGTAATATGACAGGTGTTATGTTTTGCCTCTATTATAAAACTAAGGATTTATATGTAATTCAGTATACAAAGACTGAAGTGTGAATGTTTCTTATAGACCTAGGGAACAGTACTCAGTAAAGAAACACGCAGCCACCTGCCTGGCACATACTGTCCCTTCTCTTTTTGTTTGGTTGAGTACTTTCCTTCATTGAACTCTTCTGCAGATTCTCCTCGTCCGCTTCCAGCAATCAAAGTTGCATTTGCATGATTTCCTATGCTTGTAGCATCTCACAATTTTCATGTATATATGATAATGTATATTTTTCTAGATTTTCCAATGTCACTTCATATTTAAATAGGACCATGAAAGCACCTAGTAGCTTCTGAGGGAAAGATTTTACTGCTGGCATAGCCCATAATAAAACACGGGCACAAATCATATATAAGAGTCTTAAAAATTTTACAGGACTACAGAGTATTTTGAGGAGATTGGTTCAGTTTTTTGACATTTTCACCAAATATGGAAAGTACTTTTTTTTTTTGATAAATGAAAATAATCCTTTCTTTCTTTTCTATTCCATGAAATGAGACACTCCCCGCCTTTCTACTGCTTGCATGCCGTGTATCCGCTGAGAACGGCCTGTCACTCTGGAAACTCTTATGTGTTTTACAGAGTCAACATTGCTATTCATCTCCTGCAACTGCAGCCAATCTTGGCTGCCAGGTGAAACACGATGTTGAAATGGAGAAGCAGTCTCGAAGAAATACATGCTCTTAAACCATGAATGGCTTTGTGGATCAGAAATGCCATTTTGAATTACACCTGGAAATGAAGTGGAAAGCGGAGGAGCCTCTGGAGCACCGGTGCAGCGCATGGGGAAGAGGAGCGCGCAGGGCAGGCGCTCCCACCCGCGCTCTCCAAGGATTTTGCAGGTCTGCTCTGAGCACACTGGTTATGATTGGGAGCAGCTGCAAGCTCAGCCCAGTGCAGCACTCGCAATACGTTCCAGATGATGAATATGATGCAGACTTACTGGAAGAAAAATATATTTCTGGGGAGAAAAACAATTACTTCTCAAAGCAAGACAATGAAGTTGAACTGAAGCTACGTGGGCATAAAAAAAGAACAGAGCTTTTGGGCAGTGGCTTTAACTTATAATAAATCACCCACCTGGAGATTCTTCTGCAGAGTTAGTTTGGATGTCTCAGACCCAAAATATTTTCAGAGTTACATAAAGATGAAAAATTACTTCTTTCACTCCTGATTTCTCCCCAAAGGGACAAATATCTTGTTCTGCTGTTGCATCTGCATTTCACCACTCACAGAAAGGTGCCTTTGCAGCTCAAAACAGCACGTGGATTGTTTCATAGAAGTTATGCAAACAGGCTTAGAAAAAACACTTGATACAGTGGGTTTCATTGGTTGAATCTTCAGAGGGGACTTGAAGGAAATTTGCAAAAACATGTCAAAAGTTAAGTGGTGAAAATCAGCTTAAATGCCTAATTTTAATTTTGTTTGTGTTCTTTGTTGCTACATTGTGGGGAGAGGGAAGGAGCTGTCTTTTTCTCCCGGTCCTTTCATTTTCCTGGGGAGAAAATGGATGTTGGTGAAAAGAAGAGAGCTCTGACAGGGACTGAGAAGAGGTTGTTTATTCTGTTTTGTTTTCTTTAGAAAGGGGCAGCTCTTCTAAAACTGGTGATGATCCAGTTGAAGGGGGGCTTGAGGGAGGAAGAGAAAAGAAAACTAATAATCAGCCTCTAAATGACAAGTTTCCTCTTGAACAAAAGAGCAATGGGAGGCAGTGCAGGCGGGGGGCCGATGCCCAGAGGTAAGGTAGTGGCCTGCACAATGGCTGGAGAATGTGTTGCTTTTGCCACTCCACCATCTAGCCTTGGCTGGTCGGCTCTGAGGAGCCAGACTCCACCAAATGCTAGGCCACGTGTTGATGCCACCTTGGGAGTCCTCCAAAGAGGAGGAAGACACAAGAAAATAAGGACTATGAGAGATGCTGTCCTCTCTGCTCTGTCTGCTCTGAGGAGGCAAAAGCCTCCTTGGTGGAGCACCTACCAGGAAAGAGGCTAAAGGTGTATTTTAACATGACTAATTACAGTCTTTTCTATGCTTCTCCTTTGTTTGTTTAACCATCTGCAGGGAAACATTAACAGTGGTAGATAAACTGAAGTTAAACAATTTCAAAGATTTATGAGGGCTCACACAGAAGTTTTGTTCTGGTTTAAACGGAATTGGTTTTAATTTAAATTCTATGTAACTTCTATGTAGATGAGGTCTATGTCTTGCTATTTTACAGCGATGGCAGCGAATGGATAGTGTATATGATCCAAATGGACTGTCATGCAAATTCCCTTGGCATTTACCCGGAGTCCAGTTCCAGCTGCTGGTGGAGATGGAGGAGCAGAATGGACCGCTTGCATGACCTCCCATGTAATACAGACTGGAGCAACTGCAAGTCAGACGGACTGGTGGTGTGGGAAGCCAGTTCTTTCACTACATGGTGTGCAAAGCAATGAGGCAGACAAAAGCCGGATTTAAATTAGGGAATATTTCTGCCAAATTTCATTCTCCAAAGCACAGAAATAAAACATTTAATGCATCTGGCAATGCTTATTATGTGCACAATGTTCTAGCTGATCATAAAAGAAAAGCTACGTGTGAACATTATCTAGAAACTTCATCAGATTCTGAAGAGGTGAGAGAGCATGACTCTACTGCAGTCTACTCTCTGAAAATGTATTTGACTGTGAAAGCAGATGCAGTTTGGCAAGAAAACAAGACAACAATGAAAAAAGGATTCATTTTCATTATGTAGAAGTTACCAGTTATAATCTCAGGAAATTCTTACATGCCACACAAACTCCATTTTGAAAATTATCAGTCATTGACTTCCTGCTGAATGACTGATGGCTTTCCATTTTTTTGACACGTATTCAAAGGGTAACAAGATTTGAAGGACTGGAAAATGCTGCTCTTGCAGAAACTATGTGTGCATGAAACTAAAAAGAATTCCTTGCCTGTGCACAGTGAATATGTATGCTGACAACTGGGCGGGAACTCTTACTAGGTACATATTGCCCAGTTGAAAATTTGTCCACGAATTCTGATGGTGAAATGTAACTCTTAATTTTCTGTGACTTTTCCATCTTCCCAGAACTTTGTGCTAGAAACATCTATTACTTTGATAGAAATAGATAATAATGTTAAAAAATAATCCAAAAAATAGCACTACGCTCCTTTTAATTACAAATGATTGAAATGGCAAATATCAGTTAATGTGAATGAAAACATAGTTGTGCAATCTGAATAAAAGGAATGTCAAGAATAACAACTCTATAACTAGATTTGGAAAAATAAACAATGCTTTCCTTTTTACGTAATAAATGCGGTGTGAGTAGTGAGAAATAACATTTTTAAAATGTTGTAACATGTTTTTATTTCTACTGATTCAAAACAGCATTTGCTCCCTGAAATTAAATGGAATCCAATTGAGGTTCTGTCCATTCACAGACTAGTCCGGTATAAGGTAATGCATTAATGACTACTCTATTGATATTGTAATCATTCTCATATACGTGGAAATTCTCATATTGCCAGTTGCTGGGGCCCTTGATATTTCACAAATTGGGGATCAATAAGAATGTTTTCCATGTCACAGCTATACTAATTGTGACTGTGTCGAGGACATGCACCATTCTACCTAAATTGAAAATCGCTGCTTACTAAAGAAGTTGGACTCTGAGCTTAAGTCCTTGGTGACTGATTTGATTAGTCCATTTGAGTGAGAATAGGGCAACACAGGGGCTATGTTAATGGAACTTAAACAATAGGCCATCACTAATCAGAGACCTCAAGGTTGAAGTGAGGTTAATTGTTATGCGGGTGGTATTTGAAAAGAAGTGTTGACTGGTGTAATGCACTATGGGACTCTAGTATTTGAACATGCAGCCCTAAGGCCAGAGGTTTTGTTTAGTTTCCCAATGAAATTTAAAGCTACATTATGTACATCTCTAAACAACAGCCTATATGCTACTGCCTTTTGATACATCACAAGAGCAACTCTTAATTGATAACAGAAATGAGCCCCCAGGCACAACATTCAGATCCAAATCTAGTACTGGATTTAAATCCCTTTCTAAAGTTGTCGAGATGGGAATTGATTGAGTTTTGATTAAGCCCTTCACGAAATGCACATACAAGATTCAAAAAGACGTTTCCCCAAAGTTTAGGAAATTCCCAGTTGAGAGTTTCAGTTTAGTTCTATGGTGCATATTTGGTGGAAACATGAGCTATGTCCCTATGTAAAGTAATTTTGATATAATCCTAGAGAAGTCTCATTGCTATTTCTATGCAAACATGTATTTAGATTTCAGCATGAGTGCCATTTTTTTTGAGGAAGTATAGCTTGTATGTATGTATGTAGTAGTCCTGTCCTTTCACAAAATGTGAACCAGTGGGGGCAGAGATCTGAAAGTGTGCATATTCTTTGTGAAAATAGCCTAGAAAAGGATGGAGATTCAACCGACAGGAAGACTGCAGACTTTGCAGACATTTTTGCCTATGCCTTACTTTAGCCTGTAATTCAGTGCAACAGAAATAGATCTACTTGTAGATGATACCAGTCTACGCTTAGGTTCCTCACAACTCCATTTTATGTGGCTTTTAATTAAAACTAGTTAGGATCTCTAGGATGAATGCCGCCATTGCACACGTCATACAAAAATTTCTGGAATGAATATATTAGTTGTGCACTGGAAGGCTTCTTGAGGATGCCCTCCTTTTGGTTTGGGCTCACATTCCACATTGATGTTAGAGCATCAGTTTTGGCTTAGTTTCCTCCAAAAGGAATCTACTTTGCAACCACAGACTGGCGAACGAAGCTCCACTGGTGTGAAAGCTTTCAAGGAAATGAATGAGAATAGGAAAGAAAAACATCCAAGCCAGGGATTTGGGATGAGCAACTCCAAAACCAGTCAGCAACAAATCTCACTATCGTTTCTTCCAAAATGTAGAAGAAGATTGACAAAGACAAGAGACCAGTGCTGGTATAGGTGGGAAGAGACTTTCTGACCCTTCCTCCCTTTTCCTATCAGTAAGCCATTTTTTTCAAAATTTGCTGCACAAACCCAGTTAGGAAACCAAATTTTCCATTTCTGTGCATGTACAACAGCATGGGAAGAGGGGCAAGGAGAATGTGCCGGCACACATAGAAATCTAGCATGAGCATGGGAAACATAAGGACATTTTAACACAATCGCATATGGAATTTACAAGGTCCTAAGTCATGAATAAGTGCCTTATTCACAGGAAGCCAATATTTTGATGTATTCCCATGGCAGAAACAAAATGATGGGCAAAAAATGGATAGACACATAATACACACTCCAGTTGTCCTTTGCAGTCAGTGCCTTTCCCTAAAAGGAATCCTTTCTCTATTTTCATTTCTTCTATCCAAATAATCAGTCCTCCCAAGCATACCCAACGTTAGCAAAGTCTTTCCAATGTGTTCACATGTATTACTGGGTGCTGTGGATAGAGCAGCTGGGGGCCTTACAAAAACCAGCAATTCAAAGTATTTTAGCATAGTATCCCACACACCAAATGACTATTTAAATAAAAGTTTAATTGCCGCCCCCAGGGAAGGATGAAGGAAGGGTCAAACTGTTAGACACATGTGCTTTGTTCTTTGTAACAAAAGCCTTCAAGTGTAAGTAAATGAACTTTGAAAAATAAAATGAAATTTTGTTTTGATGTTTTGGGTATCTACTATAATGGGAGCAGGAGTACAGAACAGAGAGCAAAGATCAGGGGAAAAAAAAGAGTTTATTATCTATTGAGCCATATTTATTTCCTTTAAAAAATCTCGGCAGTGTACAAACTACTTGCTTATATTATGCTCTCAGCAAAGTCAGGGCTCAGGGTTCACTGGGGGGGATTTGTTTGCTTGCCTGCAGTTTATTACCGCCGCTATTGCTGTGATTCACAAAAAATCACTTGTATGGGTTAGTGCGTGTGAACTCCACACTTCCACCAGGACTCCAGGTGTTCAGAGTTGTACAAATACAGAAATAGGTCCCAGCCTCAGGGAGCTGGATGTCTACAAAGTGCAACAGGAGCTAACAGGTGGTGGATAGAGTAGGTTTCTCACTAAGGATCTAGCTCCGCAATGCATGTCAGATTTGTCCCACTGAAGTCAAATTCTCAAGATTCTCAAACTAAAATGTGCTTGAGAGTTGCAATGGAAATTTCTCACTATGTGGAGAGACTTTCTCCCCAAAAGAGATAGTAAAGCTAAATATTCTGCCTCCAGAAGGTGCAAAATTCTTCCCTGATTCAGCGTCAGAAGATGCAGGTGCTAGGGGAGATGGAGAGGAAATGGACATTATAGAGCAGAGTTCACTGTGGTTGGTTCCCACTGATCTTCCAGGTATACCTTTGCTCTGAAACTGCCATTGCATTGCCATTCATGCAGCCTCAGGATGACTCTATTTCCCTCTCTCCTCTGTGCTTGATCTCTGCCTTGGGATGATGGAAAATTGAGCTCAGAGGATCATCTCATATGTGTAAACATTTGCAGTGCTGGTATCTCTCAGGCAACACTTTGAGGTGGTGAAGACCCTCTCTCCTGCTAGCTTTCACTGGGAATCGGTCTGCCCAGCTGCTTCCAGGAGCAAATTAATTTTGCTTCTTTGCTATGTTAATTAATAACTGTGGTTTATCTCTCTAAATAGTGTCAATGTTGGAGTTTCCTTCACACCTTCTCAGACCACAGGTCACAGAGCTGATTTACAAGTCACGGGGGGATTCAGGAGGACTGAAATGAACTTAGTTATCCAGTAGAGTGCCACTAATTGAACAGCTATGGAGATGCCAGTTACATCTGTTTGGAAAGTATTTTGAATTCCAGTCCCACTATTTACGCAATTCCGTTCCTTTGGCTCTAAGATATGTAAAAACAAGTGTTAACCATGGCAACTAATGGAATAAATAGACTTGCTTTCCCTGGAATTTGGAATATTTTCACTCTATATCATAAGATGGCCTGAACACCATAGCCAGTATTCAGAAACTCCCATGTAAATACGGACTTTCTGTGGTTGTCACTCATTGGCATCCCTTATTTTAAAAGCAAAATGTAGGTTCTAAATTTCTACCTCTTCAAACTTTCATACTTTATACACAAGCTGAAAGTGTGGAATAAACTCCACTGGCAACAAACAGATTACTACCCACCTGACTTTGCTGCCCATCATGGCTGTTTTCATTTCAGTCCACATCATTTCTGCTAATCTCATTCATTTTCAAAGCTGTGGATACCCGTATCTTTGCTAGGAAAGGCCCTTGGAATTATCAGTTCTCCATCTAGATCCATTTTATTAGATTATGTACTCCAGCCTCAGCCAACACTCTCATGGGATTCAGTGGGAGATCTGATAGTGCTTAAAAACTACATGGCTTGGCCCATGTGCTCTTGCTGGAAAGTGCGACAAGAGAGGCATTACGTTTACCAGCTTTACAAGAAAGAGGAATGCTATGATGTATATGGCTCATGCCAAAAGCAGTGGTCCCCTTTTTACCTTTCTTTCTTCTGTAAAAACCTCTGGATTAGATTAATGTGAATATTGGAGGCATCAGAAGTTTATTTAGCTGGTTTAATATTAGTGGATTCAAAATTTTTACTAGAGTTTTTCTTTTTTTTTCATAAAAACAACTTATGAGAAATCCTTCTGATTCACAGCAGAACTCTCAATTTCCTTAGTACACCATTCACCAGAGCTTTGACTCGTTGTCCAATGACTGTAAGGGCTTTCAGATGCTTTAAATAATTAAATATAAAATTAATCTCTCAGATCTAGATATACTTTGTAAGGCTGATTTCGGCTAAATGATCATATTTTTATCAGCACCAGCGTAGTAATGCAATGTTTTCTAGCTGCCAAACTGTTTTTGCTGTTACTTTCTTCTGCCTGATTTGCCTGTTTTTCCAGGTAGTATTAATAAAAAAAAGAAAAAAAAAGGAAAAAAGCACACTAAGCAAACTAAGTTTTTTTTTTTTTTAAAACAGATGATTTAAGGTGTTTCTAAACAGCCTTCAAAGATATGCTTTATGTCCCAAAATTGCAATCTGTAATTTAAACAAACCTTCCCCTGAGGTGAAGTAAACTCACGCCGGACAGCAGACATTGCTAAACATGCCAGCTTGCCTGCTATATGGCCAAAGTGTTTATTCAACAGAAGCTTGGACGACAGCCACCACATCAATGTCACAGCCTCTCAGCACATGCGAAGAAAATACATGTGATACATAGCAAATTAGGTGTCCTGCTCTAGAAGGAGTGGAATGGGATTGATTTGCCACTTTTAGCAATGCTCTTTTACTGTCAGCTTGGCTTTGAGAAAAGCATTAAAGATTCTTGTCACAGATGTTTCTTTCATAAACTGTTGTGGGAGAATGACATTCTGCAAAAATGGTTTACTACTCTGCTTTCTTCTCCTGGGAAAACAAAGTGCGCTAGTCAGCCTAGCCAAATGGGCTCAAGGAACGCTCTTCAGTTATACCACAATAGCATTAAGGATCATGACATTTACAGAGCTGATCTTAGAAGCGCTCTTGGCAAATGTACAGTGTAGAGGTATTTATCCAAAGTGTGTGCCATTGATTTTTTTTGTCTTGCATTAGTTCAGTGGGGTAAAACTGGCCAGTTGGGTGTTCAAAACAGAGAACATAAAAAGGGCTGAGCTTACACACCATGTATTAAGTGAATGGTTCACATTGCATTTGAGTAATTAATCACCTTTAAACAAAACAAAACAAAACAAAAACATTAAAAGAAAAAAAGAAAAAAAAAGGGAACTCTCCTACAGTAGTTAACATTGGAAACCTCATTTGATTTTACTCTAAGTTACTGGATTGCAAAGTAGGTAAATGTAGCCCTGAGATAAAATCACTTTTAGATCACAGAGTAAGTCTTTGATCAGGGAAGCATATTTTGAATTGTATACATTAAGCCAAGAGAGATGGGGAAGGTAAAGACAATGAATCTATTATTTTTAGGTCATAAACTTTACTTGAAAACATTTTGAAAATGCAAATTTTTTTACTAAAAGTCAAAAGGTTTTGTATGCGTATTTGCTCTGCTGTAAAAAAGAGTTACTATAGCAACAGCAACATCATATAGAATCTATGACTTGCAAAGCACATTCTGGAAAGAACAAGTTATCCACATGTCACATTAATTTTCATACTTTATATAATGTTAAATAAGCAAAAAATCCTATAATGACCAGGAATTTCTCATTTTGCACTATTTAGTTTAAAGCTATATTTTTCTTTTTTCTTTCTTTCCTTTTTCTTTTTCCTTTTCTTTTTAAATCTAAATAGTCCTACATTTGCATGATAGTTTAAGACTAGAATAAGGCTGTGGTATTTCTCTGTGCAACCACTGTGAGTTCCTAAATGAGTTCCTACCAAAAACAAACAAACAACCCCCCCCCCAACAAAAAAAACCCTACCACTATGGAAACATGAAAGAAGTTATTGGTTTACTGTGATTATAAGTAATGTAAGTGCTTTGGAGAAAAGACCATCTTTCTGTCTGTTTGAACAGCTCCTAGAACAAACCTTGGCATGTGACAGGGGTCCTAGGCTGCCAGGAAATAATGTTGACGATTAGATATCTGTTGTTGGAGTGTGTGTGCAGACAGAGAACAAGCACAGATTTGCAACTCATCTGCTTCTCTTTTCTTAGGACAGTACTTAGATTGTAATCTGCTTGAAAGTGTGGGAGACTTGTTATATAAATAAATATTTTCTAAAATATGAGTGTGTCTGACTGTAGAGATCAGTTACAGCTTTGAGCAACAGCAGAGGGAATGCATAGGAAGCCCTGCCTAGAATCAGGTAGGTAGATAAGCCGCTGCTGCTGGTGAGCAAGGTGCTGTAGAAATTGTGCTGGTAAGTGGACAAGACTAATTTTTGCCTGTAGGACAGTCCAGCATGAACCAGTTCAAGATACTCTGGTGAATCAAAGGTTATGCAAGGCTTACAAAAGTGAAAAATTAATATGAGTAACTCTTTACTAAGCTCTACCTGGCCAAAAATCACAAAAGAGTCTGACTGTATCCTGGTTTCAGTGCTATACAGTAGTCCATGATCAGGTTCATGAATTAGTGCTGTTTCTTTCTGAAAGCTGATGTCATTTGTTTTGTTTTATGAAGGTGCTGCCCAGTGTCCTTTATTTTAAAAATAGAAAGATTTTATTTAATTTAAGCTGTGACCATGTGGTCCTGTCATTATGAACACAATTATTCTGAAAATATATGTTTTAGTTTCTAAGCTGGCTTGATTCCCAGATTGCAATGTGGTAAGACTTTCAATTTGAGATATTAATCAAATGACAGGAATTTCATGCAAGACCCTATAGAGGGTCTATGTAATCTGTATCTTTCTTTTCTACACCATTAATGTATTTAGGGCTGCCTTGTTTTTTCCCTCCATCTAAATGTCAACAAGTCTGAGTATAAGCAAGAAATTAGTGTTCCTTCTTCAGTAGTATCTCAGCACAGAAGAGACTTTCCAGAGGAGACAGTGTCATCACTTGTAGACAGGCTGTTCCCCAAAAACATCATTTCTGGAATTCTGTGGCAACTCCAAACCAATGTTCTGACTGGGGTTGGGCGATAGTTCCCTGGCTGCAGTCCACAAAACAGACCCTTGGCCAAAGAATTCCCCGGTTCCACAGCCTAAAAATCACTCCATAAGCCCTCATGAAAGAGCTCCAGTGCATGTTGACATAGCTCCTGGGGAGGAACAGCCAGCAATAGCCTACACCCTCTCTGTGCCTGCTCATTACTCACAAAATACACACGCATGAGATAGCAGCCGACAGTATCTGACAAGCTGCAGTCACAAGCACTCCCAGCACATCAATTGGGTTCTGTGTGACTTTGTCATGAGAGGACAGACGCTACAGGATGAACTAGATGCACCTGGCACTGCTTGGGGTGACACGATAACTCCTGCGCTGGGTGCGCGTAGTCAGGTTTTGCCTCATTTCTTTAGCATGTGGTATGGGATGTTTAATAGAAAGCTTTCCCATGAAGTGCTGGATGATTAAAATATGTCACATGTGTTTCATGTGGAAAAAAAGACAGGAAAGAAAAAGAAAGGAAAAGAGAAAAGAAAAGAAAAGAAAAGAAAAGAAAAGAAAAGAAAAGAAAAGAAAAGAAAAGAAAAGAAAAGAAAAGAAAAGAAAAGAAAAGAAAAGAAAAGAAAAGAAAAGAAAAGAAAAGAGAGAACAGAAAAGAAAAGAAAAGAAAAGAAAAGAAAAGAAAAGAAAAGAAAAGAAAAGAAAAGAAAAGAAAAGAAAAGAAAAGAAAAGAAAAGAAGAAACGTAGAAAGGAAAAGGAGCAGACATAAGCAGACCTGTCTGTTGACATGGGAGTTGTTAGTCTGGATTTCTCTATTAATGTCAGGAGTGATATGAGACTAAAAACTAAACAAACTAAATGCTAACCCACTGCTGCTGGCAAAACTGGAAGGAATATGAAATGCTTTTCAGCAGTCTTTTTTTTTCTTGTCACATTTCATGATTTTATATAGAGCCTTCTCTTATCTATTCATTGCCATTTCCTCAAAAAAACTTCTAGCAGGGAAGTCTATCTTAAAATATGTTTGAAATGATTTTGTTACATTTGAGATACAGTTGAGACACTGTTTGTCTGAAATTCCTTGCCTGGTGCTGCTATTTTGACAGGTAAGAAAAATAGAGAAAAATATCTATTTAAAGGCTTTTTTCAGTGATGTCATCATTTAAAATAGTGTGATGGCATCTAAAATATTATCAATATTATTATTTCTTGGCTGGTTGCTTTTCTTTTATTAGGTGTTATTTATTCCATATCACCATTTTGTTTTAAGATTTGTATTTTGTTAGTGCCTAATATATGATGTTAACAAAAAAATTGGATCCTCCATTTAGACAAACAGGGACTAGCTTTAATAAAGTAAAATGAATTCTGCAAAAATTGTAGATCCACAAATTGTGTAAATTGTCTTTAATGAAGTTCAAAAACTTGAATTAAGTCCCAGGAGCCTCTACAGTTTGACCTCTCATTCCTCTTTTTTTTCTGTGAATACTTGATCAGGGGTTTTTTGCAAAGCTAGGTTTCAGGAACAAATATTCCTTCGATGCAAAGCCGAATCGTCATGAGAGACATGTTTTCTTGGAAATGATTTCTCATAATTAATTATTCTTTATTAGGAATTCATTACTTATTTATTTCTAAATTCATTCACTTTGTCTGCAGAAACAGAAGAATATGAATTTAAATAAATATAGTGTGGAAAACCCACAGATACCTAGAGGTTGAACGTTGAAAGCTATGGGCTCAGTGGAGAATAGTCTGGAAAAAAAAATGTACTTTTTTTTTTCAAAACGGAAGAAAATGGGTACATTTAGCTGACAACATGTTCACAGTGAATAATGTCAATTTCTTTTTCTCCTGGATGTATTATCTTCATTGCTTATGACACCAGATTTCATTTTTTTCTGTTATACGTGCATCTTTTTCTTTCCATAAAGCATTACACGGCTGTTGAGCCTATTGGAAGTTGGAGAACTAACATAAACTCATAAATGATAGACATCTATATTATAATGAAAAGGTCCAACCAGTTGATGGGTGGGCATAACGCCATTCAAACAGATGGGTCTGAGCACCAGCAGCCAAAACATCAAGTAAGTCCATCAAATGGAGATGTTGAGGCTGGATAGAATTCACAGCCAGGAACACTGAATGATAAGACTGTGTAATTAGCAAAATATGACACCATTAAACCATCTCTGGGCTGGATTAATTCTGAAAAATATAATAAATACCATCCACATTGTGGAAGGGAGAGAATGAAAAGATACTGGCCTTTAACAAGATATGACAGATGGAAGTGAGGATATCCAAATCAGGAATCTGAGGTTTATCTTTCAAGCAGATTCATAGTGCAATACTGCATTAAATATTTCCAGGGTTATATAAGGAAAAACCTTTGCTTGCCTAAAGTGGATAGCATACTACTGGTATGGAGGAGTCAGCCATCCATAGGAAGGCCTCAGCTAATAAAAAAAGCACTTCCTCCTGGCTAGTGTTTTGCCAGACAGAGTAGAATAGTGTTTGAACACAGCTTTTACTAATTAAAGATTAAGTTATGATACATGATAATTCAGTCATCCAGTAAGAGAGTAAAAAAACAGAAAATGTGACTTTAACTGAATAACTGGTGAAAATTATAATGATAAAACCTGCAGGAATTCAAATCATATTTAAATTCCATAAACTTGCCACCCCAGAAACTATGAATTACTCCTCTTTCCTAACACAAAACAGATTTTCCATGAGATTTATGTGAAAAGTGCATTGTTTATAATAACTCAGTTTTCATAAATTAGCAGTCATCATAATCTGGTTCCCATTTGCATGCTTGGTTTGTCTCACTCCCGAGACGCACAGAACTCTGCCTGTCAGATGTTGGCCAAAATGGCAACGAGATGCACTGTGGCTTCGCAAGCACCATCTTGTCAGTGCTCCTCTTAGGTACATTCCTCTTAGGGAGTTTTGAGCTTCATTTATGGCATAAAAACACTTTCCTGAAAGAGATGCCAGGAAGAATGTTCTAAAAGATGCCTCCCTCTTCTTCACTGTGCTCGTTCCCCCGCTGATTGTCCAGCAACAAACCAAGCCCTTAATAAGTGATTTATAGTGAAATGCTATACGAAACCACAAGAAGAGTAAATGGAATAGCATTTTCAAGCAAAAATTTAGTGTCTGGAGAAGATTTTGGTTCCCAGTAAATGTTAAGTGTTGAGAGAGGCTTGGCCCAATTTGTCCAAAAGACTGGGAAAAAACAAACTTATAAGTAGCAGACATTCAAATTTGGGGCATGCTTACTGTGCCACTATATAGGCATGGCAGAGTCTGAACTAAATATGGTATCCCTCTTGCCATCCATCCTACTGCAGTCACATACTGACTTAGACAGGAAGGACACCACGTCAGTGTCACTGCTGGACTTGGAAGACATGTGCTAAGTACGATAGTGAACCAACATGAGGGCATGACACAAGGCTAGGGAAATGCAGGTCAGAATCCAACACATTCTAGAAATATAGGAGATTGGTTTGGTGATGCAAGAGAAGGATGCAGAAATCAGGGCTCTAGGGCTTAGCGCAAAGAGCTGTTATTCCCCCCTTCTATCACCAGTACTTGATAGAAACTCATCTTATAGCCAAGCAGTACAACCATATCAAGACAAAAGTCTTTGGGAGGCTTGTTAAAAACAGGGCAGGTGCAGTGATTGCACCTGATTCAAATCAGGTGGTTCAGAGAAAAGTTATAAAAGGACAGGGAACGAGCAGGCACTATTGTGAGAGCTACGAAGGTGCGGTTGGTCAGGAGCAGCAGCAAGACAGTATCAAAAGAGGAAGAGACACCAGTTTTTCTTTGTGTTTTAGCTGTCTTGCTTTATTCCAGCATTTGTATATAGTCTTAGTCACTTAATAGGCTTCTAATGTCACCATGGGAAAGCAAGATGATATAGCCACAGAGCATGTTAATGGACCACTAACCTCACGAGAACAAAATTTTGGTTGCCCTGGGGACATTCCAGCAAATGGTAAGTGTTTATTTTTATTATTATTTGTGTGGCATTGTATTCACATATAATATTCAGAAGCAAAAGCCCAATCTTGGTCTGGCCGTAGCTGACCTGCTAAAAATGAATTAGCAAACTTGCTCTCAAGGAGGTTTACAGTCTTAGGTGGGATGTGATAAAAACAAACCTAGCACAGCATGGGTGCAGACTTTGCAGAAGATGGAATGTTAATATTAGTCTTTCTAGAGATGGGAAGTTTGGGAAACCACAGAAAATACCTTATTTTTTTCCTTTACACTATATGTTTTACTTGTAGTGGGTGGAGCTGAGGTGGTAAAGGTTAACTACTCTTACTTTTTTATACCCAGTAAGTTAATCTAATATGTTCTGACAAAAGTATAATGCCATTGCTGTAACCATGCTTAAGGACACTTAACCTTTGGCTTTATATTTCACTGCCTAACCTAGTGTAGTGTTATTTTCATAATACCATGTTACCCCAATTTATCTTGTTAATAGCAATAAAGCTTGATTCAATCTACTGTAAATTATGCTAATCATGGGCTTTCCTCGAGAAATGTCTCAGCTGAATTATGCGGCAGAATAAGGTAGAGGACTGATTCACTGCAATTTGGAGAAAAGGGAAAGCAATTACTAAACATACAACATGGCCAGTATTGTTTAAGAAAGTGTAGCCGAACAGGTTTTGCAAGGTGATATAATTTTTAAACAGAAATGTTCGTAGAGATGGCTTTTGAGTAAACAAGATGGAATGCAAAAAGAACAATTTCTGTCTTTTAAAGACCTGAAACAGGGTAGAAACGGGCCTAAGGTATTTCTGCTATACTGCTGTCTTTTTGCTGAAATTGGCAGTAGCATTTCCAGACATGATGCTTAATACCTGATTCATAAGACAAGAATGCTGTTCTTTTTTCTTTTTTTAATTTTTCCTTATATTAGCTGCATGTGGTATGTTAGGCATGTTGTTTATCTTTGTGAGTTTCAGGGAATTAACCTACAAGTTACACACATCTGATGACAACTAGCTGTATTCCTGCTGGCCACCCCACGCCAGGGTTAAAATCATTGCACTGCTTGGATTACTTATGAACTGCTAATTTCCTATGGCTTGTCTCCCTTGCTGAATTTTACACTTTAAGATGCGGCTACTTGAGATGGCACAGTAACTTCTTCAACACAGGGGATGTCTTTTGCAAATATTTAGCCACAAACATATACAACTGCTCTATCACTTCACTCTTTAACACATGAAGTGCTTGGCTTGTATTAATGGTCCTATAACAAGCATGAAGTATTGTAAGAAAAGAGAGTCTGTTTTCTGTGTTGCCTTCTTATTATTTCATTTGGGCTAAATAAGAATAGGACTAGCAGATGAGTTATTCATATAAAGGTTGTAAGAAATATCACTCTTGGTTCCAGAACCCCTGCAGATATTTGTGAATTTTACCAAAATATTTTTGTAGATTCCCATTGTTTTTTACTTAAAAATATGGCAAAAGTGAATGAAATGGATAGGTCTCTTTCAAGAGTAAAAAAAAAAAAAAAAAAAAAATTCAATTTCATTGCCCAGCATGTAACATTTTTCAGTGTGTTTCAAGTATGCTGTAAAACTAGTTCTCCATGTCTTTTTAATAGAGAAACTTAGCACTTTGAAAAATTACAGTCAAGTATAAGAAGACTGTTGATGATTCAGCTTTTTATAGTTTACTATTATGACATTTTTCTACTTTGTTTTCTTTTGTTTTCAGTGAGTTTGACCTAAGGAGGAAAACAGAAGCTTTTCAGAATTAACTCATATCTTAAAACACATATCAAGTAAAAGCCACATATACAGGGATTTAGGTATATGTGGCCAGTAAAGAGATAAGTCCCTGCTACCTTACGTGGTGGCTTTAAGGCCAGGATGACTTTACATTTCCTGTAAAGGTTATTTAGGCAAGCTAGCACTTTTGGGATCTATCTCCTAACAGGAAACAGCAACAAGCAGGATGAAAATCATTGAAATCACTGATTTCTTTTCTTGGCTGCTCCCCTGTAGGCACACCCTGAGAACACCTTGTCTAACAGAATTTGTTGATAATCCTCTGGTTTGTTAGGTGTCAGATTTGGACTTTGTCGTAGGTCAACGTGTTACAGCCTTTCTGCCTAAACCACAGTGTGTGCAGAAGTGTGAAGAACAGGAAAACACGCTGTTAATACCATAAAATAGCAGCTGTTTAAATGTACCTGGAATTAATGATAACTATTATAAAGGTCTAAGCCTATATAATAAAAATCTAGTGTCTGTAGAAATCTGAGAAAATTCCTTTTAAAGCATTAAAAGCATTTTAGAAATAAAACATAATTTTGGTAAAATCATTATGTTTTCACAGTCATATTTAAAATTGTCTTCCTCGGCACCTGGTCTGTTTTATTTAGATGGAGACATTTATTACCTCCTGAATTTTAATCTAAAACTTTAAGTGGCATGGAACAAACCATTTGCCTCCACACTTCTCATGAAGCTGCTTTGAACATGGCTCTGTGCTTGCAAAGAGTAAATCGGTGACATTCACAGATTTTTCTATACAAGGCATAAGGTTTAACTTCAAAACATATTTAGTCCTTCTTACAGCCATGCCTTGCTTGGAAGGAAAAAAAAATCATTTTTGTTTTAGTACTTTTAAAGGAGGTGACTAGAGCAATAGCCTCAGTTCTGAAGTCCTCCCTTAACTAAGGCAACAGCAAATACAAATCTTGTGTCATTTTCTCCCTTGTGTTGTCTGAGCTTAAGAATCACTATCAAGGAGAGTGTGCTGAGACTTTGTACTGAGACTTTGAACCTGCTCTGTCCTGGTTGGTGGTGCCTGCCAAGAGGGATGGCAGTTGCTGCCAATTGCCAGTGGTAGAGAGGCCCCTTGGGAAGCCAAACAAGGCTACTGACTTTGTTTTTTTTTTAAGCTGTTCCACTCTATTCGCTCATACCAAACCATACTTTCTTAACTTTTTTGGCCTCTAGGTCAAACTGGGATTAAAGAATAAACAAAATGCTCTAGTTCTTGTTTTTTTGAGGTGAATCTTGTGGTGGCTGCTTAGTTGGAGTTTGTTTTACCTGCACAGCTGCTGGTACTTAGCTGGCTTGCTGCTTGTTTGCTTAGCTGCTTGCCGGAGCGCTTGCTGTGGCCTGTGTGTTTTCCTTTGGGGGTGGCTGGTCCTGTGCTGCCTGCCGGGTCTGACATGGGGCTGTCGGGACATCTGAACAGGCAGTTTTGTGAGCTGCTCCCATGGCTTCATGTTGTTTCAGGTAGGATTGCTTGGGCTTAAGCTGCTCTCACTGGTCCTTGGCTCTGTTTCCCTCCATTGTCAGCTAATTTATTCAAATCTCAAGCAACCCTTGTTCTATTGGTATTTTCTCTCGCATTATCTCTGAAGTTTTCATCAGAAGGAAGAACAGGGTGTCTTCTGTCATCCCAGTTATCATTAACCATTGCTCTAATGAGTGAGGACACAGGAAGAAGCTTCTTCAGCACCACCAAGGAGCAGGCCTTAACTCGGATTTTAAAAAGGAGTGCAAATCATAGATCCCAGACACCAGCACCACAGAGGTAATAACACTGGTTAGGGCTTAACACACACTTAAGGGCATCTGATAAACTCGCACACGCGCACCCTGATTCTCAGGGTACTGTAGATGCAAAAGATACTTAGTTTGGGTTAACTGTACTGCTATGTAAAAGTGATGAAGTCCATAATAAAGAAATTTAGACACTGGGTAACTGCTAAAGGTAATAAACTGTTGAAAGTGAGGAAATGACTATGCAGGGGAGGCTATAAGAAGCTGCTCTTGATTCCCACTCCTTGTCCATCAACAGAAAGGTAGTGAAGGAAGGTATATAAATGCTATTAACCTGCTTTAAACAAATGACAGCAGCATAAAGTTTAAGGTGGCACACCAAATCTCACATCTAGGACCAAAAGCTTCCAGCAAATTCTCTCTTAGAAAGGAGTAATGAGGAAAAACTTTGAAAATCCAGAGCGCCATGTCCTTATGATGTTTAGTGCCACACAGGATACCTGTGATCTGACTTATATAGGTCAAATTAAATTACTGCAATTCTCCCTTTGGTCCTAGCATTTGTTAACCTGCTACTTGGAAAAAATGTGTGTTGTTGAAATCAGAGAACATTAGAAGTTGACAGCAAGGAATAGAGACCAAAAGCTGCAAAATATTAAGAAAATTAAGAAAAAAAACTTTCCAAGTTTTGGCTGAGAGGCCACATTGGAGGGCCATATATTTTTACTGTACAGATCAACTTCTTTCTCTTCCTGTAGTAATTTTTTCCAATGTCTTACAGAAATACAAAGCCCATGCTACATATATACAAGAATTTGCTTCCTGGGTATTATCTGCCATTAATCAAATTTTTGAGATTATGCTGAGCTGGACAGAGGCAGCATGGAATTACAAATGCCACATCCTGGACTTGAAATAGTCCTGACCTTTTTTGTTAGTCACTGTTTCTGTGTACCTTGAGGAATGTGCCCATTTGAAGTAGGCATTCAGTGTATGGTGTGGTTTGAAAATTTGGCTGCTGTGATAAATCAGAAGGCAAAAAGAAGTATTGAACAGAAGTGCTCAGCATATTTTTCCATAGCTTGAACTACGTGTAAATATACAGATTTACCATTTCTCTTATTTTCAGTCAGATAAAATTCATCCAATGATTACATCAATTGCTTCTCTTGCACTGACATACAATATAAGGAAAACTCTGGACATATGTTTGCTTCTAGCTTCTAAATGATGTACAACCTAAAGAAACAGCCATGATGAGGAAGTCTTTTTTGGACAGTGGCCCCAGACTGCAAACAGGGGGTTGCTTTTACAATGTACATTTAGATCTGCGTAAACTTTTCAAGACCATTTCAGACTAATAGTCTGAGCTGCATTACCTCGGAGGGTATTGTAGTTAAGACTTAACCCACTCTGCCAATAAATTACAGTGATGTAGCAGCTTTTATGTCAAAGGATCCTGAAGTGCTTTACAAACTTTACAGTCCATACATGCATGAATCACTTCACCCACCATTGAAGTATGGCCAGCCCAGGGATGAATTGTGGCAGCTGTTTAACAGCACACAGCAGCGTGGCACAATGGCTTTAGGAGAGCAGGGGCAACATGCTCTCCCAGCGCCAGTCCAAGCAATTCAGAGGGGCACTGGAGAACACCTTGGGAGCAAAAAGGAGGGGATTCTTCCTTGTGCCCGGTGCAAATGATTGCTACTGGACTCTAGTGTCTGGGGTTGCCTGGACAGTCATCATGTCACTGTTGCCTTCTCAGGGATGAATTCAAGGATGAGAAAATCTGCTGTCTTTCGTGTGCTGAGCAGTAACCGCATACTGTGCAGAAGAAATAGCTGATGTGGGATCGCCCAGTTTGCCTCCGCTGCATGGATGTATATTGTAAAACTTTTGTCAAGAAAGTCCTCTATTTGGGCTAAATGGGTTGCTATCTTAAATGTATCATTTTAAAGATGTTAAAAGCAAATCTGAGTAGGTCGAAGAGATTGGAATTGTGGAACTGAAGGAAAAACATTAATAGCATTTGCTGTCCGTATCTGTGCAACTACTTGAACAGGACCCAAATCTTTAAAGAGTTAGATAGGAAATTAATTTATTTCCCCTCCCTTTCTGGTTACCAGCTGTCCTCCTAACATAGCAATGGTCCCCATATTTGGTCCCCATAAAGGCCTTCAGAAGAAACAAGCAATTTCCTGAATAAATCAAGTTACCCTTTCCTCCTTCCTTTTTCCCCCTTTCAGTGACTGGTATCTTTGGTGACAATGCTAAGCAGTCTTGCTGCCAGCTGCTTTAGGCTAGTGTTTTCATCATTTTACCTTGATATTTCCTTCCTCACTGTTTCCCCCAAGTGCACAAAGCAATGCCTATGAGTGCTGTACAGGGACTCAGAGCAGGAGGAGAATTGTTTGCTATGACATATCAAACGAAGGTTGATTCCTTGCACAGGAATGGGATTTATTTGTTCCTTGGAAAATATCTTTGAGTTTAACTTCTGCAAAAAAGAGTGTGTGACTTGCAAGAATTTATTGTTTCATTTTCCTTTGTCTGTGTAGATCCATGGAGACCGGTGGAAGTAGCTGTGAATGTGTGGTTGAAAATAGTAGTGACTTAATGCAGGGTTGTTGGTGTTGGACATCTATAGCCTCACTAATTCTTCCTGCTTAAGACTGTAATATTTGTGTGACTAGATGCCCAGAATGTACAGTGTTATGAATTTTTATCCAAGACTTCACTGAAGAAGCAGTAATTAATCTGCTTCCCCTTCTCTCTTAGGACCTCTTGATAAACTCTCCCTTCCCCCATTAAGCATCTGATGGGGTTGCATGTGAGTGTGAGCTGCTCAGCTGTGGAATCAGACCCTTGAAACCCTGAAACAGACCTTTATAAGCAGGAAGCAAATGTCTGAGATGAGAAAGCCCACCGACTTCCTTAGGCTGAGAGTCAAGCCCTTAAAGAGTTAAAAATAAACAAATATCCCAAGACAATATCCTACTTATTTTCTAAAGACTGATAATTTTCATTCTAGCACAGAATTTCTAAACAGAATTTTACATACTAAATACTGTAGATTTTGAACCTAGCTTATGTATCAACTTTGTGCTGAACTGAATCTTTTGCTTGTAAAGATACTGGGTCTTAAAAGCAATTTCTGTCATGTCCTCCTTCATATTCCTATCTTTCATTACCATCCAAAAGGAAGCACTCTAACTTCAGGCAATAAGAAGCTTTTATTTCAGATCTTAAGTTTACAGGAGCTAGCGCTGTTACAGTTTACAATGTTTTTTTAAAAAATCAGATCATTTCTGCTGTTTTGTCTGTATTAAAATATTTATAATAAAACTTCAATAAATTACATTCTGGGTCATATCAGCATCTTAAGAAAATGAAGTTAAATCTTTGTAGTAACCAGCAGCTTAATTTTCATTAGGCTAGCTATTTGATAATTAGTCATGCACCATAAATCAAGTCCCCAAGTCTTCTCCAGGTTTCTTAATTGAAAATTATTGTTTCTTGGCTAAATGTGCAGCAAGTCTGTGGAGTGATAGATGCTGAATCTAGCACAAACAGTTTGAAACAGTCAGAACTTGATAGATCATTGCCCTGAAGGGGCTTGTAATGGTGGAGAGACTGTGAATTTCAAAATTAAAGGTTTGTTCTTAAAAATCACAAGTGTAAAAGCTAGCTGTAGCTTATCAAATATGTCCTAACACTTTTCCTTTCATTACTAGTTGGATTTCAGTAGGTTTCCTAGTGGCAATTGTAATGAGTATGCTTGAATATATTTGAAAAGTTAAAATGTTGGCTAGGGAAGACCCAAATTCAGATAGTTTTTGCTCACTCTTTTGTTGGTGGTGTCTTTTTTCTGGTAAATCTCATTAACAAATATGGAAGTTGTTTCATTTTTGGCACTTTCAAACCCTGAATGAAATGGTGGCAGTCATCTCAGAGCCAATATGAGAGAACAGATGGGTCTGCTACACATGCCCCAGGTCATAAAATAATTTCAGATATGATGTAATTGTGGCTAAGTAAAAGACTTTTGCAAAGTCAGAAATATATTACTTCTCTGAAAGAAGGGAGCCGTGTGTAATGTTTCTTTTGCCAGCCTAGCAGAGATTGCAAAGAACTTGGATCGTGTTTGTCATCCTGTAGATAGTGGCAGCCACAATGTTAGCTGCCACTCATGGCTTGCTTCCTCGTGGTGTGGCAGCCAAGACCTGATGATGGCCACAGCAGGAAACAATGCAAAATGCTCCAGAAATTTGAATGCAGGAATTGGTTGATGCTAAAAAAATCTGGGCCTAAATTTTAGCTGAGAATTTCCAAACCATATTTTTAGTTTTCTATTGAAAACCTTTTCACATAGTTTTGCTTGGAGGAAGAAATGTATATTTAGGGCTTATCTGTGGTTTATGTGTGGGTGTTTTAAATAGTGACTGACATTAAAGTTGTAGCAAACAGTCTTCTGTAACTCATGACAACATATAATTGAATGTGTAGGCTCTGTGGCTTTGGCTGGAGGAGACCTGACGAAGGCAGGTAGGAGATAGTGGACGTGCGACTGTAGTGCCAGCAGACATTACACACTGACTTCCTGCACAGATGTCCTGTTGTGTACTGCAAAAGACATTTTGCTGGTGAGGTTCATTTACTTCCAAGATAAGCTATGCCTGACAGTTCCAGGAATTTTGCCTGTGTAATAGATTTATAAATGTGGTACTTCTCTATGGCCTAGTAAAAATTATTCAGAAAAGACAAGGGTGCATGATGAGTAATAAAACTCTAAAGTGATTTAAGAGGGCCCATTATCAATTGGGAGAGAGGATATTAAAATATACAATCAAATAATTATTTGTGGACTGTGCTATTTTCAGAGGCCTTGAAATGACTGTGCACAACCTTATTTTTGTAAAGATTTATTCTTGGAAGGGAAAGTCATTTGCCTAAGGGATATATTGATTTCATTCAGCTGTCACCATCCTTTTGTAAGATGTTACAGACAAAGCCAAATTTGGGCCCTGAATTATTCAACTTTATTTTTGCATTCTCCTGAATCTAAACATGGTGTTCTGATTATAAACCAGAATCATTTTCTGGTAGATTTTTCCAGTCTCACAGCAGGCTGGATAGCCGCTGGGAAGCCAGGAGAGGAAGGAACAATGAGGGTGTGGAGGGTGACATGGAGGTGAGGGGAGTGGGTTGTGTCAAGGATGAGTTTGAAGCCCTGCTCCTGGCTCAGGTGAAGCTCTTGGTCTGTAGCAGTGTGAGGGACTTCACAGGAGGTTTGTGATGGGGAAAGGAGAGCAAGCCAAACCTGACCCCTTCTCTATCCTTTCGTGGGAGAGGCAGAGACTACTTTGCATAAGCACTTGCTTTGCTTTACACTACAGAAATAATCCTTTACATTGGTTTAAATTTCTTGATATGTGGAGATAGGAACTGCCGTTCCCTGAAGGCTGGATTTTGTGGAATTCTAGACTGGGCATCCAGAAGAGACTATTCTGTACAACTCCTGTTTAAAACAGGCTGTGAAGCTTTGCTGTATGAATTGTTGGGAGCCAATGTGTCTGTGGTGATGCGGAGTCTCTACCAGCACGGTGGATGCCAGCCTGCACCGCAGCCACACTAGGACCTTGGCTTGGTGGCTTTCTGGAGTAGGATGTTTTGGACTGGAGGCACTTTGTGTTGCTTATCCTGGCAGGAGCAACTAAATATGGTATTAGAGGGCTGGACAGTTCAGAATGAATTATGCTATAAAATGCTGAGCTCAGTGTGATGGGACAAGGATCCTGGTCCTGCTGCATCTTACAGGAGTTGCAGGGAGTTGTTTTGGGACAGACCTGTAAGTAAATCTCATGGCTGAGTTCCTTATCTTGCAAGTTATTTTTGCTATTTTTCCACTCAATTGTAGAAATATTGCATCATCAGCTGTTCTTGGGAAGTTTGGCATTTGGCGTTTTGAAAATATCTTTGGCAAATGTGATTTATACCTGGGTTAGAACATTATTATTGGTGTTCTGGGCTTTGGCTTTCAGAACTGCATGAACATCCATATTCAGCATTGAAATCCCCTCTATCTCTTGTTCTTATTTTGCACATGCATGCAGGAAAAAAAGGAATGGCAGGGATTTAAGTTTTTATTTTTAGTTGATATTTAATTGCTATAAACTTCATAATCATAATACTAACATTTTAGGAATAGCAATCACATTCTTAAGATTCAAAGAAAGAACACATTATTTTTATTGTAGAGCTTTTTTATTTTTGAAAGGCAGAGGAACAGAAATTTCACTGATTGCTTTTTTTAAACCACACTACATGTAGATTAAATCTACATGTAGTAGATAAAATCTAATCTTTGATAGAAGAGAAGTTTTGAGGAAGAACAGTGTCCCACAGTCAGAATCTTACTGTGCATACAGAGGTACACTGTGGTCATGCCATTAAAATGAAAAAGATTGAAGATACTATCGATGTTGTTCCTTATGAGGTGGGAACTCTTCTGCACTTGGTTATTTAGACTGAATTTTTCATCAGGGTAATACATGATGTGAGCAGCAACTAGTGGATAGATGAATTTGAATGGGGGATGCACGCTCCATGTAAGGAAGAGGCAATGCCTACTCAAATGCTGTTAAAACTCCCTCATTTGCAGCTCCTGGAGATGAAACATACAGCAGATTGCCTGTAACCATAGCAATTGGCTCTGACATGAAAGACCTCCAGCATAGAGGTAGTGGTAATGGCTGAATCAGAGTGGAAGATAAAGGTGTACGGACAGAGACAGTACTAGGTGGAAGTGAACTACTGAATAAATGAAGATGATGCGGCCTAGATGGATTCAGGCTGATTTGAGAGCTTGCTGAGAGGTTTGGGTTGGCGGAGTGACTTAAGGGGAAGGAAGGGAAGAGAAGGCTGACAGGAGATGGAAGGTTTCAATACTAACCTGTTGTAGGTGACTAAACTGAGAAAGGACTAGTATGAGTGGGGGAGACTTTGCTTACAGCTGTTGTCTCTTGTCTCTCCATGAGCTGGGACAGCATGGACAACTGAATTTGGGTGTTCCTCTTACATTCAAGTAGCAGTATCCCACCATGCTGATGGAGCCTGCACAGACCTCCTGCAATGTGGTGTTAGTTCCTGGTAAAGGGTCACAGTGTGATTCCTGCTGTCCAGGCAGGCACTCAGATGTGTCTTGTTCCACATGTCAAAACAGAGCCAGAGGTGCTTGCCTTCAGGTTCAAGCTATGGTAGGAAAAAGAAATAAAAGAAAAGCTTCTGGTAAGAGATGGGAATGAAAGTTCCTAAAATATTCAAATATCTGAAATCATGAATGCTGGCAGAAATAAAACATCTGAGACATTTCCTTCAGTTTTTTGCCTAGGCTTTGTTTTCAGAACAAACTTTTAAAAAGTTATCCCCTCTCACTATTTATGCCCAACTTAAAGGGAAGCAGTTGGAAGAACAGCTTTACTTAGTGACACCTGGAATCATAGATGTAGTCATTTTTTCAATAATAGTAATGATCAAATTGACCTATGAGTCTCAAACAAGAATCCATTTAAAAGACGAACTAGGGACTGGAGGTCAGGAAAAGTTCATCATGTAATACCTTTAAATTAGTATGTATGATTTACATCTCTGCAGAGTAAATAAGTCAATGAATGCATTTAAAAAAAGACTGAACTGTTAAGACATCCACTCTTTCAGGTCTATGCTCCCATCATTTTTTTTGTAAGGTCTTGTTGAGTTTTGACTGGAAAATCTCAACTATGTGTCTTCTAGATAGTAATGGTCTAAATCTTTCTGATTAAGCATAACTTAATTTAAGCAACTGGAGTTATGTATGAGTAAGAACATGTTGCGAGGAATGTGGCAACTGGAGTTGATGGCTGACATAATGTACTGGAGTACATGTACTGGATTTCCAAGGAAAAGACTTGGTCTGTAAATTCACCACACTGCAGGCTGCATAAACCCCTTGGTATCTTTCATGATGTCTTTGCACTACTACTACTTTGCTTGTAAAAATTATTTTTGGTCAGCAAGGCTGTTCTTTGCAGAAAGCATAGTAAACATGAGATTTATACAGCTATATGTCATCTTTAAATCTACTCAACTCCCTGGGTAAAAAACAGGATCACAGCAGTCAGCATTTTAATAAACAGGCAAAGACATTTTACAAAAAAAAAAAAAAAGCAACGGATAGAAGACAATGTTACAGTTCAACCCCTTGTATCTTATCTGTGAAAATAAGCTTGAGGCTTGGATTCACATTCCTATTCTGGAATATTTTCTCTGTGGGTTAGGTTCTGAGTTAGAGCCATCAAGGATCAGCTGTGATGTACTGTTTTACTCTTGTGATTTTGAAGCAAACTCCCAAACCCAGCTGACTTTGCAAGATTTAGGGGCTAAAATCTGATTAAACTTGGTTGTTGGACATCACCCACCATGAAAACTCCAGTTCATCTTTTCAGCATACCTTTAGGAGCATATGATTGCCCTGAGATGTCTGCTGAGAAAGAAATACTCTTGTATGTCTAAGGATTGGCTGGCACTGCTAGTGTCTGGCAAAGTTTCACTTTCTGCTATGATTTGTGTTTCTAAATTTAATTTAGTGTGGTGCTAGCAGCTTGGGATAAACATCAGCTATAAATTCTGAAAAAATGGAAATATAAACTGTAGCCTTAATTATTACTTAAGGATATATTCCAAAGTTCATCTACAATTAAAGTGCATTTAGGCTCTAAACGAGATGACACATCTTTACATTGTCTCTTTGTGAATCTAGATGGGCCTCAGATGCTTAGACTTTAACATCTGCTAAATATGGTTAGTATCACTGTCAAATTGGAATGAGCCTTCAGCAATTGGGTCCAAGTTTGCAATCATCAACTGTCTAATTTGGTAATGGTAACTTCAGTAGATGCAGAATCAAGACTGATGATTTCTCCCATATCAAATTTATGTACATTGTAATGTAATGAAAATATTCCCCAAGGAGATTTCCTTTGCTATGTACCACACGCAATACCACTTGAGCACACTTCTTCCTTTTTGTATTTTATCTATTGATATTACAGTCTCATTGGGAAATACCTTGCCTTGTATTAGTGCAAAATGACTTGAATGCCTTTTACTTATAAAACATATATATTTATGTAATGCCAACTACTGCAAATATACCAATCTTCAAGAAATAATAATTTACTGTAGGCCCCACTCTAGCTGGAGTACTGTAAGCTAAACTAAAATGAGCCAATTAGATACAGTGAACACAGAGAAATGTGCAAGGTCTTCAAACTCCTTGAGGTGTTTGTGGTACCAGTGGTTAGAGATGAGGCTTTGGGTAGGAATGGCTGCTCTCCGGGCGAATGTGCTGAAGCTTTTCTGACAGATGCAAGTTACTTGCAAAACCTGTAGGGGCATCAGTTTCGCACTCCAAGGTCAACCTGTAGTCAACAGTGATGCCAATCCTGGTGGGCACACATTGATGGTGATGGTGCACCTCGCTGACAGTGCTCTTGTCCCTTGCTCCTGTTTTGCCAGATTAAGTCTCCCCCCCCACGACTTGGGCTAGTTCCAAGCAAGGCCATGGCACCTGGAGGTGCTGTCCTTCATGAGATGTTAATCCCAAATCCCCTTTGCCCATCCCCTGCCTGGGTGATGTCTGTGATGCTTTTAGCTGTGCTGGAGGCTCAGCCAAAGCACCTTCACCCAACTTCACGGCGTTGTGTGGTGGATGCCTGTGTCCAAAACCAAGTTTGAGGCACTGTGCTGTGGCACCATCATTACTGTATTTAGATCAGTACAATGAAAACATTGTCAAGCATTTTAGGACATGAAAGGCCTAATATAAAAGCCAAAATCTAATGTAGGCTTCTAAACTCTATTGTCTATCGTGTCTCTGTGCACAAACGCACAAATACATTATATATATTTAGAAAGTGAGACTCTGTTAAAAATTACGTTCAGCTTGCACCCATTCCATTTATATTATGTTGAGCAACTATATGCCTTCCCTCAAACTGATTTTCTACCATTTTGAAATAAGAACTCTGCATTTAATATCAGACATTCTTTAATAAAAGCAACATATTGTTTAGCTTGTCATGATATAGAATTGCTTTTCTGTAAGTACATTAAGCATGGGTACTTGGGGGATATTTTCTTCAAAGCAAGTGGAAATTCTGGGAAGAAATGTGTTATAACAACTGTCTATGGTTAAAAATGAGAAATAGTAGAAAGCTTGGATGCTCTCTGAGGAATAGGGTGCTCTACACAGCACTGTAGAAATGCCATCTGAGATTGGTTATGGACCAGGAAGGCTGCGTGTTCCATTTCATTTTATTGCATTTCATTTTATCTTTTATTTTGGTTTATCTTATTTTGTCTTTATTTTCCCTGAAATATTGACTACATCTAACATGCTAAATACACATTTTATTTACAATACACTGTGCTGATAAATGCATGCTTATGAGAGATCTAATTTCCTGGAATTCCATATAAAGAGTTAATAGGAAAAGATTACCAGGTAACTATGATTCTGGATGCAAATTGGAATAATTTAGGAATTTTGCATTTAACACATTGAAGTGTTCCTCCTGCCTCAAATTAGAAGATATAAGATCCTTTGATATCAAAGTATCTATTTAAGAAAATAAATCAGGGAGTAAAACTCCAAAATAGTGCAATCCCCCTCTTTTTAAATCACTTTGCATAATATAAAGTGCTTAAACTCTTTCTGCAGCAGTCCTGCTGGCTTTCTATTCCTTGATATTCTGACCATTTTTGAACCCTTGAACTCTGACAGAGAGGAGGGACTTGGAGAGGTTGTCATCTGATCTATGTAAGAAGGCAAAAGGAATAGCTTTCTCTTTAATAGCACTCTTTTCTGCTTAACAGTTGGTGGGAGATTAAAATGATCTAGGTGGATAAGGCAGGTTAAAGGTCAAGGGACACCACAACTCCCCCTCTCCCCCACATGTCAAAATATAGACAGGTCGTTAGAAGTTAAAATTTTATGCCCCTTTCCTAAATATTTCAGTCTATTTATGCCCTAATTTTTATTGTAAATTCCAATTCTTGAGGGGGACTGGACCCCTACTAGGCTACTGTCCAGCCTGTATAGTCGTCAGGTGCTGACATTCTGAGTTTCAGCCATATTAATTGCTGGATAAAGGCTATAATCCTCTCTCTTTGAAGCCCAAGACTGATTTTTAGGCAGTACTTCAAAAGCAGCACACAACTGAAGAGGCATATTTCCTACTAGCACTGAATCAACATGATTTACTCTGTTTGCGTCGTCTACATACGCCTTGCATATTTGGCTGCACAACAAAAAGGTGCAAGTTGGCTGTAATGCAGTCTACGGAGAGGTTTTTACTATCCTGAAGTTGATATATGGCCTCGTCTGAGACATACTGTTCCAGATCTTTGCTTTAAGCATCATTAGGAAAGTATAAACTCCTATATCATGCTTTTGTTACCAATGAAAAATCTTTCTTTACGTTCTTAGAATTTTTCTCTCCCTGTAATATCATATTAAAACTATAATTTAGAGTGAGGCTTGTTCTTAAACTGTGACTAAATAAAAAAAGCAAAACTTTTTCAAAAGGCAGCTTTTAATATCTTAAATACAGCAGCTTCTTAATTAAATAAAGCTGTGATCCAGCCGCAAATATCTGTTATTAAGAATAAATAAACATATTGTTTAGCTTGTTTGTAGTGGTGGGAAAAAAAAAGAAATGGGCAGAGAGGTCTTTTGCTTGTAAATAGATTTCCAGCAAATGTGGAACTTTTAGTATTTGTGCATACATCGCTTCTGGCTGCGTTGCTTTTTGTGTTGGTGTGTACTTCGCTCCTGGCTGGCTATCTGCAGAGCTGCACTATAGGGACTTTCTCATACAGGATTTGCCAAGTATACTTAGTGTTATGTTTGAGAAAGATTAACAATATTTCAGATCAAAGGAGAATCCTGCTGCACGGTCTTACAAGATTGTCATTCACTCCCATTATGGCTCATTTGCACAAGATTTTCATGTAATATGAGCCATTGTTTTGATGGCAGTGATTTGACATAAAGACAGGGCCAAAATGCATCTCAGAGTCCTTGGCCGTCAGGCTGGGGGGGTACCTTGGTCGCAAAGAACATGCCAAGCATAAAATGCAACTTTCTCATTTATATTAAAGCTTTTATCAGGTGGAAAACTTTTGAATGAGTGTTGCTTCTTGGAGAAAAACTGACTGGCAACTGAATGGCTGTTTTTATTAGAGCTTAGATGCTGTTTTAACTGGGTAATGTTTTAGTTAATATGAAATGTAAACCTCCAGCTAGGAGGGTTTTTGGTGAGCTGCGGAGTCCGGCAGCTTGTTTGCTACCTTGAAACACGGAGTTTGTTTCAAGATGTTTCAAACAAGTTGGAGCGCTTCATACCAGACGTGACATATGAGAAATGTATTTTTCCCAATGTTTATATTTTAACTTAGGCACTTAGTGTTTAGAATTAAATGTACCATATGGATACTTCACAGATGCTTTAAAATGCAGATGCATTTGGGTGTAGTGCAAAACAGAAATCAATAAAATCAGTTAGGGGAAGAAAAATAGCCTTTATTTAATGTTTCTCTTCAAATACTGTCTTTCAAGTAATTTGGATGGGGGGGTAAAGTCAGATTTCACTGGTAAGCAAGTGTTAAATGTTACAAAGCCTAATAAAGCAGTTTTTTTTAGAGTCTGATTTAAAGCTGCAAGTTGGCTGTGGGCACAGCCTGTTGCTTGGGCTTTGATACACCCTGTTGGGCTTAGCTAGCATGAGAAACCCGGGGCAGGAGCTGATCTGAGATGACTCAGGCCCAATCCTGCAACTCCCACTCAGGCTGAACTCCCCTCACTTCACACAAGGACTGCAGGATGTCCCTTCTTTCCACCCTTAGGCACAATTATGCAGGTTAAACACACAATTTCCGCTGTAACTGTAAGTTTCCTTGGTTTCTGTGGGTCTAAATTGTCATTAGGTTTTTACCTACATTCTTTTCTGTCAGTTTTGAGGCTTAGTAGTTATTTTTTTGCAACAGGGGGTAGGGAGGAGAAAATTATTATTCATGCGAATGAACGAGAAGATGTAGTAAGTTGTTAAGGATTTAGGACAAAATACTTCAAAGAACTAATGGTGTCTGTAAAGCTGTTACTTATCTATGTGGAGTTATAATGCTAATATACACAGAAAAAGGTCTAAAGAAAAGTTAGTGTGCATTAGATGATTTTAAGACATAAATGGTATATTATTCCTCCTTTCTGTATTTATTTGTTTAGTTAATACTTTCTTATGGACAAGACACCTGTACAGTTCATTATAAACTGCAAAAGCTATTTTGAAGAGAAAGAAATGTTGAAAAATACCAGTGATATGTTTCAAGTTGTTTTCATACTGTGCCTTGCAAGTTATGCTGAAATACAGCTTGGCTCTCTTTTAAAATAAAAATAACCAAAATATCCTGATAAGAAAATGCAGTGGAAGGAACCTTGAGGCTGAGTTAGAAAGTCTGGGTAAATGTACTGTAAAGTGGAAATAGAGAAAAACACTTGGGTGCTGAGAGCTGCCTTCTCCTTGCTAGCCTGTTCAGAAAAAGGTTTTATTTCAGGAAACAGATCGCATCGTGTGGAAGGTAGCATCTGTATGCCAGTGTTTCCACTGGCATTTAATGCAAAGTTTTAAAAATATCAACATTAAACTATCAGACCAATATTTTTTATTCCTACCGAGGAAATGCTTGCAAAATACCTGAACAACAGCGCCCTCTGCATTTGAAAATGCTCTGGTTATTAAAACCAGACTTCACTACTTGCAAAAGGGGAGCTTTTTAATTTCAATTACTGGTGTTTGCTGCTGCTGTATGTATATTTAAGGTGGGGGGGGGCAGAGTGGAAATATCCTGATCGATTTTTTTATGCTGTCTGATAAGTTGAGCACATTTAGGTTGCAAGATAGGTAGTAATTAATGCTTTAAAGGTACCTTGAAGAAACTAGGAGAAAACAGAAGCAAAGATGTTGCACTTGTGTATTTCCTTATGTGTATTTTCCATATGTAATATGAATCCATAGGATGTTATTAGCAGTACGGCATATCAACCTGGAAATCTGCTTTTGAACAAATTTGTTGTGTTATTTTAATTTTCACCGCTAAGATACTAGATACAGAATTACAATGATCTGTTGTTTTTAGTGTTTACAGGAATATTCTGGGGACCTTCCGGAAACCAGGAGTAAAGGCAGGGATGTGGCAATATTTCGGCAATATTTGTTAGGAATAATGATGCATTTGAAATTAGGGAGTTAATTGTATTTTCTGAAAGGTTCAAAAAATTATTCAAGGAAGTAATTATGTAGATTAATTTGAAAGAAAATGCTTTACCTTCCTCTAATAATAGAAATAACAAAACAGTGCTGTGTGCAGTATTTTTGATTTAAAAAATTGTGCTTGCTATTTATATAAGCAATTAGTACACCTGAGATGCTAATTAACCTCAATATTCTTAGCTACCTCTATAACAGGGGTAAGACGAGTTGTTCAATAAATCACAGTGTAAACATATTTCTCAAATTAATTGCAGATATTTTCAGCTGATAATACATTTCCTCAAACTGGCAGTAAAATACCTTAGTGTTATATAGATTATATAGCCAGGAAGTATAGAAAAGTAGCAGAATACTTTGAATTTCTTTCTTAAAATAAATTATCTCTTTATAGTCCTTCAGTGAGGATAATTTAATTCTTTTTTTGCTATTTCTCATCACTTCCTTAGTCAATAATTCCTTATCTTTAATATGAAATTACTTTCTAATAATAACTTTTGCATCTGAAATATGAGGCTTAGAAATCAAGGTGGTTCTTACATGAATGCAGTTTATGGTTCAAAGAAAAATGAATTGGTATGAAAATTATATTATAAAGGACTCTAATTTTATAAAATTAAAGTAGTAAAACTGAGTGGTGTTCTCCTCCTTAAATGGAAAGACACATACATTTATGATGTGATGTTAATGTGAAAAATATACTTTGAAAATTTACTAGTTTAAGATCAGAAAACTGTCCCTGTCAAAGCAGTTTAGAGAACGTAGAAAGTCTAAAATCATTCAATTTGTCAGACACTTTTAAGGAGAAATTCAAACACGCATGTGAGTATTAATGCAAGCTTAGATTATTGACATGAAAGGGGATTAACAGTCAGAAAACAATAGTTCTTTGTTACATTTCTACTTTAAGCAATTTAAGATGCTGCTTGGAAAGATATGAAGTCACACACTAAATTTCAAAGATAAAACACTAATGGCTCTGCGTATCACTGTGTTCATTTAAGAGCAAATTAAAAGAGTGAAAGAATGGTGCAAATAATTGTTTCATATGTTCTTTGCTTGTGACTGCTGTAATCATCCAGGCTGATTTACAAATGTAGACTTGAAGGTTTCTCAGCTTCCTGCAGTGTAGAAGACTGTTACTTTGGCACTCGCACTCATGCCCTTGTAATCACCACTCAAAACTGTGCCCTGGTACTTCCAATTCCCAATCTCTTGATTGAACACCTCATTCTGTGCTAACAAGGTGTCTAAGGTATTTGAACAGGGGCTGCAGTCAGAAAATTGTTAATGGTTTCACTCATTAAGAGTTGCTGCACTAGTTTTGGTAATTTGGTAACTGTCTAAATTGCAAGTTGATTTTTTCCTTCATTTTAAAGAATGATGCTAAAATTTGAGACCAGGAACATTAACAGCTACACAACCCCCGAAGAATGCTTAAATCCCTGTATTTGTATTAAAGCAAAAGGGTTTCATGGCAGAAAGGGTATTATTTTATTTTTGAGGTTACGTTTTAGAATTATTGTGAAATAGAAAAACAAGTATTAAATGGAAGCCTTAAGATAGAAAAATGCTTAAAAAGGGAATAATCAGCTGTAAAGCAGCCGGCAGATCTTCAGGAAATTATTTAGGAAGCAAAGCTAGCATTAAAATTACAGATGAAAAAATCAGAAACTATTTTCCTCAGGCCTGCGCTTGCTTTTATGTTATTGGGATTAAATTCTTTAGCAAAAAAAAAGAAAAACAAAGGATTTATAGCAGCAGCAAAGTGTAGCATAGGTGCTGAAAACATGTTCTAAGTCTTGAAATATATATATATATATTTTTACTATAGTGTAAGCTAAGCAGAAAGTAAGCCAAGATTAGTGGACCTGATCTGCCATTCATACTCAGATAAGAATCTTTTTCTTTTTCACTTGTGTATTTTGCTCAAGAGCAGTGTTTAATAAGAAATCTATTCTCTGAAAAAAAGGTAATAAAGAATGATTAAAATCCATTAAAAAAACTACATATGAGGGATTTTTCTAGTAGCATCCTGACTCTCATCTGGGATCGCTGAGTTACTTTTCTTAGCTGTCCAATATTAAAACAGGGAGCAGCTTCTGTTTTGAGATAACAATTTACACCTGAAGCAATTTCTTTAATTTTCTGAGAAGAATTTTCCCTATGGATTTTTTTTTTAAGTGGAAAGAGTACTACTTTTAAAGGTGGAAAAAATGTTTTGCAGGTTTTTATTTAATCCATAAAAAGTTTGTCATCCTTAAAATCCCAGTCTGCTCATTTTAAAAGGGGGATAAAATTAATTCTGAGATGTCTTTTTGCCAGGTTTTGTGGTTTTACGATTACAAATATCTGTCTTTAAAACTGTTCTTCTTTGCTGTGTCTGTGAAAGGCATGTACAAACTGAGGGAAACTACAAAGGAAATACACTAGTTACCCAGAAAGCACAGTCAAAAGCACCCTATAAACAAACTAGGAAGGGATTCTTTTTCCTCATTCTGTTACATCAATTTTAAATATTCTTTGTAATTTTAGAATGCAAACTATTTTCAGGAAAAAGTGGTTCTTATTGCAAGCGGTTTGAGTTCTTTACTGAGCAAGTATACTTTTTTATTAAAAGCCTAAATGAAAATATTAAGAAAGTAAATATTTTGCTAAATTTGAAATATGATTTAACCATCACAAAAAAATTCTAACCAGCAGGCAACATTCATCTAATTTCATTACAGCAGAATATCTCTCACTCCTCCTTTAACCAATGCTCTTTCATAAAGTTATGCTAGCCACGTAATTTGTGTTGCAGCTGGCTGGGATATCTCTCCAAGGTACACAGTACTTTCTCATGATGGAAAAAAATGCAAGCAAAAGAATAAACCTAAAATACGATATATAATGCGGTTATAGGTTGCTGGAATATATGCTATGAGTAAACAAAAATGTTAGCTGCTGAACTGAACATACTTTTTGTGTAGTATAGGAGTACTACATATAACGGATGGTAATATTTGTATTTCTGTTTGCTCTTGTCTTTAGATTCATACTTTTTAAAACTTTGCAACATTTGTATTTAAGCAAGAATGGAAATTATACTGATGTGCAAAAAGAGAATCATTTAAGAGCAGATATGTATCAATTTTCTTCTGTATGTCCATTTTATGCTTTTTGTCTGACTGTAATTGCAGAGGGAGTAGATAAATAACAATTCTTGGAAAGAAAGTTTGCTTGAATTTCAGTGTGTGATTGGTGTATTTCTGAACTAGACAATGCAGGATTTTTTCCTTTTAGTAGTTAAGTCATTCCTCTGGAACTGATTGCAAAGATAAAACCCATCTGTATAAATTGAAAAGTTTTCTTTTTGAATGCAGACAATGACTTTTCCATAGAAAAATTACAAAAATAATGGCCCCTGGCTGTGGAGGCATTTTTTTGTTTTTCATGAATCAGGCACAAAGTTATTTAAATTAACTCTGGTCTCATCACTCTAATAGAATATCGTTACTAATCTTTATAAAAAAAAATAAAAATCTGCAGTGTGTGGACGTAATGCCACTAGCTGTTTGACCAGCTTCCCCAAACAATTTTTTCCTTATTGAAAAGCAAGACTATTGATGACAATACTCACTCATGATGCAGACATTTTGAGCATTTCACACATTATCTTTTTGTTGATGTATATCAAAAATACCAGCTACTATTGTTTCATGATCAATAAATGGTCATTTATTTACTGTCTTTTGAAAATGGCCAATAAGGAAAATCAGAAGAAACTTTTTTCAGGAAAAAGAATCCCTGTGGATACTTCCATATAATTAAAATGTATGTAACAATGCAAGTGTATACTCCCCAACTTAGTGTATGGCTGCACACCTCTTAAAGGCTTCTGTATTTACAGTCTGCTCATCTCCCTATGTCCACTATGCAATTTATGTACTCACATGTGTTTGCAAGAGCTTCAAGGAAATGGACTTCAATTAACATGACACTACATTCCTCTGTGACTGAGCTGCCTAATGGAATGCAGGATCTCATGTACCATTGTTAAAAATCTATTATTTATATAAATGAGGAGGTTTCTTTAATAGTTCCCTCCCGCACGCCCCTCACCCTGCTGCTGACATCTCTTTGCTTCCCTGGCTCGTATTCTGACTGTGCAGGACATGCAGAGCGAGGACCTTCTTCCCCAGAGTTTCCTGCGTTGTTTCCTTTGCAGGGGGGGAGGAAGCCATGGGGTCGTGTGAGCTGGCAGCTCCATCCCAGGCTTGGCACACTTGTCTGGCCCTTCTCTGCTTGCTAGTGTGTGTAGGCATCCTGCAGTGCTCATCTCAGCCCTGGTATGATATGACATATGCCCTCTAAATGTCATGTAACCAGTACCCAAAAAAGGGCATTCATTCTGAGGCACTAGATAGAAATTTGCCACTGACCTGAGCAGAAAGTGAGCTGACATAGTCTTTGCCTTCTGATAGCACAGCTCAGTATCCTCCTCCCAACTAATCTTGGTGGCTACAAGCCTGCATGGACAAGAGCGTTTGCTGGGCTCCGGCAGGAGAGAGGAATAGGAGCTGCAGGGTTTGGAGAAGGGTGAGAATGAGATGAGTTCTTGGCACTGAGTAAGCACCTTACAAAATATTTCCCTGCCACCTCTGTAGCACAAGATGGAAAGGGCGGAGGTTTCAGTGAAAAAGCTAGGTCTAAGGTGCATAAGTCCAACCCTTAATAAGAAAATATATGAAGTGTTTAGGCTCAGCACTGGGCTCAGTTTTGCTACGGAGGGAGAGTAAATTGATAGCTCCAAGTCTCCTTTTATTCTAATATCATGTTTCTTTGCATTTCTTGTTCTACTCATCACTTTACAGCTGATGTTACATACATAACACAACATATGCTTTACAAAAACAGATCCCACAACATTACTCAGATTTGAAATAAGTGTGCTTGCCCTTTCTGCTTTTAGTAATCGTATGTAGGATCATACATAACCAGTGATCGGTACAGAACTGAAAAGGTGACAGCTAGGCAGACAGGCAATAGCTGGGTACTCGTCAAGATCCATTTTTGCCTCCCTTAGTACTTAAACAGAGGAAACTGAGCTTGGAGTGGTGTGGGAAATGAGCTGCTCTGAGATTCACGATTCTGTCCTCAAATCCCTGCTTTGGATCAGAGATGCTCTGTTTCCTTTTTGAGGAATCCCTATCAGAAGGGGTAAATGTTTTTTTCAGGGGAGTTAAGTATGCATTTGGTATAGGCGAATATACCGATTAAAAATGATGAATTTTACTGATTTTTATTGGATGCTTTTAAAGACACTCTTACGGCTCCTCAGTTTTGCATGTTTTCATTCTTAACATTATTTTTTTAATCAGGATCTATTTTTGGTTGAAAATGTGCCTCACTTTCCTCTGATGTAGCAAAACAGAAGCTGGAGTATAAACTAGTTTCCTGCCTGCGGTCGGTTTTCCCACAGTGCAGTCAGCTCCTCGCTGTGCACACACAGTCCTTGGACATCCGTGAAAGAAATGGGGCTTGGGGCTGGTCCTGGGAACAGGCAAAGGAGCAGTTGCATTGGGCATGGCTGCACGGAGCCAAGGAATGGCTGTGGTGCTGAGGTCTCAGTGTGTGGGGCCATGGGGAAGGAGTAGCCAAAGGTGTAGTTACTGCTTCTGCTCTTACTGGCCTCAGCACCAGCAGGTGGTGAAGGGCTTCCCTCATAGCTCTTCATCTCTGTTTTTGCAGCCTCCTATTTTCTAGGACACCCCTTAGGCCCATGCTCCTCCCTGAATCAAGCTGGGCTTGGATCACTAGTAGCCTTGAACCAAGCCTGACAGGGCTCATCTGCCTCATGTGACCTAAAACTTTTCAGCAAGTCTGAAATCCTACTGTAAAGTGCAATTTTGCTTTGAATTTAAGCTTGTTTTGAGCTTGTCCATGTGCTCCACAGGTAGGCAATGGGGTCAGAGTACAGCAGTTGGACACAGTTGTCACCTCTATACTTCTAGTGTGCAGTCAAGTTTAGGGAGGAATATTGCTGTACCTCCAAAGTAGGCTCTGTCTTCAAGGTCCAGCTGAGCCATAAGTGCTGGGATTTCATTCCTGATGCATGACATGAAAGCTGCAGGGTTGGAGATCGTTAACCAAACATCAGTTGTTTCTAATGTTGTGTTTCAGAGCTCCATGTGTACAGCACAAAGGACAGAACCACCATATTTTTCTTTGCTTGCACAGTTTAAGAGGTCTCACTATCGCAATTTTTCCCCTTGATATTCTGCCTGTTTTGTCTATATTTTTTACTAGGCTGCTGTTCCTAATGATACCCTCCTTCTTCACTATGCCCTTTGTCTGCACCTCCCTCTACCCACCCTTCTAATTCTACTCCTTGCTAGTCTACCTTTGGCCAATGTGTACCTATGGATTTCTTTTAAATCTTTTCTCACTATGTGGAACAGGAAAACAGATAAGATCTGAAATAATAACTTGTCCCTATCTAAAATCAATGACAAAACTTCCAATTGAAGTTAGCTAAGATCCTTGGTTGATTTCCTCTTCTGGAAATATAAATGGCAATCATTCATCGGCAGATTCTTTTTTGAGAGATTGTTTTTATATGCTCTTGGTGAAAGGAATTTTAAAGGATACAATGCCATTTAGAAAGTGTTGACTGGACACAATTTATTTCTATGTTGAGAAGAAATAAACGTAGAATATGGTGGTGCATCTCAGATAAGCAATTTCTATTGTGATATGTTCTCTCAGACTGTACTATGGAAAATTGAGAATAATGGACCATGTCATGCTTTGAGTCCTTGTGCAGAACTCACATTGATGTCAATAGGAGCTCCCTTCACAGACTGAGGCCTACGTATGACCCATAGAGTCACTACTAGATCTTTCACATATATAAGCACAAAATTAATGAAGCATTGTAATCCATTTTGAGATCTAATGAAATACACCATGATTTAAATTGCAATTAAACAGAGATGTCAATAGGCATTGATGGGTTTCCAAATCAAGATGACAAGGTTCTTGCTACAAACTTGCAGCTTTTGAGGAGTAATGGCCCACAGGCTCCAGAAACACATTTACTCAGAGCATTATTGATTAAGCATCTAAGGAGCCCTAAACATGTGAATTATATCTTTAGTTGTAAAACAATTTGTACATCCAAGACTAGATCCGTTGTGGAAGGATCACCAATCCCATGTGATTTAATTTGGCATTTCCTAATTGCCTACACCTAAAAATAGAAAAACATAATGTCAAATTATACTTTTATGGCTAGAAAAGGTTGGAAGGTTGTAGAGTTCAGGCCTGTTGAAACCTCACTTGATGGTGTTTCATATGTCACTAGTTCTTAAAATTATTTAACAAGATAAACTATTCTGGGGCTGTCATGAAATAATTAGGGCCAGTGTAGCTTACAGCACAGAGACCAAATTTCACTACAGCAGTGTTCAGACTCTAGCACAACTTTTGAATTCTGCAGCAATATTAGTCTTCCAGTGCTCTTAAGTATTTCAGTCCCTGTTTCTTACCCTGATAAAAATATGTTCAGAGCTATGACTTATCTTTGAAATTACCCACTGACATAAAATGAGGACTCTTATTTTCAACAGTGTTTCAAGGAAGTGTTTTTCAGTATGCTTAGTCAGCAGAGCAGTCCAGTTCCTTAGGCTGTCGCTCCCTTTATAGTGTCCAGAGGTTGACCTCCTTGCTCGCCCTTGCCCCCGCTGATCTTTTGTTTGCAGGGGTCCTGCTTGTCAGCTGGCACTTTCTGACGGCAACAGGCTGCTGGGAGCTGGCGTTCTCATTTCTCCAAATAATAGTTTACCCTCCTTGCTAATTCCATAAAATAATAGAGAGATCATTGTACATGGTAATGTCATTATCTCCTCGTTGGAGAGGACTAGTGCTGGCCAGTATGTCAGAGGCTCAAGGCTTCAGCAAGTCCCTTGTGTCCCAGGGACATGTGTAATTCCACAGGGAAGGAAGTGCAGAGTCCTCTGGGCAATTAAATGAGGAAGCTATTCCCCTCAGACTTTGCAAACTCTGTCAGGAGGCCAAATTTCACTTGCTTAGGGCTACACATTGTATATGTACTACTTAAAAACAAAATGTTATATTAGAGTAAAATGACAAAAAGACAAATTATGGAATATATTTGTCATTACAGGACTGTGATAGTTATAATCCAAATAAATTAATGTAGAAGAAGAATTAAATATAGCAATTTTGCCAATGATTTTTTACACCCTGGAAGAAATTTGGAGGTTGAACAATTTTACTTTATACCTTTTTGATGTTTGTTGTTTTTTGCCCCATGTCACTACAGCTTCTTTACAGTTACCTTGCCAGTCAGTCTTGGCAATTACTTTGCATTGTTATCCTAAAGCAGCAAACCAGTGGCATTCAAAAAAAAATTACATTTTCTCCACTACAACACCTTTAATATACCACCTATAAACCGTGGCAGGAAGATGGACTCTTTATGCCTACATCATTCCCCTGCACTGAAGTTAATCTCTAGGCAATGTATAAACATGGTCCCTGGAAACTATTTAACCCAGGAGTAAATCTAAAATCTGTTTTTTCTTATTGTTTCCTGATTTTCTGGACGCTAACCAAGACAAGCAAATTCTTAAATCCTACAGATGATTTCAGCCCCTTGTAAGTTATAAAACAACTCTGTTCAGCCTTTAATATCTGAGCTGATTTCAGCTCCTATCTAGGACTGCTGCACTGTTGAGCCCTCTTTAGTCTGAAACACTTTGCCTTTTTTTTTCCTCCTTCTTCCTCTTTGTCTGCTTTTTCAGCTTACACCTTTTCTTTAAGCAATGATCTCAGATGACAAGAAAGACTGAGCTCACCATTCCCTTCTCGCACATTGTGTGCGGAGGGCTGGGATATAAAACTTTGCTGGGTTAGTCTAGATGCTGCTGTCCCAGTAAGGGCTACGGGGGACAAAAATCTGGAGCAAGGCTTATTCCTGACTTTCTTTGACCCTTTCCCCCTGCCCCCAAATATACAGGTGATCTTTTCTCTTCCCTTTATTCTTCGAGGTATAGTCACCTGCTTAAGAAGACACCTTGTTACCATGTGCAGCTCTACTTTGGAAATCTATTGATTTTTATTAATTGAAGCAGCCATTCTTCCTCTCCACAATCAGTGGAGTTTATTTTAGTCAGGCATGCTAAGAACAGTTTAAGCTATGTTTTTCTGGACTGAGATTTTCAGTTCCCAGACTCTTCTTTTTACTCCTGTGAACATAGTGCTCTACTGTATGTCAATTTGATCTTGTTTGTGGGTTCATTTTCCCCCCCATTAGAACAGCTTTTCTCTCTTTTTTTTCCCCCTTCTTGTGATATTGTTCAAAGGCTTCTTGTGATGCCTTGAAAAAAGTTATTGATTGTTAGATCATTTCTCTCATTCATTCAGATGTTTTCTGGTCCCCAGATGGAAACATCACAGCTGCTGCTCTGGAATTCACTATCGACTTTTGTCTCTGGATTATCAGAGCCCCAAGCGAAAAGGCCTGAATCCTGGCACCCCCTTTTTTCCTTGTTGAGGCTTAAAGCTGTTATCCGCACAGCTCAAAGGAAGTTCCAGTGCCTGTGTATGGCCGGAGTCTGGAGCAAGAAGGTCCTAGGAGTGTTTCCTCTGAGCTGTTTTTTCTAGTACTCTTTTTTTCAGTTTCTGCATAATTTTCAGCTTTTCAGTATGAGCTCCAGATCTCAAGACCGCTCTGCTTTTCTACCTCTCTCTGTTGTTAGTCCTTCTCTGGTCACTTGTTTTACATTTGAGGGCCAGAATCAGGCAGACAAATTAGTATTTTTAAATTCAGCCTTTGCTGACCACCAGCCATCTGCTCAGACAAAGAAGAAAGTGGGAAGGATTGCTTTTTTAAATGCTTTTCACCCAATCCCTCAAGGAAAGCCTCTTTTTTAAATTCAAAGGGTTGTTAGAATTCAAAAAAAAAAAAAAAAAAAGCTTATTCTACAGACTGCTTCCTTTCCATTAAAGTTTATTTATACCCCCCCTCCTTGTCTGAGGGTATAATTATGAATGATCTAAGCTTGTAGTGAAATCCTAAATTAAAAAATACATCTGTTGCAAGGATTCTCTCACCAGAAACCTTGAAAATGTTATCCTGTCTGTGTATCCATATATTTGTCTGTCTCTAGGTTTATGGCTATCCTTTATATATTCCAGAAGAAAATGGGGTTAGATTGCTTGCTGTGTATTTTAACTGGTGTATAAATTCATGAAAGGGAAAAATTATGTGGAAATGTGAATATATTTTATATTTATTTATATTCTCCTTACTATCAAATTTTCACTGTTAAAACCTGAACGAGTTGTTTTCTTTCCCATTTAAGGATAGCAATTACTATTTAAGGATAGCAAAAACTATTTAAATGGTAAAAGTTATGTCAAAAAAGAGAAATATGAGCTCATTGTGCTCATTCAAAGGCTAGGTGTTTTTGTGGCAACAAAGCAAAATTATTTTAGCCAGACATTTCAGCCTACCTCAGGAAGCATCAGTGAAACACATTTATTTTTAATTAAGGCCAACTCTGTCCCAACATTTGCTTTAAATATGAGGACCAAAGAGCATCAGAAAAGGACATTATTTCTTCAGTCCTTTGAAGCTGTTGCCTCCTGATATGTAAGGGAGGGCAACACCCACACGGACAGTGGGTTCATGGCAAAATCTGCACTTGGCAGCAGATATCCAGATAATGCTTCTCAGTTGGATTTCATCTGATTAATAATCTTATTTTTTAATTTTTTAAACATTGCAATAACAAGAGTCCATTAAGCTGCTGTAATGTTAATTAACGTTGTTATAAGCTGCTCTTTCATTTCACTCGCATGCCTTTTTGTTCATCAAAAGGTACATTGTGGAGATGATTCTTTTACTCTGCCTATATATCATTTCATGCTAGCACTGAAAGGTTAAATGTTATAATTTATGCTAATTTTAATTTTCCCTAGTGCCATAGGCAGTACAAATCAAGCACCAGCAATTGATTATACATCACCGACAGTATAAAACAGAACAAACATAGCTCTGTCAATGAAAGGCCTGTGCCAGGTTACTCATACTAGGTTGTTATGGCCTCCTGAGAACAGCAGTCAAAACTAAGTAATAATGGTGATATGAATATTTATGTTGTGCATAGTTCTGAATCTAAGTCATTTAAATGATTTTCCATGGTACTTCTGTGCTTCAAGAAGTGTGATGGAAAGTGTGTTTGCCTCTTGAAGAACAGTGTGCAATAAATATAGGACCTAAATTCTGGCTTTGGCTTCTCAGAGGAGGGTCTGAAGTGGTAGTAGTCAAGCAAAAGTCCACTGAAGTACATTCCTGAGCAGGTATGTGCAGGTTACTATTTCGGGAGAAGGCTGAAAGGAAGATATAGCTTAGACCATCACAAACAGATTGCTTCTCTGACTTGGTATCATCTGGCAGCTAATCAGATTCCCACCTACTGCAAAGATTAACCTCAGACTCCTGGAACAATACTCAGTACCTTAGCCAGGGCTTTTCAGCTAGGCTTAACCTAGCTAGGTTAAACATCCATGTTACTCAGAATGGTCTTGCACCATTTCTACTTCTTGCCACACGAAGAAGATAATATATAACTCTTAACTCCCAGGAGCAACTAGGGTCATCTCTGCTCTACCACTCTACTTTTCCAAAACTGTAATGGCATTTGCAAGGGCAGCCACTTGGCAGTTATTTTCATGGATAAATGGCTTGTTCCCTACTCTGCAATTTACTTTGTAAAAGTAAGAAGAGAAAAATAAGGTCATGGAGATTTAACAGTAGGAAGTACTGGGTAACAATATTATAACAGCATCATGGAACGTTTGCTTGAATCACATGGCATTAAAGCTTTCTGAGGCAGAAGAGCATGCTATTTGGAGACAGACTGAAGTGCCCTCTGTGACTGTGGGCCATGCAAAAAGGACTCAGTCTGGACTGGGATATGCAATCTTTCTGTGCTGCCAAGTAGCCTCCAACCAGGACATAGGCTTAGCTTCTTGTGGACATCTTGCTAGAAAGAGGCCTTGGGAAAGGCTGTGCTGGAGAGAGGTTTCCTGTTTTGTGGGTACATATAAGAGGACAGTTGAAAACACACTGATTTTTTTGGGAGAAGGGAAGGAAGAAGGGAGGATATTGATTCTCAGATTAAGGAATTACTGCCTGAGCCGAGGGCAAATGGATGGCCCAGTGAGACAAGGACAGTTAGTTACATGTATCTGAGGAGAAGGGACCTAGAATCGTGCTATGAAGCAGGAACAACTGAAAGGCAAATATTTAGAATACTTTCAAAAGTACTTCAGAATCTGGGTATAAAAATCCTGTTGACTTTTAGCTGAAAGTCACTTAAAGTGATTTTACCACTTTATAATAGCTGCACTCACTGATAGTAACGCGTCTAAAATTTTATTCAGTATTTGTGGGATAAAGCTTACAATGGAAAAAGGAATTTATTTTGTTCATGTAAGCTTTATACTTCTCTATGACTTTTATTAAGAAATGCATTGGTGAACAAAGTCAATGTAGTACTGGAAGATTAGAATGTTCATTTTCAAGTACAGCTTTAATCAAGACTTTTTTCACATAGTTATTCCTCTGACTTAAAATTAGTGAAACAGGGACTGGTTACTTTAACCCAGATGGTTTTTTACCCACCCATAAAGCTGGTTGCTTTAGCACAGATGTCTCCCTTCCTTCCATGAGGCATATTAGAAGGAAAACAAAGATTCACATTTAAGCAATAAATAATAACAGCTACCACCCCTATTGGCTTAGATATGTCCAAATTCAAAACCACAGCTAAAAGTTACTTTAAAGTAGTGTGGTGGGCCACAACTTACAGTTCTTTCATTTTACTTTCTTTTAAAAAGACTTGACTTTGTTGACATTTTTCGATGCTGTTTCAATTGATCTTTATTGAGAAAGAATAAGGACGGAGCAGACTGACAATTTTATTTGACAGATGATTTATATATTGGCTTAGATCTGGCCTGAAGTGTAACCACAAAGTGTTTGATAAGGGAAGGATAAAATATGGTTTGCAGGCTGTTTTAAGCATACAGGACATGAAATGACTGAATGGCAATTTTAAGAAAGCAAGGTAGAGAATGGCCATGCTGGAATTGAATTGTTGCCCTTTTCTACTTATTTTCCGATAGCTCTTCACTCGCAGTAGACAAGCATTCCTAGTTATCTGTGCAGAGAGGGCTTCTGTACACCCAGGTCTCCCCTTTGTGTATACAGTAGTTAAGTCTCCAGGCTGGTCTTGAGCCGAAGTCTGGGTCTAAGATCAGCACAGGGTTTTTGCCCTGTACACAGGTTATTTAGGTTTGCTTGGTTTCATTTTCCATAGGGAAGCTGGTCTCCTGTTTCCCATCCCAGAGGGTAATGCTGTAATAGATTCCTTGTAGAAGAAACTCCCCCATGGTTCCAGTTCTTTGGGTTTTCCAAAGGAGAGTGATCTGATCCAAGTTAAGCACTGGTACAACAGAAAACAAAAAATCTTCTAGGATAACCTTTTTTCAGGCTTTAGCCATGTCCAGCTTCTTGTTACTGCAGGGAGAAGTTGTAAGGATTTATGTTTTGTTTATTTAATTACTAATTTCTGTAAAAGAAAAATTAATTTTCATATTTGTGGTAACACATTATGCCAGGAACAACAATTAGCATGTATGACTTAACACAATAGACCATTTTTAAAATATCTTTTTCTAATATTTAATTCTAGATTAGGGACTATGCAGCATTTAACGTACCTTCAGGAGGAATTTTGTATAAAAATAACAAACTGCCTTGCTAGAATATTACCTGTGCCTGACTGATATTAACCATACAAAAAAACATACAGGATGAATAAAGTTCACGTAAGAACTACAGTTGCACCTACTCATATTTCTTTTAAAATGAATGTCCAAACATTAAAAGTCCACCTTTTAATCCACGAACACCTCATGAATGGCAGGGAAAAAATCAACTTTCCCTACATGCTACTGTTGGCCAAAGGAAAAGTGGAAAAAAAAAATTATAACGATGTCATTGTGATGGGATTGCAATTTTGTCCCCCCTCATCCTTGGATGCAGGAAGAAGTGATTCAGGGAAGCGTCCTCCCCAGTGCCCTGGTGGCCCCAAGCAAACCCCATGCAACCCAGCATGGCATAAAGATGCAGAGGCCATCCAGGCAGTTTCTTTCTCAGTAAGTGCTGGGGACCAAGGACCAGCACAAGTCAATGAAAATGCTCCTCTCAACTTCCCTTGATACTAGATGTCAGTTAGTTGATCCAGCACATATTGCCTGGTAAACCCTCTTGAAACTGGAGACAAATCACATGACGGGTCTAATACTGGCCTGATAACATGGTGTACTGACATGCTAGATTATCTGTTTTAACTGTGCATTGTCTTCTATAAATATAGTAATACCAAAAAAGTTACTAATGATGCTTAAAACTTTCCTTCAAATGATCTTCTTGCATATTTACATGTTTGTGGTTTACTGCTGTTATCTGCGCCCGTTTTGGCTTACGTCCTTCATGCACATTTTCTGGGAAATGCATTCCTTTAGGAGTGCTGCAGATAATTTTGCTCCCTCCATTTTTGCAGGCTGCTGCTGTTGTTGTGTGCCAGTTACCTAAAAATGCTAGTATAGCTGGTCAAGCAGTTAGTTTTCTAGAGCTGTGGGCTCTGAAATTGGTGTGGATATTCTGTTCATGTCAGAGTGAACGTGATGCCCAAAGACATAAATGCTCAGCTCTTTCACTCGGAGATCTGCATGGGTGAATGTCAGAGGTTACGTTTCAAGGACCAGCGCTGCTCCTTTGGTGGCCGACCCCTGGTGATAGGAAGTCTGCTTGGAGCAAGGTCACCGCAGCACCAGCCACCTGCCCATCGCTTGGTGCCAGGGGCCTGGAGCCAGGCGATCCTGTTCCAAAAGTGAGCCAGGCAGGAGAGCGGGCACCGGCAGCAGCTCTCACAGCCCTTCCCTGGGCAGCCGCTGCTGGCTCTGTTCCCATGGAGCCAGGCAGAGCTTTGCAGAGCTGCCTCTTCTCTTTGCCGCAGTCCCAGCGAGAGCTTGGCCATGCTATCACCACCATCTTCCTGTGTGGCCGCTCTGCTCTCCCGTGTGCTTTGGCTGGGGCATATGACGTTTGAGGTATCATGCACGCAGGCTGAAGTTCTTAAAGACTGAAGCAAAAGTTAGATAAGATCCTCGATGCAGCACGAGGGGGTGGATTGAACAGCCACCTGAAACTGGTTATATTGCACAATTAACTAAAAGATACTGATTGAGAGGTTGAAGGGGACGATGTGTTCATTTCCATGGAGGAGGACGTTAGTGGACCCAAACGTAGCATGTGCCCTGTTCATTGCTTTGCAGGGTATGCTATGGGCTAACATGAGTACTTGCTGCCAGATCCTGAATGGCTACTCCCCCTTGTTTCACAAGGGGCAAAGGAGAGAAGGGTTTTACATTATACAGCAACTCATACATAGAGAATGAATATGAAAAGAATCAACTCTAGCTGTTTGAGCTGAACAAGTACAGTTCAGCTCAGAAATAGCTGCAGGTCAATTGTCCATCTCATCATTTTATTTCACTCTGATATACGGCTGTTAAAGCATAATTGTTCAGAAACGGTAATGGGCATATGAAATATCACACCATTGGAATATCATATGAGCGCAACTTCAAAAGTATCCAGTATCATTCTTCACAAATTTTAGGTAACTTTTTAATGTTACCTCCCAGTTTGAGATAGCTGCAAGAACCATGCATGACTTTATTTAAAGGATAGGTTTACTCAAGAAACTGTACTCTCATTAAGGATCTGGAAAACTCTATCTGTAAGATGTTATATGTAAGCTGCATTTTACTCTTTAAAGTAGAAGGCTTCCAATGGACTTGATTCTGATTTTAGCATGGATGATTATATCAGTTTCATGTTCTCCAGGTGATGTGCTCACTTTATTTAGTAGTTTCTCAGTTTTTATAAGTCAAGGTGTTTCTACAGAAGTTACTAAAGATGCACTGATCTCTGCTGAAATACCACCCAGAGTTTTCATTTTTTAACACTTTGAATATTTTTTTGAACTTTTTATTCCAGGAGACTTTGGTGGAATAGTTTTGATTTTTTTGATGTAAAAGCGTTTGCTTCCCCCATCTGGCCATGTATCCATTGTGTCGGTTTCTGCAACTCTATTGCTCCAAGACAGACATAGACTCATGTGGTTGAAGTAATCTGCCTCCCAGCCATCTACTAAAATAGCTTTAGTCACCTAAATATAAACCATGCTCTTTCATGTTCCATCTCAAACCCAGATTTTGCTGTCTGCCCTTTTCTAAAGTCATTCCCAGTTTCAACCTGCAGTTTTCTTTCCTGTCTTTATTTCTGCTGACCCCTCTCTAGCCAAGATCTCTCCTATAGGGTCTCCTATGACCCTGCGCATCTCTCCTGACTTCCTCACTCTGAAGCATTCCCCTCTGGTTTCCTTCAATAACCAGGCAAAGATGAGGCACATCTGAGCACCAGACCTGCCCTCCACACCTTACATTTGTAGCCGCAGCATCTAAATGACCTTTAAACAAATATTTTCAGAAGACATATAAAAAGGTTTGAGGAAAGCAAGAAAAGAAGTAGGTTTGGAATTAATAACTCCAAGAGAAGTATGTGTTTGTTCCTTCAAGCGACCAAAGGCAAATTCTTGCCAGTGTTCAGAACAAAGCAACAAATTAACTCTCAGCTCAGTGTGTTTTATTGGGACCCAAACTACTTGTGGTGCCAGTCCATCTTGGATTTTGTTACAAATATCTCTTCCTTTCACCAATTTCTTTTGTATATGCTGTATTGCTGAACTTTAGATTGCCCTTATTATATTTTAGAAGCCTGAGTAGACTACTGCCTTGTCCTACCTTTTGCATGTAAGCGCTCAGAGGTAACTTGTGTGACTTCCTTTGCTAAGAACAGACTTCCAATTAGTAACAAATTTATGTCTTAAAGAAATCAAGAGATGTATTAGAGTATGCAAAAAATATTAAATATAAGCAATAATGACAATACTGTTTGAAAACCATTTCCAGCTGGAACACAGGAGTAGACCACATGGATAATGACTATCCTAGCAGGCTTCAACCCATGTCTAGGCTGCATCCTGCCACTTTTGAAGGGAAAAACAGGATCACATAGTGCTCATGCTCTTCTCTACATCTAAGTTTCCATGGGAGAGAAGGAGAGGATGTGTTGGAAGGGGTTGGGTGCTCAGCAACTGAGTTTGGGCTCACAGACTGCAGTCTTCGTGTCCTAGAAGCCGGCCTTACGCAGTGCAGGAAGACTTTTTCCTCCTTTCCCCCTTTCTGGATGCTTTTGACCCCTGACCCCAGAAGCAGATCTGAATGAAGGGGAGGATTTGCAATGAGCCAAGTTCAACCCCTTGGAATCTAAATTGCTTCAAGGTTTTGTAGGCATCAGGGGCTGATTCAAAACTTAGATCCCTTTCTATTTTACCCAACTCATGGCTATGCTGTTTATTCACCTACCTTTTGTCAGAACTGCAGTAGCCAGTATTGTTAGGTGTTGCAGCTGTTAGTGAATGGAAATACCATGTGTCTTTGGAAGATGTGATGCAATGCTCATGATGAGGTGCCCAGGAGAAAATAGGTATGTTTATTAATGCCACTGGTGTTAAACCTTGCACTAAAGTTAGGATTCAAAAATATTCAGTTATTACAATTCAGCTTTTGCTTCTTGGAGTGAGCACCTAATACAGCAGAGATTCATGTACAGTGAGGGTGTGGATGTCATGGCACAGCTAAATTCTTCTTACACTGTCCTTCTGTATGTTTCAGCAATTTTTTACTCCTCTGGACAGCAATGCAGTTTTGAACTTTCCCAGGGCAGCAGTAAGAAGCACTCTTCACTTTCTGTAAAAATGTTAATAGCCTTTTTGATGAGCATGCACATTATACATCACTGAGCTATGTCTGACTATTTAGCATCCCTCCCCTTCCCTGTGGTACTGTTCCTCAGGGATGAAGTGAAAAGTTCACAATGCTAATCACACTAGGGAAAAAAAACACACTTTTAATGGATGTCACACAAGAACAGAGTGTATGTGAAAGTGTTCCATACTTCCCTTGAGTAAAGAGAACATGAATTGGAGAGAAAGTCAGATATCCCTTACTTTACAGGGATACTTACTTTTGAAGTGAGTAGAAACTCTAAAGATATCCCAGGTCCACAAGCCATATTCCAGCATGCAAATGAAGTGAGATTTAATATACCTAATGTAGCAGTTAATGATTTGTTGGTTAAATACCACATTATAATTTATTTATAAAATATAAAGCATATTTTATAATATTTTTCCTCAAATTTAAATTTCTAATCTATCCTTCTGGCAAGAAATCTAGCTTGCATACTTTAAAGTTATCCTGCTCTGGATGATACAAACAGAAGCAAAGAATATAGAGTTTGCTGAGGCTGTGTGATATAAACACCTGCTTGCATAGCGTGAATATTTTCAATTCACTTAGTAATACATCTTAGAAAATCCATCAGAGATTATCACCTTAAGCAGTTACAGATTGGTTAGACTGGGGACATTTTTAGGAATCTAATTTCAAGCTGCTGTTCACCACTTCTCTCTAAACATTTGGCCCTGTGACATGTTGCCATTCAAAAGATAAACATACTTTTAAATGGCCTCTTTGCACCATCTACAGGATTTGGTAGTATATTTTAGAGGTCATGATTTTAAAAGCAGAAAAAGATGTTTATCTCAGAAGTGGTGCCAACATGGGCAGCAAGCAGAGAAGAAAGCTCCCTGTCCTACTTGCTAAGTTAGGTGCAGCAAAAAGGAAATTTGTGCATATGGAACAATATGTGTTTGTCACAAGTAGCCACCTCCTGTAACCTGTACCATGCAGGATGAGCCTGATGCTGTTCTAAAACCAGGTAATTAGGGAGCTGTTAGGGTCGGATAGCAAGAATTATTCCTGCCTATTTTAGAAACTGGCCTGCAGTGCTGTCTTACCTTTTGTAAGACACTATCACTAATTTGGCACTGTGATTTGAAAATAAAAATCTCAACCATGAGAAGAAAATTTAGGAGAATTCCTTTATATTTCCATTTTCTAAATTTTACATATTATTTTTAGATACTTTAGTGTTGTTCTAGCGTGTGCTGTCACCTTGCATTTCAAGTCATCCTCCTCCAGTGAGGAAGGTGCATCCTTTCAGTGTATAACAGAGTAAAAAGGCATATAGAAGACAGTGTAATGTAAAAATTTACAGCATGCGCTGCTTCATCTGCAAAGGGAACCTTGTCACTTTACTCGATTAAAAAAACATAGAAATACCATGGGATTTTTTCCCCTCCAATTGGTCCCCAAATGTTCTCATGCTATACTTGTAATGCGCATTACTAGCTGATTAGAAGTGACATCAATTAGTCACATGTCTGTTTCTGATGGAAATAAAAATGAGCTTCTGTACACAAAAATCTCAAATTCATCTCTACATTGCCTAGGGATTTTCTCCTGCAATATCAGTTATCGGTTTAATATAATATTGTTGACTTAACAATGATATATTTCCAGCTGAAGGCAGAAATGCATTTTGCATTAATAAATTGTTTTGAGATGGGCTTAAAGAATATTTCATTATATAAGAAAGGCAACTATAAAGCCTGTTTGGTGCTCTTTCAATCACTGATACCTGTGGCCTATTTGTGAGGATGGCATTCATCAGTGTGGCAGGAAATATTAAACAAGTGCTAGACAGTTATTAGTCCTCATACCTTCTATTCCTGTGCCATGGGAAAAATTCACTTGGTATTTTCTTTCTTGCAACTGTTCTGCTGTTCATAATTTGATGGAAAATTGATTAATCACACATTTAACTCAATGCAAGATCTTCTGCACTATAATAAATTATAGCCATTAATCAATAAGTACAAAGTAATTCCAGGAGTCTGGAGACATGCTGGTTTCTAATAGAAAAACTTGTGCTTAGGCCTTCTTGCCAGTGACCACTTCATCTGAGGTATTTTGCACCTGCCTCAATCCAATTAGACGACATAATTAATGAATCTCAATGCAGCTGATAATTTGTTATACAAAGGAAAGAATGTTTTGGCACATCTATTAAGTCCTGATGTACAAATCCTTTGCAAAGTGAGTTGCTTGCATGAGGAATATGAGGAACCCAAGATGGGAACCTAAAAACTTAGCAATGACAGAGGAAAAATCTGTTTATTCCAGGACTCTGAGTATGCAAATGCCCCTGTATTTTAAAATTCTCATATTTTCTTCTTGAGAAAATAAAGGGAAGCTAACTACGCAGAAGCCTTAAATGCCATCTTGTTTCTTTTATGACAAATTAAATGGTATGATTAGAAGAAGTATTCAGGAAGTACTGTTTCCCAGGCAATCTAATCAATGTTTCCTTGGTCAAGTATCAGTTACAGTTTTACATATCGCAATCCATTTGCACCTGTTATATACAGCTACCATACAGGCCCTCAATATATTTTAGTAAGAGAGAGTGAAGATAAAAAGAAAAACAGTCTGCTGCTAATTCTGTCACTAGGAGACGCCATGAGCAGATTTTATTTAGAGACTTTGAAAAACAATTACTGAGGATTATAGGACTAAAAGGCCTTTACTAGCTGTACCTGGAAAATACTTTGCCCATTTAATGCCTTCTAAGCTGTCATTGTGCTTGAACTTCAGTCTCAGTGATTAATGAAAAGCTGCAGGGCACAGCTAGAAGCTAAAGTCTCAATTATGAAAAAGCAGTAACTAGTTTAATGTGCTGATGCTTTTATACTTAAACTGACAGCTGTGAAAAATGGCAATATTTCCAATCATGCTTTAATAATTTATCATTAATTTATTGGCATGTCCAACACACTTTACTTCCACTGTTCTTTCTCCTTTTAGGCTCATGGCATTTCAACACTGAAGGGCAAAATCTGTTGCAAATCTCTAAGGACTAACTTCCTTATGGTGCCGGAGTGACTTCTGTTTGTAGGCGGTCGGTGTTATCTAGTGGTAGACAATTTACCAGTGTAGATACAGCAGGAACAATTTTGAGGGCTGCGTATTTAGCCGCTGCTAATTCCCTGTGACTCCATCCACTTCAAAGGAGTTTAGACCACTTGAGCATACAGGTGGCTTCATGGGAGTAGGTATGGTCAGCCCTGTGCAGGCAGCTTCCTTCCTTCTGCTCTGCAACCTCCCTAGAGCGAGAGTAGGAACCATTTAAAGGTGCTAAATCAAAATTAAATTTGGAAAATGCCCCTTCTGAAAAATGCTCTGCAGAAAGATTCTCACCTGGTATAAATTGTAGTAGCTCTGTGGAAAACATTATGTTTAATACTGAACTGAAATCAATGCAGCTAAGTTGATTTAAAACAGCTGATGTCTTTATTTAGGAAATATTCTGAATTTTTGCTTTTCTCTTTTGGTGCTCCTGGCTTATTCAGCTTCTCTTGCTTTGGTCTATGAAGAACAGAAGAAAAAAATCAAACAGTAAAACCTAGCTTCGCTACAATTTCCATGCTGAATTTAGTTTGTCATGGTTCATGGCTGTTCCCAGGTCTGGTGTGGACCAGACAAATATTCACAAACAAGGTTAGTAATTTTAGAGTCCAGGGCTGCATATTCTTCTGATATTAGAAGCTAGCCCTGTTTTACTTTCCATCTGCTATTCCTCTTGTTTTCAAAATCTTAATAATCTAAGCTGGAGTGATACAAGCATCTTTTTGATATAGAACCTCAGTCTTATTTGTGATTTGGTGAATGTTTCTTTTTCTGTTTAATGAGTGAGACTGCTAAAGCTTGGGAACATTCCGTAGCTGCGTGTTTGTGTGTTATTTTATTTTTTATTTTTGTTGTTACCCATGACCACTGAGCTTTTCTGCAGAGTTCGTGTAGTCCTGAATAGTAGTTTGGTAGTTGAGCGTTTCTTGACAGTCTACCTCTTCCGTTGGTTGCCAGTTCCTAGATGTAAAAGTCTGACCAAATAGTGGATAAGTTATTCCAAGCTGTTTGATAGAAACTATTAGAAAACTTCTCTGGCTGTTGAGAGACTGACTGAATAGGAGAAACATTGGTATGAGAGTATATGAATACCAATTGATGTGGCATCTGTAATGGTTGAATGAGTACAGCATATTCTATTGCTGGGCAAGAAAGTGTTCTCAAAAAGCTGCAGTGAATTCAATTTGAGTTGATATAAGGGAAAGGACCTGTCAAGTGGTTTGTTCTGTAGGTTGAGAATTTTCTGTAAAAAGATATTTCTGCCTTTGCTTGTATTTACACTCAGAAATTTTTATTTGAAGTTTTGATCATTTTTTTCCATGAGGCCAAAGTTTATACTAATTAGTTAACAGTTCAATTATTATCAAAGGGAGTTTTGAATGAAAAGGAACTGAGTTCCCAGCCCTGCTTGAGCACTAAGTGTGGCACTTCATTAGGATTCCTGGAAGTGGACTGAGGAAAGGGAGTCATTAGTAATACTGATGTCTATATAGTTCCTTAAAGAAATGGAGTATCTGTTTTGTGAATTAGTACTTGGAAAGAAGGCTTATTCTAATCCACATTATCTGTCATGCTGTAGACCTAATACTCTTTTGCTGCAACATGTCCTGGAGTAACAAAATAGACTGCAAGGTGTTCACATGGCAAGCAAAAGGTATATCTAAATTGGTGCAGGTTCACTGCTAGTTACTGTTGGATGTGCTGCCAGCCACCAGTAATCAGTCTATTATCGGCCTGTTATCCTCTATTTTTCAGGCTTCTAGTATAAGGCTTGATTACAGCAATTTGGAGGATGTATGCAAACCAATTCCAGCTACTAATTGAAGGAACTCTACTAATTAGAAAAGGCTATGGAAAAAATAACAATTGGCAGCAAGTCTGAGGTCATCTTCTGTTTTGAACTCTATTCATAAAGTGACTTCTAACTGGAACAAATTTAACATAGCACTTTCTGGATTGGAGCCAGGCTTTGAAAACATTATTCATGTTGACTTTATTGCGCGTCTTAGGATATTTGGTGTTTTCCTTAAAACCTCTACTCCTGTAGCTATGTGAGTATGAATTAATTTTAAAAAATCCTCTTGATTGTGAAGAATATGCTAAAAGCCCAAATGAAGAAGGCAAAGAAGCCAAATTTTCTCAGGTTTAAAAATTGCCTTTCCTAAAAATCTCAGATTGACAGTGGTTTCTAAACGTTCAAAATTAGTAATCCTTTGGCACACATCTGAGCAGAACCATTAACATGGACAAGATTGTTCTCAATAGTGCATCTGAATGTAAGGATTGAAAAGCCAGCTCATATCTAGCCCTTCCCTAGTCCCATCTGGTTGACACACTGCTTATAAACTGATACAGGATCCTGATGAAGGATATATACGAGACAATCATATATATCATTGAGAAAATGTTTTTGCAAGACGATTCTTCAAGGTGCCTTGTCAGAGACGGTCAGTGCTTTCTCAGATTAGGTTTTAAATAGAGATCTGTGTAATTGGTAGGCACCGATTACCTACTCATCAGCTGGACTGCCCAGGACCATCTCTTACACAGCTCTGAGAGCCAGGCTGGTAGCTGAGGATAGATGTGCAGGTATCCTGCCTGTGAGGACAGCCATAATGGAGCTCTGTCTCCTCGTACTTCTGCTATAGGACCTAAATGAAACTTTGTCTTTGCTGTTAGTGTAACCTTCTGTGTCTGCTGGCATTTGTGCACATCTCCAAGAATGCTTGTGTGCATTTTTACAGGAATACCTCTTATTTATGATATTTCATGGGTTTGCATTTTCCAAATATCTTTAAAAAAAAAAAACACCCCACATTAATTTCATGTTTGTCATCTTAATACCTTTTTCTAATAAGCTTAAACTCTTACACTTATACCTGTGCTTTATCTTCTCCCAAGTGGCCCCACACTTCCTAAAAATAGTCCCTTCCCAGTATGAGAGAGCATCTCCTCCTCTGCTGCTGAATTGGATAAGAATATTGTCCATTCTGCAAGAGAGGGATTTGTTTCACTTTCCCACTGACTTAATGAGGTATTTTTAGCAGCTATTAAAGATACTTTAATTCAAATATTATTTACAGTAGATGTACCACATATCCTAGTAATGTCATTTAATATATACAGGTCTAGGAAATGCTGAAAATCCGGTCATATTATCACTTTGATAAGGTCAAGTATCATCTGTCCAAATTCTATTTTTTTTCAGTATCAGATAAAGAATGTGTCAGGTATAGTGCAGTTAGAGAAGGAGATATATTTTACTGGTGTCAATCCTTCAGAAACTGCATGTGAAAAAACTGGGAAACAGTCAAAATTTCTTGGCACTCTGAGTGGAAGAGGCTGCTTTAGGATCTCATCTATCCAGAGCCTTCATCTACCATAGCCAGCACAGAGTGCTGCCAGATTGCATTATCTCCATACAGACTCATTCATGTTACCAAACTCTTGTCTTGATATTAACCTAAATTGTGTTATAATGACATGAATAAGTACCACCTCTGTCAATCACTTCTGCAGGTGTCTATAACTACAATACAGATAATAAACTCTCCAGCTTAAGTCAGATACTGCCAGATTTCCTAGTGACTGGCTTTCATCGGAAGCTGGAACAGCTCAGGCACTTTTTACCTTGTTACTGTTGTTGTGTGGTTGGGGTATCTGCAGCTCTGTGAAGGATGCTTTAGTCTTAGGGACTAAAACCGCTAAGAACATATACAAAAATGAAAGTCTTTGAATTAATTTTATTAGGCCAGGCTCATCACATCAGATGAGAGAATTAAACACAGCAATGCAAAATGCTGTATGTCACCTTGGTAGTAATGGGGCTATAGGTGGGGTCACCCAATGCGTCAGAAAGCTCCATCTTATTAGTCTGGCCTCGTGTGACAGGTAGTTTGGTTTTGAACTCAAGTTAAAATGTAGCAAGCCAAAATATCACTAAAAAGAAAACACTTATGCCTTTTTTCCATGTAGTTTCTCAGTCACTACTTTGCTTATCTACAGCCTCTCTCCATGATTCAAGTAGAAGCAGCTTTTCTGCCTATCTGGAAAGCAACTATTTCTAACTCAACATGACATTGAATTTCGTTTGACTGACCTGGGCTATGGTAGAAAAAATAAGTGGGCCCTCTTCATCCAATTGCCAGTGCTGGCACTCCCAAATTCATCTTCTTAGCCCAACAACTTGACTCTCCTATAGCAATTGAACAACCTGCCTATTGCCATGGTGCAACCTTACTGTAATCTCGTTCCACATAAGCTCCCTGTGGGGACACTTTGGAAACTGCATCCTCTCAAATCCTGGCCCCAAGTATTTGACCTGATCTTACATAGACAGTTCATGGCAGGGGGTAGAGGGAATGGCCCATTTATTCACCTTTTTTTTCTCTCCTGCCCTTCTCCAAAAAGTGAACCCTGGAATGTTTCATTTAAAATGACAATTATTATAAAATTGTTCAGAGAATCTTTTCTCACAACCTGAAGTCATGTTTGGGCAAGCTGTGACTTCTGAAATACATCTTAAAGGGACAGAATGGTGTTACTGGCCTAAGTTGGACTGTTATATGCTTACTCTCTAAAAGGAAAGGTTTCACATATCTTATATCTCCAGGAAACATTTATTACATGGTAGGAAAAGGGATTCTTTTTTTCCTTTTTTTCTAGTAAAAAGACAGTATCAAAGCTGCACAATGAGTCTTGGATACTCACTGGTAGACCTTGCAATGGGGGAGTGCACTCTTAATTGAAACAGCAGTGGTGAAAAGTAAGAAAATGTCTTCAATGTGGACTGCCTAAATACTCAGAAGTCTGCAGATGATAAGACTTCTGATTGATGTGTAGAAAGCAAAGCACACTCCCAGTACCAGGGTAGTGCCACGAGAAGATCAATTTAAAATGCCTAGGGCAGGAACAGACCATTTGATAGACCTCTTTAGGTCTATAACAACTTGGAAAGTTATCTCTAAGTTTTGATAATCACTTTGCCTTCTGAAACTGCCAATATGATTCCTAACTGTTCTTTATAGTGTGAAAAAGTCTCCCATTTCTATTCTCTGCCCTACATACTTGGGTCAGAAAGTGAACATCCTATTTTTACAACTTTGAAGCCAAATGGCTATATAAGCAGCTGATTTCTTCACAGAATCTTTCTCACATTCTTTATTTTTTTTATGAGAGCCCTCACTATTTTCTCAGTTTTAACCTTAATACAAATAGGGCAACACAACTAAGAAGACTCCAGTTTTACCTACCAAAGGGCACAGTAATTCATAAAATTCAGCCCTGCTAGGAGCTTCTGACATTATTTAAACTGTGGCCCAATTAGGAAAAAAAATCTTCAAAATAGCTTACTGAATAGCAAAACAACTGAATCAACAAAATACTATATAAAAAAACCTCTTAATTTTCCTCCCAGTGTGAATGCATCATTTTTTGTTTGAGAGCTACATTTTTTTGTTTGTTTGTTTGACAGTTGAATAAGGCTCATGCTTATTTGGAACAATCTTGCTTTAAGAACTCATGGAAAGCACATTTGAATGTCATGTTACAACTTCAGGCTCAGTTTTGACTGAGGTAGAGTACTGAAAATATGGAATTAAAGGGACTATCTCCTACGTGGGACATAAGTAAAATACTGGATGTGTGTTTTGTCCTTGTGGGAGCTTATTAGCACAAATTCTATTCTTTGGGTAAAATGACTTAGCTTGAAGGCAAGTTGTAAGCATCAAAAGAGAAAGCTTTTTTTCAAGAGCTAGTTTATGGGAAGAATTGTGAGGAGTTATTTTGGGCAGCTAATTCAGGGAGACCATTTTTAATACTATTTAATGTATGTAAACATAACGTATGGCAATACAGTTGCATTACTATGCTGTCTAAAACAAGTCATCCAGATTTATACATCTACATCTCTGTTAGTAGTTAATCTGCTGCTGGCCACCTGCAGAGGAGGAATGGAAGAGCTTCCTTTTGATCTCTTTTGTGAAATGACCTTTAAGGGTGAAAAAAATATAAAAGAAAATAGACTTGAATGAACCTTAAAAGGTTTGGTACAAATATTCTGTTGGGAACTGTTTGGTCCTTTAAAAAAAAGTCCGTATAGGACATTAAATGTATGAAAAAGAATAACATCTGTGCTTTAGGTCAGGAAGGATCATCACCCATTAATGTAACTCAGCTAACTTCTTAAAGGTCAGTGAGACATCTTGTTGGTCTGGTAGACTAATTTGCGAGAATTCTGTGTGGACAAAGAAGAATTAATTTGAATATGAAAATGAAGGGTTAATGGAAGAGAGAGCAGTTTAAACACCGCTATGCAATACTTCCTCTTTCTGTAAGGTTTATCACTTGGTTGCATTCTTGGCTACTCCATATCATATATACATATATATCTTTGTTTCTGTGCTTCTGGCCTGTGTCTTGTTGGTTTGAACTTAAGTCGCAAAAATATGGTTTAGACCCCTCACAGTGGAAGCGACCAATGCAAAGCTCCTTCACCCTTGTCTGAATCAGTAAACATTAAAGACTCCCATATGTGGAAGTAAAACCGAACATTTGCACTTTACACTGTCTTTATGTGTAAATGAGACTAACTGCCTAAAAATCATGCTGACCTCTGAGCGGGCAGAGAATTCGGCCTATTATCCCTCTCCATTTTCCTACGATGCTGAATTTCTCAAACTGTCTGTAAAAGCCAAGGTTCTCCTCTTACCCTTGCGCAGACCCAGACACCAGGAAGACATATGTCTTAATGGATAATGGCTCCATTGTGTGAATACTGTCAGTATCATATCAATGTGACATAAATATAGCAAATTAGCTGTATGTTACTTGCATCAGAACTGCTTCAGCAATTTGTGGAATGGAAAAGGTGCAAGTGAAAGCTCTCTGAAGAAGCATGAGTCTTTTCCTTTTTTAAACAGTGTTCTTGTGAGAAATTGTACCAAGTTTTAGATTCAGAACTAATTCAAGTAATGTAAGAAATGAGGTGCATAATTCACCTGGCCGCTTTGAGATTGGTGTTTTGGCAAAATCTTCTTTAAGGAATGTAGTTGTCAGTCTTGACTGAGTGCTTGCAGAAGATGAAGCATTTCTTGAGCGTGTCACTATGTTCTTCTGTGTTCCTATTCTCCTCCTTCCAGGACTGCAAAATAGAATCTTTCATGATTAAATGTACTTATTAGTTAAGGAAGCCCTTTTAAATATGTTTGTCTTAGAAGACTCAATTCACTGACATTCTTAAAGCAACTTCACAGCTTAAAAAAAAAAAAAAAAAAAAAAAAACTTACTGAATCAGTAAATTATAATTGACTGCCTTTCACTTCCAGGCATTTGCAGGATGCTAAACAGCCATTGCTAAGGATAATAGTGCTGTTATCACTTGAAGTATTTGCAAATGAAAAATGATATTCTGAGGAGTGTTAGAAAAGAACAAATCGAATATATTTATTTTACTTTTTGTCAGTAGGCATTTCCCAGTTATAGATCATTCATTTACTCATATCATAATGTATGGATAATCACAAGATATTCAATGACTTCTAAAACTATAAAGATAATTCGGAGTCTGTATTTTTAGTGGTCTGTGGAGGTAACAAGTGCTAAGAAAAAAAGGTCTTAAGCTCTTTCGTAACTTACTCCCATAAAGTGCAATTCCTGGAAACAAGGAATGTGCCAATAGTTGGTTGTGTGTAATCCAAAATGACACAATACTGGAAACTAAATGTAAGCAATATTTTTTCCACAGAATATCAAATGACAAATACATGTGCTCTGTTTTTTGAAAACTCTCGAATGTTCATTTTATAAGCTTGGGTTGGTTCTTTCCCTGCCCCCTCCTCCTGGGAACATCTTTAAACAATGGTTTTCAACAAGTCACTTTTTTTTTCTTTGCCCTTCAGATTTTCAGCTGTGAGGTATTAAATTGCACCAGTCTGATCGCATGTATGTTTTTCTATAACAAATCAACACTGAATACATGAACAAATTACTAGGGTGCATGTTTAAAATCTAAAGTAAAGAAATAAACATGGAAATAAAAGTCTTTCTAATAGTGATCAGCGGCTGATAGTAATTCCTTCAAACTAGTAAATGCAATTCTGTTTTCAGAGCAATGTTATGGCAATGTCATTTCCATGAATTTTGATAGGAGAACTTTGAACAAATATGTTGCACATTAGTCCAGTGACTTCTTCAACATGTAAGATTACCCATGCAAGCATTTTTAGGAAAGAACAGAACTTGAGAGAACTTGTGTCAGTAGTTTAGCTCCAGCTTTCACCAAACTTCTTTGCATATGGTTTAATTGTTAGATATCCTTTAATGAGAAGAACTATGCCTGTATTAAGACCTGTGCTCCCAGGTCACTCCTATGGTGTCACATGTGCAGCCATGTGCCCAGCACAACATGTGTTCTGCCTAGGCCTGGGGTTTATGTAAAAGAATATTGATATCTCTGGAGCTTCTTGTTAGAAAAAACAGTCATCTGGACTTTTAAAAGAAAAAGAAATATTGCATAACCTGGCACTTGCACTTTGTAAAATACAGTATTGAATTTAAATATGATTCTTAAGTACTGCAGGGCAAAGACCAACTTGTTCAGTGACTGCACAGCTTCTAACCCCAGAGCAACCTGAGCCATGACCAGGGGATGGCCACACTTCAAATGATAATAAAAATGATAATGATGATCATGGCAATAATAAATTACCACTATTCTTTGCAGAGACTATTTATTGGAATTTTGAAGCTTGTTTTATTTCACAGCTGAAACAAAATAAAGGTTAATTTATGGCTCAACTGTATTTTCAGCCTATGTTTATCTAGTTGTACCAGTTCACTGTGATTCAAGGGAAGTTTTGTGACTACTTTAAAGGGAATGGAATTGGTGACCTAGAACCTGTTCCTCACTGGCATTGCTCCAATTGCATTCCTTTTAAAACAATGGCATGAGTAGTGTATAACTGCAGCAAGAACCCTGGTGAAACAGGTCCTTAATCCCCTGCATCCATGTAAATTCTATAGACCTCAGTGAACTGAACATTCAGACTTGTATTTATGCTCAGAAAGGGGAAAATAAGCCCGTAGTTCATTCACATAATAAATGTGATGCGAAAATAATTCTATGGGGACAAACATTGTTTGGTTTGCCATGAGACATACTTGACAATTACTGCTTTGTCCCTTTTGTGCTATTGCAGTGCAGTTATAAGATTGTGCCATAAATCTGAAAGGCTGTTTTGCAAAGTTCGTATCTGCATTTGCTACCTTTAATATTAATAGGAGAATATCTTTAAAGTGAGTAAATTGAGAAAGTGGCTGAAACTATAGTTTATAAAAGAAGATTAGTGGGTTTAATATGCACTGGAGAGTAAAAGAAAAATCTTATTACTGTATGGAGAAATTACCTCATAAAGAAGCTAATACAGCAGGCTAGGGAGTAATTTTTAACAAGGTTTTTATGATGCACAAGTGTAGGCAAGTTAATGAACTTATCTTTCTAGTTATTTTCAGATTGTAACAATGCTTTTCTTTTCAGATTCTGTGCTTTAAAAAGTAAAACACATTTAATCACTTACAATAAAACTAACTCATTAGTTTGATAAATCAAGTAAAATCCTATACTGCTCTTGTTTGTGGCAGTGCTGCTTGAAGCTAGATCAGGTGAAAACATTAAGTATAGAACAGAGCAAACTACCAGGTTTATTCGTTATTTGAATTACTATGTTTCATGTTGACAGGGAATGTTCATTTTTGGAAGGACCTGCTCTGGTCTTAGTAACACGACTTACGAAAAGAAAACTAAAATAGGGAGCCAGGCCAAGATTTTGTTTTAGCAATTCCACTCTTCGCAAAATAGCCATGTGGTCTTTGACATTCATAAAACAGACATCTGAAGAATGTCACATCCAACAGCAAAGAAACCACAGGGGGGAGTTGGTAAATACAGAATGTCCATCTGTCAGCACCCCAGCATGGCATGCGTAGGTATTGTTTAGGAGGAGCATGTCCACATTTTTCTGCCCAAATGCAAAAGACAGACTGCTGAGTAAAACAGTTCAATCTTTATATTGATTAAAGAGATGTGCTTTCCTACCATACTACAATGACTGTACTTGAAATTAATTCAGCATCGCTCCAAAAGAAAGCCTGAAAGTTGACAGACTCTCTGCAGGTTTTAATACAGACGTCCCGGAACAGGAATAATGTGGACATACCACAATAATTTGACAGTGCAATAGGGCATTTCATTGAGAGTTTATCAGCACCATAATCAGGTAAGCCACAGTCCCATTGAATATTAGCATTATTCGCAGCTTCCATCATGTCATGGGATGGGACAACCTTCCCAGAAGCAGACAGAGGGGGAAAGAGAAGTGTGTTGAGAAAACAAGTTATTTCCTGATTGACTGATTGACATAAGTGGAGGGGGCTGCTGGGCTTCGCCTTTGATGAGAACATTCTTCCACGTAAAAGTGGAAGAACTGGCTGCAAAGGGTATAAACGGGAAGCTTTCCACTATTCCCATATTCTGAGGAAGGCACTGATGGGCAAGTTGCATACTGCTCAAGGCATTCAGGTGTCTCTGCACTCTTATGAAAGGTCACAGGCAGGAATCTTTACTGCACTAACAGGGTAGGCATCACTGAACTGCTTAATCTAGGAAAACGGATGGTTAGTTAGAACCTTTAGTTCACAACTGGAGCCTTAATTATCAGAGTGCATTTACCTTGGGACAGGGAGGCATAGTTTTCCCAAGTCCTGTTTTATGTTTTGCTTACTGCCAATGAATCAGTGACTACAGATAACAGTAATTATTTTCTATGTAGTTTTTTCCTTTTTTTTTTTTTTTTTTTTTTTTTTTTTTAGCAAGCATCCTCAAGTAGTTCTTCTGAGTTAGGGAACATCTATATGCAGCATAGATCTGAATATGCCTGTAGAGTTAGGGAGAGGTCTCTCTATCCACCTGTCTGTAAAACATTGGAAAGGTCTTTTGAAAGTGATAATGATTTTTCTGCATCCTTTTTTGGTACAGTGTACTCTTGGGATTCAGGATAAGAATTCTTAACTGAGTTCTCCTTTGAATCTTATCTTGTACAGGTTATTTTGACGTGGGGCGGGGGGGAATATCTCCTTTTTTTTTTTTTTTTTTTTTCTCTCCACAAGACAATTTTATAGCTCTGAGAAAAAATAAGAACTGGTAAAATCGTGGTGTCTTAAAATATTTGAAGGATGAGGAATGTTATTTCTACCTTCTTGATTCTGAAATTCGCATTCTTCCATCCTGATCCAGCTTTAACCTAAGGATTTTGATGCCATATCTTTTGTCCTCAGTGTTGCTGATGGCTGTCTGGTATGGATGATGCTGAGTCTTAATTCAAATTCAAATTGAATTAGAGCTCCAAACAAATTCAAGCCACTTCAGTCAGCAAGGTTGGTGTGACCCTGGCTCTGGTAGCTGGAGATGACCTCTCTAGGTGGCTGCAGGATTTCCCCAGAGTTTAGGTTCATATCAAAATGATGTGATTCAGTCCCTAATCATTGACTTGACAAAATAATTTCTCAGATCAGAATAACTTGAAAGCCAAAATACACAGTTGAGAGAAGAGAATGTCTGCTGGAGTTTTGACTTTTTTAACTGATCGTAACATTCTGGTTTTTATCTCTATTTCAGTGAGTTTGTATTGGTCTTTCAGTGAAAATTTTACATGAATATGAGATCCTTATGCCGACTTTCTCTGCTGTATCTGCATTTATTTCAGCTTGACCAAGACTGATCTTAGAATTTTTGTCTCAGCTTAAAAAAGGAAATAAATCGTCAGTATATTTTCCCTAAATAGATCTTGTGGATGATGTGGATTCAGAGATTGCTGATTAGCTAAAATGGACCCACAAATGGGTCCTTGTTGTCAGCCTGTTCTGGTACAACTGCCTGTTCTTTCAGTCGAATTGCAAAAACAATAAAAACAATTAGCTATTTGCAATAAGTATATGCAAAATAAATTTTCTCGGTCTTCAAGGCCAAATTACTGTATTGCAGTTCTTTCTAATGTCTATAAAATTAAACCTCTTTTTTTTTCTGTATAATCTAAGTGACTGCAATAGTCAGAAGGTAGCAAATATGGATCATTTGTGATTACAGAAACACTTTCTCTCAAATGATGAAAGTCTGGGTTTTTTGTAATGCTGAAACTTTACTGAAAAAATGTGTTTATATATGTCACTGGAAAAAAAAATAGTGAGGTAGGAAAGAGAAAGCTTGGATAGACGTTGGGCCAACTTGTGATCTCAGCAACCTTATGTAAATCTAAAGTAATTACCCACCAGACAAACAAGTTCCTCTAGATTTATGTCACTCCTTGCTCTTTAAATAAGGACAACATTTGGGAAAGATGCAATAATTCTATCAGAGTATTTGTTACAGGCCCAGGAACAAGGATTTTGGTAGACTGCAATCTCTCAATATCATTCTTTTCTGTGCCAGCTTTTGAAGCAATAGCTCCTTCTTTAGACTTTATAGACCTATCAATTAGACAAGCCACAGTTCTAAGAGAAACTTGAATAACCCATTAATCCTTGTTTCCTGCAAAGAAAGCTGCATAATAAACTCAGGTGGAAATAGTGCTTGGAGTGTCATATGAATGTTTTTTTTTCCTCTAAAATTTTCAAAAGTTTAATGGTTTAAACTTGGACAGACATATTGAAAAACAGCCTTTTTTGGATTATTTCAACATTTCTGCTTCCAAAAAGCAGGAATCTACAAATAACTTCCCACTAAAATATAACAAGCAAAACATAAAAATTCTGCCTTGCTTTACTGAACATGCCAAAAATAGCAAGTTAAATTTGAGGTAGGCAAAGAACTTTTGACTGTGCATGTTCAGAAACAAACATTGGCTTCACACCTGCACATTGTGAAGAGTCATGGGGAAAAATGGTAAACATTTTTCTCCAGTTTGCTCATACTCTGGGAAGTGTTATTAAAATCTGCTGGGCTGGCCTCATTTTTGCATATTTTGCACAATGAACTGAGCTTTATGGGGTGAAACCTTCTCGGGAAATGCAAGTCAAATAGGTGTGCTTGCAGGTCTCAAATTGCAAAACGGGGGTGTTGACTGGCCTGCACCACTCCAGGAATGCAGCAGGGAGGTGGTGGCATAGGTAGGCAGCATGTGGGCTCCTTTGGTGTAAGAGGGAGCTGATGCCAGGCAACTTCACAGATCAGTCTTCTCTAAACACCATTGTTGAGCTTGAGATATCAATGACCAAGCCATAGCAAAGCAAGCTTTGAAAAGCCATGATTTAATTTGTTGTGTTCCACCTGGAAGCTTTTGGGTCACCTATACCTGGGTGATCCAAGATTGCCATGTTAATATGTGCTCATAAGAGGAGCACATAGCAAACCTGAACTAACTCATTAAAATGTAAGTGAAATTCAGCACAGAATAAATCTAGCCTAAGATTTAGGAGAAAGTGTGAACTGCAGCAATGAAACTGTAACAGACGTTTGCAGCTCTGCAGTCCTGCTTTGTAGATGACACGGGGTGACTCACGCTGGTGACCTGCAAAGGACAGGTGGCCATGAACAAATAAAACCTTTCCATGGAAGCCATGCACCCCTAGTAAATGTAGCATAAGGCAGAAAAAACATATTGTCGAGAGTGGGAATAGGCACTGTGCGGCCCAGCGTACCCTCTCCTTGGGTATCCGGAGCCCTCGTGGGGTGGTGGTACTTGAGCCAGCAGGCCCTGACAGATGCTGTGGGGGGATGGGGTGGAGGCTTTAGTGAAATTTGATTCTTTATCTTGTTCTCCAGCTCTTCCTGATAAAATCAGTTTCGATGCAAGGGACAGCTGACTGCTCTTGCCCCTGCCAGTAGGACCATGGCCAGGGCTCATCTCACTGCAGGGCGACCATCTGCTGCCACTTAACAACACAGGAAACCACCACTGAACAAAAACATCCACTCCTACAGCATCCCACCTCCTGGAATAAAATGGAGGTGGAAAGGATCTGCTACTATGCAGTATATGATTTACAGGGAGAAAAGTGCAAAAGCCCTTTAGGAAGAGTTACTGCGGAGATTTCCCCTGCACACCTCCAGCAGATAAAGGGCATATTTCTAAGGCTTAATCCAGCTCAGGTGAATGAAGTGGAGCAAACAGGGTACAAGGATGGAGGGAGTGTGACTTTCCCCATCTGTAAAGAACTCCTTCTGCTGTGTTCAGATTTGATGTAGAGAGAAGCTAAGCCAGGTACAGAAGCAGGCAAAGTGATGTCTTTCACTAGTGTCGCTCCTTCTCAACATTGCAGAAATTCCTCGTGCGCACCCCACATGTTTGGTGTTTCTGGCAGCCCACATACATGTTCACATGCCATATTGTATATCTACCTGCATAAATGATAGTGAACACATGCTGTGAACATTGATCTTGTTATATACCTAGAAAGTATTAATTTGCTTTCTGCAGCTTTTTCTTGCCTTTCTTACAAGAAAATTAGAAATCTTTATTTTGGATCAAGGCCATAGGGAAAAATATCTGTCTTTGCACAAGATCTGAAGTGGAAAAAAAGGTATAACATTTTATTTATTTAAAAAAAAAAAGCCATGAGTTTCTTTTTCAAAGAAATGCTAATAGTTCAAAATGATTGAAAATTATATAGGATGTATGACAGCAGGGAAAAATATGGATATGGAGCTGCCAACAACACAACCATGCCCGTTTATTGCATTTTGACTTGACATTCAATCAGGGAGGAAAATAAAGGTTTTATTTTGAAAAAATATTGGAATATATAGAACTTCCAAACAACAGGTAAAAGATTGCATGCATACCCCTTGAGCACAGGACAACACTCAGCCCCTCTCCCTATCTATGCTGCCACCCATGTTCACACAGCAAAATAAACTTTTCTCCAGTATGTTCGGACAACCTGAAATTTCTGGGAAGCAGAGCGGTCTGCTAGGTGTTGTGTATTCTTCGAGCCATGCCACCTAGAAATGGCTTCTTCTGAGTGACAAAACTTAGTAGGACATCTGGGTTAGCCTCTGGTTTTCAAAAGTAGCTTTGGGATATTTTGGGGTGCCTTTTACCTCACATTTGGACTTGTGATTTTCTCTTAAAATTACTTCCTGTCTCTCCTGAGAGTAATGCTTAGATGATGCTAAGACAGGCTATATCAAAAAATTGCCATGAGGATGTTCTACTGGACAGTACAGATCTTTGGCCTGTGGTCCTTGAGAGTATTGTATGGAAAAGAGAACACCTTAGGGGACTTTGCTTTTTGGCTTTCTTGCAGAAAAGGTGTAAGAGGAAGTCAAGGTCTTCAGTTATCAGGTGTTTACGAGCTGTGAAACTCTTGAGCCGGTTCTGTTTTTTGATTGTGACTTGTTAATTTTACAAAGAAATAAGGGCCAAAACATCCTATTCATCAGTGCAGGAAAAGTTCTGGGACAGAGAACTTGGCAGCGAAACTCTGAGAACAGCAAGGATATCTTGACCTGGATGTTATACTTTGCTATTATGTTTTTGAGTTTTGCTGAAGACAGCCCCCTCTCGCCCCCTTTGTCCCTCCAGGAAAGGGTATGAGTTGGAAGTACAAACTGGCTGTGCATTTCCCCTTCAGACTAGGGTGGGAACTCCACCTGCTCACAGCCTTGCTCTGCTAAAAGCTACTAACCCCCTCAAAACTGACCTTTCTGCTTTTTTTTTTTTTTTTTTTTAAAAAATCCATCTCTAATTTCCTGCATTCCTCACACTCTATTCTCTCTTTGTCCAGAAACTCATCTTGTTCTCTTTTGAACATACTGGTTCATAAACATATGTTCTAAGTTACCTCTCTTGTCTTTGGTAACGTATTCCACATGCTTACATGCCATTTTATGAAATAGTTTTCTTTAACCTTTTTATTTGCCTCGATTTCCTAATGCTCGAAATATATTCTTTTCTTTCATGTTTTTTTTTTTCTTCATAAATATCTTGTACAGCTAAACAATGATGATTTTAATCAAAACCATGGAAGGAATAATCCTTTGACACATGAGGTCAAATTCTGTCTTCAGCTACATTTGTGTAACACCAATGAAGTAGAAAAAGTTATCCATTTTTTGCAGAATTTTAGTTCTGGCAAGTCACTTTATTTTTCACTCAATCTTGACCTATGAAATATTCAGGGACACTAAAGTGATATACTAAAAGTTTTTTCAGAAAATACTTTACAAAATGACAATTTTAAAAATTATGATCATCCAGTGGTTTATTAATGTGCCTTTTTTCCCCTGTGTGTGCAAGCATACACATTTGTGAATATGTGCTATTTCTAAGGATAGATGTGCAAGTTGAATATCCTAATTGCAAATTTAACCGTAGCTGAGTTCTTGTTGTCTTTTTCATTAGTAAGTTATTCTGTTTTAATAATAAATGTACTTGGAATTGTAGCAGGCAGAAAAGAGTGCCGTGGAGAACTTCATAAAAACTTTCATAAATAAAAAGCAGCAGCAAATAACCCAAACAAAACCAATTCAGTTTGAAAAATTCCTGTTCTGATAACCCGCAGAGGGGAGGACATGGAAATGGAGAGCAGACAAACACCATTGCTCATATTAAGTACTAACAGAAGACAGTAGAGTTGTGTGAGTGTCACTAAAAGTGGAATCTGGCATTCTTCTGTTCCTGGTAATGCAGGAGCTATTACCTAGAGAGGGGAATGCATTTGACACTACAAAGAAAGGTCCTCCGTAAGTCCAAGGGCTAAACACATTTCACTTAGATTTAAGGACTCCATTTAGGAAATTAAATTTCTTTATTAAGATCAGCATTAACTGTTTTGCTTAACTTTTGAGTTTGATAGGCTAGGGCCTTTATTGCCTCTAGTTTATATACCCCAGTAACGGACACACTAATACCCTAAACTGGTCCATTGTCAAAAGTAATACTACAGATAAATTGCAAAGCAATAATTGTGTTTTTAATGGCTATTGAAGCAGCTTACGTGAATTTCTGCTACAGAACACATAGGTTGCAACCTATGCTTCCATTTATCCAAATCCTATGTGAAACTAGTCTGAAATCCAATTAAATGAATATCAGATAAGAGAATGAAGCTATCAAATGAATAAAAATCTGCCGAAATGTAATGATTGCCTTACCAGTGGAAAAAAAAATGTGCTGAAAGGATAAACTGGTGGCAAACAAATTCATGGCATGTACTGCACATATTGTGGAACCCTCTGAAATGAATATATGACAAAGGAATAAACATGAAAGAAATACACTGATTGTACACTAAGGCTGTGCATTTCAGAGATTCACTATATTATCTTCCTTATTCATGTGGATAGTGGGCTTACTTATGTCTTCAAAAATAATTCTTTCTATCACAGTGCAGCAATTCTAAGCATAGTGATAAATAGAAAGTATGAAAATGCTAATGTATAAGAGCTGGTGGATCCTTTTCAAGGATCAAGACTGAGACAAATTTTTAGATGAGATTCGTTAACATGGAAGAAAACCTCACTGAAGAAAAAAACTCCATAATCTGTACATTGCTTATTTATATTCCAATAATCTGTCTCTGAGATTTACAAAAAATCCATATCAGAGGTTTTATCCCATTGCATAGCTTACACGGTTTGGCATCCTTTGCAACTTACAGTTTATGAGCAATAATCCAAGAGTTTTAGAGGATTGTTTTACACTTATGTAATTTAAATTTAAAAGTGATTGTTGAAGCATCAGCTGGTAAAACTACTCTTTATCTGTCTAGTAAACTATACAGCAACAAAATTATTTTCAACTTTTTAAAAAGTGTATTTTTTATCAAAATTAGGACAAGATGGATCATACACCTGAACTTGCCCTGAACTTTATCTTACAAAACCAGTGCAGATGTTTTGAAAGCGTCAAATGAATTTCCCAGAAGTATTTGGAAGCTGTAGCAAAGCAAATATCTGCTTTTCTAATTGATGCCTATGTATTATTGTACAAAACTTTATGAGAGTTTGGTATGCAGATTTTCACTGCATTGGAAGTTCAAGCATGAGCTGAGGTTTTCACAACTTCCCCTTGGAATGGACCATGAGCTTTCTCAGAAAGGCTGACTTGGCTGGCAGTTTTGTGTGCCACTGCTAGACATTTTTAGATGCAGTAAAATTGGTTATACTCATTTAGGCATAACGGAGACCAGGGATATCTTTGTATACTTTAAAAAAATCTATTACTCTTGCTTTGGTAAAATTGTAAGCTCATAAATTGTGTTTTAAGTGCCTGTATTTCTAATTGAATTCATTATCTAGCTAGAAAAAGATAAGGGCAGTTTCTTAGTGCTTGCTAAGCACTCACAATGTTGAGTCACCATTCTCATTGATTTCAGCAGCTCTCATAACTTTATTTTATGCCAGAGGATATCCATCCTCCCAGATCAGATCTTTTAATGTGTTACTGCTGGATGATGAATGTTAAATTCCTGGGATTCCACAGCATTTAAGCACAGAGTCCTGTTTTAGGTAGGGCTACGAGGTTTTTTTTTTTTGTTTTTTTTGTTTGTTTTTTTTTTTTTTTTTTTTAGTAAATTCTAAATGTTTTGACCAATTGCACAGAAATTCAGTAAAACCTGAAATTACCCTTCCTTCATCTTCGCATTGTGTGCATCCTACAACCCAGTTGCACAGCACAACATTCTTGTGTTACTGAGGAAAATATGCCCACTAGTCTTGTTCTTGTTATTACTGGTTACTCCTTTAAATCAAAGATGTCAGTCAATTCCTTGTGACTCGCTCTTCCTGCTTGAAAGAGGCTCAAAACTGAGAGAAGTGTGGTAACACAGAACTGCTCTGTGAAGGGTTGGCAAGGCTGTACAGGAAAGCTTGGAAAGCATCTGCTCTCACACTACTTGTGCTTGGCTTCAGTAAATATTCTCACTATTAGTCCTTCATGAGAATCAAAAATAAATAACATTCTGAACAGGAAACAAACAAACCAGCTACAGTTCCCCCCCCCCCCCCCCTTTTTTTTTCCTCTTCTCCTCCTATCTGATCAGATCAGAAAATCTGGCTTGATTTTTATGCCAGCACCCTACCCTACATCTTTCCAGGTCTAGTAAATCTGCCATCAGTAGGCTAAGATTGGGACCCTCTATGCCTCTGGCAGAAGTGAGATGTTTGTTTAATATAAAACCTCCCAGACCAGCTCCTGAGGAGACCAGAAGTTCTTGATGTGAAAATGAAAGATAAAAGTTCAATCTGGAAGACAGAAAATTGGTGACTCTTTTGAAGCTCCACTGTTCTTAATTTTGATTCCTATAATTACAGACAGGAAAATTCTGGCTAATGTACAGTGCTGTATTACCAGGATAGATTTACTAAGGCTAGTCACTATGACACGTTGATATGGTAGATGGAAGCTGCCCAGTTTTGAACTAACAAACCTGTTAAAGCAGTTGTTTCATTGGAGAAACGCAACTGACCCAGGCTAGGACAATACGAGCAGAAAGAGATAGACTGATCTCCTCTGGAAAAATAAAGACTTTGATAGTTCTAAGGGAAGCCAGGGACCCTTCACAGAATAATTTTAAGTGGACAATGTGCCAAGAGGATCAGTAGTTGAGCAGAAGTCACAAGGGGTCTTATACTGCTGTACACAAGTTAAAGTTTCCTAATGTCATGAAGTAGAAGCAGGAATATTTAATGAGAGATGCTTTAGGGACAGCATTGACTAAGTTCGTTTGAGCTGTTGCTTGCCCCACAGATTGGCATGTTGTGCCCTTTGACTGTTGCTCACTGTGTTCTGAGGGAAAGACAATACAGTAAATGAGTCTCATGCTGATGCAGAAAGCCTGGCTTATGAATCTGGCACCTTTGCCTAAAAAGTACATACATTTTGCAAACAAGCACAGCACACGGGAGGCATGTGGAATCGCTGAGGGATTATCTCCTTTCTCCCATCCTCATGCACCCTGCGGCTCTGTTCTCCAGCACTGACCTTCATTTCAGAGTGAAATCTAAGGAATGTGAGCCTTGTTCAGACTCTGAGCTGTCAGTCAGCTGCCTCCAGAGCAGGCTGTCCCACACCTACTCTTGTGCTTGTGAATACCAGGGCTTACTACCCACTCAGGTGCAGCACTTGGGCTGGTAAAACTCTTGACTTTCTGTGGGATTGGGCTGAACGGTTGTGGTCACATACTGCCCACATGAAGAAGAGCTCCCTCAGCTCAGTGTGCTAAGAAACTCATGACTGCGGGGAGCTTCTGGAGACTGTCCTTTTAGTGCTGCTAAGTCCTCTAAATTGGAGAGTTTCCTCTTAAATTTACCTGTAAGTTCAGTCTGATTTGTCTGTGTAGCAAGAAAAACCTAGTGAATGTGATCCAATAGAGCACTGCTGCAGGGTCATCTGGATATGAACTGTACAGATAGCACAAATTAATGGCGATATTTGTTTTCTCACTACTGACCCTGACACATACAAATATTTGGTAACAGCTATGGATTACTTTTCAAAATGGACTAAAGATAAACCCCTACAGGATAAACTAACCAAAAGTGTTGAAGGCCTCTAATTGAATTCATCAGACATTCATGTGTATATGTACAAATCAATGATCAAGACAGGGAATTTGTCAATCAGATAAGTGAGGAAATACATTAACAGGTGACAGACAACAATCTTCCAGGGCACATAACCCTAGAGCTAGCAAGCTTGTGAAATGGCAGAATTGGACTGTGAAAGAAAAATCACTGAAGGTGGGGAGAGTGTCTTTGTTATGCCTTGTTCTCATGGGCAACCGCACAGCAAAGTCCAGAGAACATTTGCTCTTATCTTCTTCCATGTTAAAAATATGAGCTATTTGTTAACATCCATTATAAATTACTGCTTTGCTTTAATAGGTAAATAATAATTTTGACACACACCCTTTAATGTTGCATAAGTAGCATAGCATGCTTGACAGGGTGAGTTCCATAAAATTTAAGAAAAGGTGAAGTTAAGAAAATTTAAGAAGGTGAGCTGAAATACAATCAGAAATAGCAAATGATTTTGCGGCATTTAAGCAAATGGTAGGGAGTAAGAAATATGAACGGAGAAAAAAATGAACTGATTACAATGGGACATAAAATGGAAGTGTGGAGTAGACAGTAACATCCTGCAAAATTGAAGATGTTTGGCTCACACCATAGGGTGGGTGTAATAATGACTGAATTGGATATACTGCAAAAGAATGAATGTTACAGAAGAAACACATGCTTCAGGAAATAATTTCAGGGTGCTGATTCAGTTAGCCCTTTGAAAAATGGAGCCATGCTTATGCAGAATGTAAGTTTTAGAACTATTATCTCTGAGAGCTCTTAAAATTGTTTCATTTCACATTAGTTTAGCTGCAAACTACTGTCTGCCAGTAGGATTTTATCAGCTTTTCTACATTACAATCACCTTCATTTGTCTTGTTAATTTTGGCATAAAACCCTCAGACAATGAAATTAAAATGTTCTTCTTTGAACCAGAATTTGATCTCATTTCACATCTGGACAGACTAAGCTAAAAGCATACATACATGGAAAAATTTTGATTATCTAGTTACTAGAACCATCAGACTGAATACAGAATGTATTTAACGAGTTTCAGATTCCCTTCTCCCCTGAAACATGAGGCATATTTGGTGAGATTTTGGTACTGTTAAGGGAATCTTGAATATCCTGTTAACAAAAGCCAAGTTTTGATGGGATGTCATCTGTTTCTGAAGGGTCCAAAAGGGCTTTATTTCAGTATTTGAAACCGCACAAATATCACTACTTTCACCTCTATGCTGAAACTGCTAGATTTGTCATTTCTATTAAGTTCTGTTTTCCTGTACCCTCAAACTGTGTACATCATGCTAAATGAGGGGAAGGACATGGGGAATGGGAAGGACTGCAAGCAGAACGTCTGAATGTTCCTTGGCTTAAGACTAGCAGAAATTCTTTAAGCACAAAACATGCATCTTCACTGGAGAAAGTCTCTTCTCCACGGTGTCATGACTTGTGGGTCCCTTGCTTCTGTATTTGTGGTCATGTAAGTCCTTGCCGCAGCTACAAATAACTTACAATACACTAGTACAAAGGATTGGTTGTAGTTTTCTTCTAAGGCATTTAATGGCTAAAAATGAGGGACAGAGCCCAGGCATGTATCCATGGCTCAATCTAGGAAGCTTTATTTTGCTTGGTAGGTGAAAATATAGAGATGTTGGATACAAATGAATGATGATAAATCTGACATCTAAATGCCATTCACAATACATTGATACATAACTCCATGTTTAGAGACACCCTTCTTCCCTCCCCCATCCCCCAAAACAATCTGAATAATGAATCAAATGGTCTCAGGAGTAATTGGATCTTTTTCTGTGTAATTAGCAATTTTTCCCCTTGCATTATAATTTAAAGTACTGTGGTTGAATTGAGCAACTCATGTAATGAGTCATTAGACTGAGGCTTTTAAGGAAGTTATTTCTGAAGGTCTGTGGAGGCTAAAATATGTCTAAATTAAAAGAATGACAGGCTGCAATCACTGCTGTAAAATAAAGGTGCTCAGTAAGCAGTCCTATTGCAATCAAAGAAAAAGAAGCGGATCTCTGTCTTGTGCATGGAAGCAGAGGAAATGATGAATACCTTAGGTAACTCATTCTGTGCAAAATCAATCTTTCACTGTCAATTTTAAATGAACTAATTTGTTCACAAATCTGCTCAGTCAGTTTGGAAGCATACTCAGTTCATCCATATTAGCAAATCCTTTAATCTTGACTAGTCCACTGAGTAAGAAATCTAGAAATGTGTTAATATGACTGGACATATGTAGTAGGATAAGAATTGATTCTTTTAATTAGTGTCTATTCAAGTTATAGTTCCTTCTTTTACTGAACTATTGACCCACTGATATATAAAGAGATTACTGTTATGACTAAATACCTTCCAAAGTTATTTTTAACTCTTTCTTTATTGGTCAATGTCAAATACAAAAGTATTATCTGAATTATACAAAAATGAAAAATGCTGTCTGATTTAAGGTTTTTTTTGGGACTTTCTTCCATTGATTTTGGAGTTTTTTAACTGATAATTTGAAATTTAAGAAACATAAGCCAAAGTTCTTGCCAAAGGAATGATATAATGCTTCCTCACACTTGCTTTAAATTTACCAAGTCCTATTTAGTCAGTTTGGCTTCAAGACTGTCAAAATTTCCATCCTGATTTAAGTCTTGTGCTTTGTAATCAAGATTTACTTTTTCCCCGCTGAAGCTCATTCATGACCCAAGTATTTCCTTTCCAGAATAAAAAATGGAGGGAGAGAGATGACTTCTCTTCCTGCTACTCCCGCTCTGTGCATGCAGGCTGGAGGCTTTAATAAGTAGAACTCTGGAAATGTCTCTGTATGAAGTAAGACTAAACTTTTGGTAATTTGCAAGTTAGCTCTTGCTCACCCACAGAGAGGGAACAAACATTAGAAAAAAAATCCTAATGACAACGGTTCCTTAATTCAAAAAATTAAAAGGGGACTCTGGTGTTCTGGTTGCTCTTCACCTTACATCATGTATGAGCTTCTGCAGCAGAGTGATCCATGGCAAATATAACATCGTAATGTTAAACAGCTATGCCCTGACAGGAGTGCAAATGGTGTTTTTATTAATACAGCTCCAAACTACATGTGCCTGAATAATCTTTATTAATTTTAACAATACTGGGAGCAACAGCAATAGCAAATCACATTAGCAGCCCGCCTGGGCGGAGAATTCCTTATACTTGCTTTTGAGGGAGTTTAAGGCATAGGGTTCAACTTGGAAAACAGGTGAGTGCTTTAAATGAAACTTGAATATAACAGCAAAAGGGAGCAACATGCAAAAATAATGAGGTGAAATGTCATGTGTTCTTACTGAAAACAAGCAAGTCCCTCTTTTGCTTTCACTCTTTCCAATCCTGGCTAGTTTTATTCTTACTGCCTCTGGCAGAGCTACTGGCTCTCTAAGGCCTCATCTGTCTAGACAAAACGAAGGGGAGCTTGACCTGGGGGTTTTGCCAATACACGTGCCTTGTAGCAGCATGTTTGCCAGGTTCACTCTATGTTTAAGCAGATATAAGTAAGAATGGGGAGAAAGAATTTGCTTTCAAGCATTTTAAGGTTTCCCCTCTCACCTTCCCTCAGTTTTGGGGGGCAAACCTCAGGCAACACAGCATAGGAAGAAGATTGGAGTTTTATTTTGAATCTTGTATTTGTGGTGCTTTCTGATCACCCCTGTGGTGCATTCCAGGCCTTGTCTTGCCTGAGTTTTCAAAATGGCTGTTTTGTTTACCTGCTTTTTTTGCCTGGCTGAGACACTGTGGTCTTGCTGGTGGGAACAGCAGATTCCTGTTGCAGGAGGCAGCAAATTAACAGCTGCTTTTTCCAGCGTGCTTTCCTAGTGCATTAAGACTGTCCTGTACCACTTGAGGTGTTGAAGTGTATGGGCTCTGAGGGATTTTTTTAACTGGGTATATAGCTGGTCTGAGAGGGATTAGGATAACGTGACATCCAAATCGGTCATCCCAGGTGCTCTTGATCTCTCAACGTAATGGTGACCATTACTGCCTTCCCAGTTGTTACTTAATGCTTCAGTCAAAAGCGTGTCTATAAGCATCTTCCTTCTCTCCCTGTTTTGATCCTTCTCCTCACTCTTGCCTCAGCAGCAGCCACCTTTTTTTTTTTTTTTTTTTTTTGACTTTGGTTACCGGCCTCCTCAGAAACCCCTGGCCTTCGGTATGCAGGATTATGAAAAGTACACACCAGTGTAAGAACTCTGGTTCACCAGATGACCAGAATCATTTTACATCAAAGCTTTTGTCTTTACCCAGTGCTCTTTACTCAGCGTTCCAGTTTGGGGCTGTTGTGTATCAAAGTGTATTAAGTGCTAGGCAGAGTGTGGACAACATCTACTGCTGGTGAGGAGCCGCAGTGGCCTGGATGGATGTTAGGGGTTTGCATGTTAGACTGTTGTTACATAACTTTAATGGTCACTGAGACCTCCAGTCACATTGCAAAGTACCACCTGATTCTGCAAATAATTATGTGAAACTACTAGCCTTTCTGAATGCCAGGATACTGACAGATGTATGTATTAATGTCTCATTTATATCTCTATCAGCCTGGGTGTGATTTTTCTGTGTATATTTTTGTGTGTAAGCTAATTTGGTATGATCTTGGAGGAGGTCAGGGTGATGGCTTGGTTTGGCTCATTTCAGATACTAATGATCACTGCCTTAGAAGTGAATATAATAATAATCATATTTTTAATGTCTAAATTATTGCAAAACCTGAAAACACTCCTCTTGCTTCCAAGACAGATGCAGAACTGAACAAAAGATGAATGGCACATCTCTATCAGCCAGTGCTTTTTGATAATTGATCACATTTCCATTTTAATTAGAAAACATGCACCCAAAGTGGGTGGGATCACAAGATTCTATCAGCTCAGTTTTTCTTAATCCTCTGGGGTGAATGGAAAAATGAAGTGGCTGGCCTTTCACCAACTCTGAATTTAAGAGATTGCCTTGACCACTGCTTGTTCAATTTATCTAAGAATGTCTTTTGTGCTGTACGCTCTCTGATTGTCTGAAAATACTTTTAATTTCCTGAACACGTATATGTATACAATGAATATTAATCAAGAGCTGATTAGTATCTCTTCTGTCAGTAATATTTTATCAGAGCTAGATTATATCTGCCATTGTGTATTTAAAGTCTATACTGGAATGGCACATGAGTTTGAACACTGAATTCTTCTACAAAAAATTTAGATTTTCTATCATTAATTGTTAATAGCCAAGAAAATGGAATTTAAGAAAAATGTATATTCCAGACACTTGCTATTTTTTTCCTCCAATAAAACAGCATTTCTTTACATTCAGATTCTCTAGGCATCAGAGCTATCGGTATTGCTGGCACTGTAACAGGCTAAAATCTTACTGCCAATCTGATTTGCCAGCTTGGGAGGAAAGGAATCCTTACCCTAAGGAGCACAGAAGGATTAAAGAGACACTGGCATGACCTAATCCTTGCAGTCTCTGCATGTGGTGAAGAAAATAGAGGAAGTCAATAATGTAGCGCACTTGCTAAAATCAATGCTGCAGACTGCCTATGAGTGAGCTGTCAAGGAATTCAGCTCCATTTTGCACAGGCAAATAAAGACCTCTGCAATGGCTGTTCAAACCCTGTTCCTATTTCTGTCCCTCTGCCCACAGAAAGGCAGAATTTCTGCCCTTCTGCCCTCCTATATCTTCTATACATTCCTGGGAACCACCACACTTTTTGAGAAGGAAAGGGCAAGATATGCCTTTAGTTTCTTCATAATGAACTCAAACTTTTAGTCTGTTTACCTCAATGTCTTTTTTTTTTTTTTTTTTAAATATATTCTCTCCATCCCTGCAGGATGACAGATTGAGTGTTAATTCTACCACCTGTAGGCCTTGTTTATTTCAAAATGTCACTTGTTTTTTATATCTTAAGTGCCAAGAGAGATGTTACTCCAGGATTTCTGATACCAGAAATCAGGTGTTATTATAATAAAGATATTGAGCCACCCAAGTTTCAGACACATCAAAGACATCTGTCCTAGAACTGTACAGCAGAAAGGGCAGCGTGTTATTAGAAAGAGACAGAGAAAGAGATACCAAGGGAGCCAAAATCATTATCTGAACATATTGCTGAGGCTGTCAAATGCTACAGGACCCATGGCAGAGCCCACATAATGTAATAGAAATTTCCATCCTCTGTGATCATGTAATTGCACCACAGTAATTCCTTCTAATGGTTTCTTATAATATTTTTTCACAGAGGAATATGGACTCTGAAATCTCCCATCTTTGGGTCTGAACTATTCAAAAAAAAACTTTTTTTTTTCTCTTCACGGAAGGGCGAGGAGGAGGAAACACATTAAAAGTCCAGTTCCTTACCTCCCATTCTCAAACTACTTAACTCGCTCTCATGAGACACATCCTGATGCTTATGACAGAGTCCAACGACAAACGGCACAGGAGCAGGAGAGGCAAGAGGAGGAAACTTTTCAAGTGCATCTGCTAGGCCCACGTTGGCTGTCTTGACGAGGCTTGTCAGGACTCATTGGTGGTGCGCAGTGAGGCTGAAGATTCCCTACTGGCTGGAACCGAGTCATTTGCCAGGCTTTCCTTGTCAGGGAGAGTTAAACCAGTCACTGATCCTAATTCTAACACTGTTGTTGCAGCATTCCAATTTTTAATCGCTACATGACTTGTCAGGTTGAATACGAACTGCATGAATAAAATTTAAAAACCTCCTAATAATGAGGGTGTCAAAGATTACTAGCGCTGAGGGTTTCTACAGTTATCTTTTCACTTCCTAAAATCAGAGCTAAGGTGTAAGTGCCCTCATTTTCCTTTGCCCTTTATGCCTCCATTTCCCCTGACAACTCCCTTCCTGAAGTTCACCAAGCCGGTCAGCAATATGAGCACGTTCCTACCTTGCTTCTAGCTCAAGAGCATAACAATTCCGGAAAGGATCCTACCCTTCCAGAATCAGGGGAGGAATATGGTTGATGCTTAGTTAAAAACATAGACCTGCCATATGCCTTCACCATAGGGTGACAGTCTCTTTTCTCAAGTTTCTTTTCTCTGAGTTTTGAAGCGTAAGACACACAAGTCTTTTGCTGTCAGTGAGCTGGAATGTCGCAGCTTTGTGTATTGCCGATTTGTCTCTAAATGTTTGAAATTTGAAGTAATTGTGGAAGAATGAGGCAAACAAAGTGAGAGCCACTCAGGGTGTTTTTCAAGCCAACACGCTGGCACACACACATATTCCAGTGTTCCTTTCCCTGTGACAGAATGTATCTGGGACAGATGTGTTTCATGCTGGAAGTTTCTGGGTGCTGACAAATCAACTTCCAGTAGGCTCTGAGTTCTCATCTGCAGTTGAACTAATTTACTGTCTTCATCTGCTGCGTAAATGAAATACTATAATTGATTTCAAAAGACACCAGCATGCTAACATATACAGGCTGCTGACTGCTAGCCTTTTTCAATGAAAAATTAGCTTATCCATAGCACTGTTTCAGTTCACTGATTCCTTTTTGTTTGGTTGGTTTTGTTACATAATGCTTAAATTCACAGTACTACCACAAAGGAAAACCTGCACTATAATCTCTAATCACTGCAGAAAAGGCAAAGTGTTTTGGCTTAGAATTAGAAGTAGACTTACAGCACACAACAAAGCTAAAGTAACACCGTGGAAGTGCTAAATACAATGTTCCAGTTATGAATTCAACAGTAATATCAACATAGAATGGCAACAGTTCAACATTTAAAGTGTTTAATAATATATGGAAAGTAAGTTGAGCATCCGAGCTGAACCAAGCAAAATGGCATCATCTAATTAAAAATGAAAGTATATGAAGGTGAATCTGACTGTGTTTAAGATCTTACGCTTTAATTAAAATGCTGTTGTACCCTCTGTATTTTGAATTGAGCTGGATGATAATTGCAAAATGTCTTGTTTTCATGAAAAATATTTAACTGGGAATACAAAGGCAAGGAGTAGCAGGAGGGACTCTGGAACAATGGAAGTTTATGGATAGATTCTAGACTGCTGTTGTGATAGGGCTACTTTTCTATCAGAGCAACTTCCGCAGCTACGCAGAGCTTCTGGAATCCATCCCCATTTTGGGGAGGAATTCTCCCAATGCAGTAAGAAAGGAACAAGGGCTCTAACTTCTAGGTGCGTAAGATATTTGGAGAAATCTCCTTGGACTTTTCTCCAGCCCGATCTGTGTTCTTCCACGAGGCCTTCTGTTATCTACAAGGAACTCTGTGAGTTCCCATTGGCTTTAGAAATTAATTACTGCTGTAAAGGCAAGTTAAGACCTCATTTTGAAAACTGAAAAATATAACATTGATATGATAAAAAGATTAAGATGTGACTTCATATGAGCAAAATTCACAAGGATATATATATAGTTACTTATCTGTTGAAATGCTTACTGTAGAGGCTGCTGTGCTCTGCATCCTTGCTGCTAAGTCTACCCCCTGTAAGCACGTACATAAAGTTGTTAAGGTATAAATAAAATCTTCCACTGATGAACATTCTTGGTTCTATGCCCCAGTTTCAAAAATACACACAACTAAAATTCAGCAAACTTTCCACAAAAAGTAGTAGGAGAGGGGCAGAAAAGCCACATTTTTTTTTTTTTAAACTCGGACTATGGGTAGTTTGAGTCTTTGTTCCCTTTTATTCTGATCATCAGAGGGTGAGCAAAATCACACTTTTTCCTGAGTTCAGAAAAAGGTTTTATTTTTGTCATTTCTATTATGAGCGAAGTGGAATGAATGCGATTGAGTTGGGCTAGGAAATAGCTCACAAGTTAAAATTCGGTTTTGTAGAACAAAATCTGAGATGGTGTCGGATAAAACATTCTTCTTACCAAAATCCTAGACTTGTGTGTATGTGTGCGAGAGAGAGAGAGAGCTGTATACAGAGGGGTGGCATTTAGATAAGTATTTACTCTTTTAAATCTCTCTTGACAACTCAGAGTACCTGAACTTTTTGCCTTCTATATAATAATTTGTTTGAGATTTCTGGAAGAGGGCAATAGGATTAAACTTGATTAAGGGTTGCAGTGGTTCTATATAAAGCAAAGTTTATTTTAATGCTCTTTGATTTTGTATAGAGAAATTAAGCTGGTCTTTTGATACTAGTATTTTACAACAGTGAATTTCACCATAGATAATATTTGTGAAGACGTAAATTATATAAATCACACACAATACTCCTTTATTAACTATCTTGCAAATTATTATAAAACCTTGAAACACTCATTTCAGGTGTCTGTCTTTAACCTTTGTGTTGTGCACTGAAGTAAAATATAAACTAAAATTACCAATACATATTTATGTCCTTATGCAGCAGGAGAAACTGCCCAAAAAACCCTCTCTACATCTCTTAGTTGCCTTCGGTTTAGATTGATTATGTCTTTATACTGGGTAGAGGGCCTGCCTGATAAAAGAATGGCTTAATCTTTATTTGCCTAGAGCAGTTAGAAAAATAAGTGAAGCAAGCAGCCTCCTGTGACTGATTTCTGCTCACTTAAGGCAGTTCACCCTTGAAACAGAGAATAATTGTTCTCTGTCCTTTTTCAGATATTGTCTTCCCTTTCATGTATTATATCCAAATAATCTTTAAGATTTTGAACATTAAAGGAAGACAGGGTGAATTAAAACCATACAGCAGGCTAAATTCTGCCTGGAGAGGCATACCCAGTTTTCATAAAAGTGAGTGGAAGTTAGTGCACACATCCAGAAGCAAAATTTTGTTTGTAAGTCTCTTTAAATCATGAGAAAAATACACCCTTCTGTTTCAAGAGGCAGGATATGAATATATGGGCTCTGATCTGAATGTCAAAAATAAGATAATCCTGAGAATTGCATGTTATAAAGCAATCTAATTACTCAATGGTACCAATCTAGACATGAGCCATGCATCTGCCCATGGAAGTTTCCCTTTTCTAGCAAACCTTTTGCTTCTATATAGAGATTTCATGGGGAAAAGGTAACAAGTGTTCCTCTCCATCTTCCACAGAGAAGGAGCATTGCCATCTATTCCAGTTATCTCTGTTTTAAATAAGAACATTTCTTTCCTCCTTCCTGCTGGTCAAAGAGTTGACAATGGACGACCAATTATCTACTTTCCCTGTGCAGCAAGACCTCCAGGAAGCCCTTTGATCTAATTCAGGTCCAGCTGTAAAATCCTTATGGCTGGTCTTGACACTGAAGCAAATTTAAGAATCCATGCTGTAGCCGTTTCTCTTTCAGTCTATATGTTCCTAGTTCTCTAGTAGCAAAATTGTAACAGAGGTGGTAGTGAGGAAAGAAATACTTTCATAATTCATGCTGAAGCTTTCATTTTTTGTGTGTTTTTCTCATCAGAGTTGCCTTTTGCAAATGCAAAATGTGACCTTGAAATCACAGTTAGGAACACTTCAAACTGGAAAACTGGAAAACTTTCTCAGGCTTTATAAGAATTCTTGTTTTAGGGTTAAATGATGATACAAGAAAAAAGTGCAGTTTCCTAGAAGTGTTTTTTTTTTTTTTTTTTTAAAAAAAAGGTTATCTAAAATTTGGAGAATAGTCTTTTTATGCTGCTGTCCTTAGCAAGTGAGGCCTGAGAACCTTGGCAGAGAGGTTTGCTGGAAATGTAAAATTAAAACAAAAATGGGCAAACTTTTCAGTGTGGTTCACTTGTGATGCAACGTGAGCTATAATTATATATCCTGCAACTGTTAGGTTTTTTAGTGCCATCTTTAGTAGAGTTGTTTTGGTAGTCTGGTTACTTGTACTGTGTCTAAAATAGGACACTTCAGCTTCTCCCATGAAAGGTCTTCCCAGTTTCCTCTGGTAGAAAACCTGTATGTGGGAAGGGATCTGCTGATCATACGTCTGGAGAACAACCCAAGACTGTAACGTGTAAGTACTGAAATGTAGGAAAGATAAACTGCTGATCTTATAGATATGGCTATTTCAATGGGATAAGGTGTTCAACTGTATCTTCACTTTATTCATTAATACTTGCCATATATTTTGTACCAGTACTGTGCTGCAAAAGTTTCTGTGAGCTAACATAGTCCTCTCCAGATGATTTAGTATTTTTACTATAATTTTACACTGGTAACTACTGACAGATGAATTTTTCTGTGTCATGTAAGGTCCTTTCATACTCAAAGATTGACAGTGAGATAGAAGAGACCGATTTCTTATCATGTGAGTAATTCAATAATGTTGTAAGAGATGTTGTAGATGTTTGCAAGGCAAATGGTCATTTCACATACCTGTGTGCATGATGGAGACGACACTGAGTTGTTGTATGTGATGTTAAAAGATAGAAATTATTATTTATATGTTACAAAACCTTAATTTAGAGAAGATACCATGTTAGAATTTTATCTCTGAATGGGTCCAGAGCTGGGGAATCAGTGCATGTGTGCATTAAAATCTGAGCAGATCAGAAATAGATGCTCTTAATTTGTGTTATAAATTCTATTTCTAATTCTTTAGGGTTCTCGAATTAAGTATTTTTGAATTCTCATAAAATTAAACCTACCCTTCCATAAGACATGTAACATTTCTGTAAAGGACACTGGCGGATGGTATCATTCGTTAGCTTCCAAGTTGCACCAGTGCTTGCGATATTTGTGGTTCTCCCTTTTGCCAGAATTTGCATGATTTGGGATTTTTAATATATTTTGTCCTGTTTTAAAAGAAATGGTTTCATAATTAGATATGAATGAGTAGCATTTTTTTCAAAAATCCATCCTGCTAACTATGTAGTTTTACTGCAACGCACTGTGAGAATCTGTATCCTCATTGTTGCTTAGATCACGGATGGACAACAATGGGTTTTTTCAAAGTTTCACAGACTAGCATACTTAAAGTAGCTCCTTTTAATTGAAACCCAGACATACTTTTAGGTAAAAACAAAACTGGGCTGGCTTGAGTTTTTCCCAAGCCAAACAAAAGAGATTGGAACTTTCCATTGTTTTTGTCTGCCAACCATGCATTGTTAAGGGAATCGAAATAAAGAGGGAAAGGGGTCAAGGGTTATAGAGCTCATATTTCCACTCTACATGACCCCATCTCAGCAATAGTGGGACCCTCGTGATCAGTTCCTGTTGGTCTAACGGAACAGCCATTTCTTAAGAAAAGGAATTACTGCGTACAGTACCTTTGTGACTAACAGAAGAATACACTAGCTCTTCAAAGCTCCTTTCATTACAGCCCCTGAAGAGGACTCTGACATTACTTTCTTAAGATTATAATGAAAACAGCTGTACTTGTACCAATTCCCCTTTTTAGTATTTTTTGTAACAAAACAGGATTGATGTTATGCCTCTTTCTTTTCTGTCATGAGAATAAGGTATCGCAAATGCTAATAACTACCACAGTAGCAATATGCACTACTTTGATCTTTTCGCTATTCTTTAATTTGGGCAGCTGGCCACTGAATTCCTTCCTAAAAATCTGTGCTGCCTATAAACAAAAGGAAAAATGGCCAACAAAATCAACTGTGCACATTTAGCACTGTCCATCTGACTAGTCCAATTCAAAGTTTACATGAGTAATGCAAATATGATACTTTGATTTTGTGATTCTAGGCACAGAAATCTTAATATGCATTCTTTTGACGGTGGATTGCAGCAGAATAAGAAATACCACAAACAACCAATTCTCATTAAAATCTAAAGCTTGTAATCCCTTAGTTCTTATTGGTTGCTTTGCCAAAGACTTCTTAAGAGATTATTAAGCTTATTAATGAAAATCCAGAAGTAATTTTAAGTGGTTTTCTTCCTTATGTTTATAAGACAGTCAAATTAAACATACCATGGTTGTTATTTTTTCCACAGCCAAAGGAAATGTAGGACGGCAGGGTCTGGCAACAACAGCTGTCAAGATTCCAAAAGCAAGAAATCCAAACACCTACAGTCCGAATTATAGCTACACAGCTAGGAATAGGATAGTAGTCCTTAATGCTTGTGTTAATGAACCAAAAGAGAATGGTATATTGCCAGGTAAATTTGGTTTTGAGTGGATCAACTTTTCACAGTGATTTAGATGCACATTTTTGTTTTCTGTATTTCAGTATAGTCTCTTGTCTGTGTTCATAACGAGTGCTTTTGGCTGCTTATTGACATCTATACCAATTGAAAAGGTGACTGATAGTGCTCAGAAATTTTCAAGGATTTTTTTCTAAATCAGGATTTGGATCCTCTGTTTCATTCACCAACCATGATTTATGGTTGATTTATAGACATTTAAGTTTGCTGGAGGCTAGAATACAAGGTTTCCGAAAGCCGAAATGAGTGCCTTGTAGAAATTTCAGAATTGTGTAATCTTAAGGCATAAATACATCTGAAAACATGACTCTGCTCTTTTTGTAAATTGAAAATAGTTACTTTAGGAAATTTTAAATTAACCACAACTCTCATGCAATGTGGTGTATGAGTAAAAAGGCTTTACAACTGCACTTTCAAAAGCAAACGTATCATGAAAGAGAAATCTACGTGTCAAGGTTAACTCACTAGTTGGGGAGTTTTCATTCTTGGTTCCATAACAAACAGAAAAGATAGATTGGTATGTAAGGAAATAACAAAGAAAGCTGAACTTTTGTGTTTGTGAATAATTGGGAGACCAGACAATGTTTAAAAAGAGAATGGAGCCACTTGAAACTTCAAAAAGACAAGAAAGCTCCTGTATATGCTATATGAAGAGATGATCGAGGAAGAATATTTTGATTTTAGATGCTTAAAACATGAGAGGGGCATAGAATGGAGAGCAAACAAGGTAGAGAGGATTCTTCAACTTCTGATGTTCACAAATAAGCTGGGGAAGGTAATAGGCAGGACAAGATATCTCATTTTGCTGTGCCGAGAATGATCATTGCACATATGCTTACCCTCAGATATATATAACCAAGTATTTCCTGAACACCTGAGAACATCTATTAGCTAAAAACATCTTCAAAAGAGGAGCAATTTTGTATATCCTTGTATACTAACAACTCTACTGGTTCTCGAGCCATGTATTTATCTGCAGCTGCAGATAAGAAGGGGAAGGAAAATATAGTTGATATACAGGAGGTAGATATGGGCAATAATTCAAAAGGTAAGAAGGATAACAGAGGACCTACCCAGAATATAATATACAGTAGCATGTTCAAGAGTAGAAAGAGAGAGCCATCTGGGAAAGAGTGGTTCAGATTTAAACAGAAGAGAATAACAAGATAGTAGGGTGTAGGGAAGAAAGTGAAAATGGTAAAAAAAAAAAAAAAAAAAAAAAAAAAAGAGACCATTGGTGGGACCATTCTCAAAGCAAATGATTGAATGAAAAGGTAGGACATAACAGGAGAGCAGAGAGTTCAGGAGAAGGATGGTAGAATATCAGAAAATTCTTACCTACGTTAAACTGAAAAAAGGGCAGATGCACGCAGGACCTGCTTGATCATTCCAGAATCTGAAGACAGATTTAATTCAAGCTCTTAAAAATTGTGTAAAATACAACATGTAACTGCTTTTTTTCAGCAGTTTATTCATTCTGTACTGTTCTTTAGTGAGATGTGTACACAGGTGCACTTACATGCGGCCTCATGCCCCTCCGTGGCCAAGCATAACCCAGAAGTACAAAATCATTTTTTGCATTTGTTCGGATTCTTGGACAAATGCTCCAGGGGAGCAATGCTGATCAGGTCCATGGATGCCAATTTGTCCTTGTGTCTTAACAATGCAGCCAAGGTCTGACCTTCCCCAGCTTCCAGGAGGCTCAGGGTACAGGAGAAAAAAAAATAGACAAAAGAAAAAACTATTATAGATGAAAAGAGCTCTGAAAATGGAGAGATGTTAACTAATATATCATGTATCTCTAACCCATTTGGATTTTTAGGCACCTTTGTCAGCTTCAGATATTTGTCTGCCTTACTGAGGTTTTAGATGCCCAGAAAGCCATACATACCTGTGAAGGAAGGTGCAGTGTATGGCTTTCTAATCAGAAGAGATTTAAATGATTTTAAAATATCTTTTGTGTATCACTACTAAAAAAAAAGTGACAACTTCTCAGTCTTCAGGAAAAAAAAGAAAACTAAAGAAAAGTCTTTAGATGCCCACAGTAGGTGGCATCAGCTGCTGACCTACCTACTAATAAGGCAAATGAAAGGGAAACAGCCCGAGAGGAACTAAATAGCAGAGCGCTGAACTCTGACAGGGAGGACGGGGAAGGCGGCAGCCATACGGCGTTTAGTTCAGCCTGACTAAAGAGCTCTCTCGAACAACAAGTTGAGATGTTACCATAAATAACCATGTTCCAACAGAAAGAAATACATAATTCTATTATAGCCCTTTGCCTGGAACACTGCTGAATACTGAAATGTTGCATGTAGCCAAAGCTGGGAAGTGTATGAAGAGTCTTTGAATAAATATATATAGCTCAGGAACAATCACCAGGGCTAGCCAAGCCCCAGCTTGCTGTTACAGGACCTCAGTCCTAGTGGAGGATATATGGGAAATACCTCTAAAATCAAATTAAGCTTTCTGGTCTGGATTCAAAATCAGCACCTTATGCAGTAGATACTTAGAAACATGAGACAGAATAACTTCAACACAAAAATAAGAATCATGATTATAAATGTGTTCTTCAGCTGCTTTTGATATGTGTAATGTCTATTAAAGTTTTCAGACATGTTCTTTCCCTTAAAATCTTCATAGACTATTTGGAAATCAGATTTCCTCAAAACCTGATTACTTTTCCTGCAATAAGGTCTAACCAGAAAGGCACTTTCAGCTTGCTTTTAAAAATAAATAAGTTCGCTTGAAACAATCTTACATTTTTCCCGGACATTAACATTAAAGAATCTATTAATTAGATTCTAAAGAATCTAATAATTACATTTAGTTTATATTTAAAGCATTTAATATATAGAAATATGTGCTTTATGACTACACATTATTAAGTACATTTAGATATATTAAATATGTAGGTAATATCTTGCTAAAATAATTTGCTCTGATAAGCCTTTTTTTCAGAACTTCCACAAATATCGGGAAGCTATGCTACTACTGGTGCAGCCTTGTGTTATTTCGGTTTGTTTATTTGTTCAATGCAAAACTGCATTGCAGTGAAAACAAAAATTAATCCTGGAAACAAATTGTATTCCTGCATAATACTCTCTATTTATATCTCTGAAAAAAAATAGAAAACAGAATGGATTTTTTTTTAATTATTTATTTCTGAACTTTTTCTTGCTTTAAAATGCATAGGGATTGAAGTGTCAATGCTTTCTTGCATGTCCCTGAGCAAAAAAAAAAAAAAAAAAAAAAAAAAATCCAAATAGAGTTCTTGCCTTTTTGTTTGGACAGATTCCTGCAATTTCTTCCCATGGCTTAAGTGACTCCTGAAAATTCTCATATAGTCCATACCATCAGCAGGATTCTTTCCCAGATTTTTCACCCCTTTTAATTTGTTTCCCTTAGTTACCTGCTCCATCTTTTCCTTCCCCTTCCTACTTTAACACTAATAGGCCTGCTGGAATCCACCTTCTAAATGAAATCAGTCAAGTCACCTCAGCTTTGATTGCTTTATTCCCATGCTGTAGAACGAAAGCAGTCTGTTGAATCAAAAATGTTCTACATCCAATTGTCATAAATAACAATGCACAGCAAAGAACTTAAGCTATCAACATAAACAATACAATACGAGAGCATGCTTCAAACCAGATGCTGCTTTATTTCTGTCCAAACAGTTTGAAGAGCCTGTTAAAATGCTTCAAGTTGCTGTTTACAGAGGGTCAAATGAGCATTTTTCAATGAAATGTGTCCCTTCTGGTTCCTTAATGATTAAATACAGCGGAACAATAGCCATTTAAAATAGCAAAAGAATATCTGATGATTTTTTATTGTTAGGATTGTTAAAATAGGAGGAGTTGTAAAGCACTGTGTGAGGTGAGAGAAAAATGCTCTGACAGCATCAGAGCCACCTCAAAGATTTGGACAATTTGTCAAAAATCACTGCACTCTCCAAGTAGCCTTTTGGAGGACTCTCAAGAAAATAAGCAGCATCTTTCCTTTACTCAGGCTAGTAAGCAGTTTTCCCTACAGTCGCCCCAAAATGCCTCTCCACCATATTCCATTGATACATACTTATACTAATGCATTTTACACCTTCCTGATATCAGTGGTAAACACAGGGAAGAGAGCAGGTATGTGCAAATCCCACTGCCAGTGAAGACACAAGGTCGGTCAGGTGCTCTGTCAGTCTAAACTGGGGTGCCTCACCAACATCTGGTTTCTCTGTGCATCTGGCCCATGTATGAAAGTTAAGTTTAAGGTCCGGAAAAGTGTTTCCAAATATAGACTGCCCTTCCCTGAAGAAACACCCTATCTAATGAGTTTTACATATTAGTGTTTTTGGAAAAGCACATGTCTAATCCCTGAGACTCCAGATTTCCCTCATGGATTTTGCTGCTGTCTCTGAGAGCAAGCTGCATTGAGTCTTCATACTTCTGTATTCGTATATGTTGGGATTCTACTGCAGGTGTTTAATTTGGTGACATGTCCTTGCAGTGGCAATTGGTTTGAGATTTGTTTGTAAAACTTCAACCTTTGATATATACTTTCATCTTCAAAACAGAGCTCATTTCATTGAAAAAGAGTCTGTGCAAAATACCAATGCATTTGCAATGCCAAATGTTGACCTAAGATTGAAGTTGATCTTGCTGGATGAGAAACCTACTGTTTTGCAAAATAATGTCAAAAAAAGGTAAACAATGCTTTTGTTCTAAATGGTCCAGAACGAAGTTGTATTCCTTTCCATGTTTGGTAGAGCCTTAATAACTTGTAAGGATTCTGAATATTCCCCCACTGCCAGCCCACGAACAGAGCTATTAGGCTCGTGTACCTCTGTTGTAATCCTATGGAGGAAAATCATTTGGTGTTCGTAACTTTTATTCCAGCCACATATCCATACTTAAACCTTACCAGAGAATGCTGTGCTGTACAATGGAGAAAAAGTCAATAACATTTCTCTTAATTTACATTTATTTAATAACTTTCTGGAGATCCTGATTTTTTCTTTTTTTGTAAAGATACCCAGCTTGCAACCATCACAAATGGTCAGGGAACAGGTAATAAGTTTTTGCTGTGAGAACGTCTCTGCTTAGTTATTTATAATTATCTATAGCTGCTTTGTGTGCCAGGAGCTTTATAAGGCATATAATTAATAATGAAGATTCTTATTTAACTTGATTCTTTTAGATCGGGTGTAAAATTGGTTTCCTTAAGAAAATGTAAGCTAACAATGATTTATACTGGTTTTTCTTTTCTTTTCTTTTTCTTTTTTTTTTTTTTTTTTGGAAGGAATATGTTTATTTAAAGAGATATGTCCAATAAAATTCATGCCAGCTCCACAGAGATATGCTTACACTCTGGTTGGCCCTTTATGTGCATGTGTTGTGGGGCAAGAAAATGTAGGGAGACTTTTTCCCCACATGCAAGCCTTACCGGGCAGGAGAAAGCTCCAGAAGTTCCTCTTTCTGAAAAGAGCAAGATTTACTTTCCTATGCATGATGTCCTAAAGGGTCATAAGGGTGATGGAGGATATTAATTATAAATCAGTCTGCAAAACTGGCAAGACCTAAAGTGGCTAATGGTGTGGTGGTGGGGTTGTTCTCATGCAGATTTGCCTGCTGGCGATGTCGTCGCATGTGTGTCACTTCTGTGAAGAGCTGAGGGGCATGGTGGGGACACGGGTCCCTTTTGTGCATAGTGTAGGGCAGCGCACCAAGGTCCCTTGCTAGCCCTTTGGCATCTTTGCAGCACTTTTTGGTTGTTTGGCAGATAAACGGTCACTCTAATGCTGAGTAGAATGTTACATTTTGTATGTATATATGTGTGTGTGTAAAAGCATGAACAAATAATGTGAAGACTGCTTGGGTGCATAGGTCTTTCAGCCCCTCCCTGCCTAAATGCTGGTTTATATTTGCAGACTCCCTCTCTTCTCCCTCTTACATCCCGCAATACCTTCACCAGTGGGCTTAGGCTGCACAATATGAGCTTGGGTGGACCAGGCAGGTGATGGCTTTAATTGGATAAAAATTCAGCAAAATGAGCAAGAAAAGGTCATGGTCATGTCAAAAATCCCACTAGCCATCAGAGATGGGTACAGTAGCCAGGCTCCTAGCAGACACCATTTCCACAGATAACAACTGATGCCCATTAGGCGAGCGGCTCAGCTGCACACATTAAGCTTTTTGCACTGCATGAACTCCCATGCTAAGTGAAGTGCATCAGTGTAACTGATTTTCTGCACCTCCACCTTAACTTCCTCAAGACCTATGGCAAAAATAGTGGTATTTGTTCCCTCCTATCTCTGCTTTAATTCTCTTTAATTACATATTTAGCAGTCTCTATCTTTCTGCCTTCAGAGCCAAAAAGAAAAGAGTACAGTACACTGGACAAAAATCAGTGGTTTTAAATTACCTTCAGTGGATATCTGGAGTAAGTCCATTGCTCTCCAAGGAATTATACTGGGTTTACACCACTGAAGTGAACGGAGATTTTGGTCCTTATTCTTTAATATGTAAGATACAGGTCATTTATTTTTATTCGTGTTTCTTTCAAACCTCCAGGAAGGATTTTGTGAAAAAAAAAAAAATATAGCAAGATTCTGCTGTGCCTCCAGTATTTAGCTGCTGTGTGCCCTATGTCATTTCAGAGTATGGAAAAGATAGCTAAGCAGTGGAATAGGTTGCCAGTAGAATTGCATATAATTAAAATAATATATCAACAGGCAACTTCCAGCATTTATTTAGCTGAGACTGGTCCTGCACAATGGATCTGATGATCTTTCCTTCTGGACATGTTATTATGATTCTTTCTATGGTTTTCTGATCCTCATTCCTCCACTACTGTTGATAATTTCTCATGTGTATCCTTGTGAGTATATATGGGGCACTAAAGTAGATTCCTTATACGTCTCCTAACCCTGCAATAAGAGGGCAGTGTGCTGGGCTGTTACCATTACCCTTGTACAGGTGGGAACAGACTCAATGATGAAGTTCAACTTTATTTTTCTCTGTTTCATAGAGCTTTTAGTAACACTGTAAGTGGATTATTGCCACATAGCTTTGAAAACTCAGTCATCAGATGAGTTTTGGTTTGCATCAGGTGAGCGTGAGTTCATGAACTCATGAGTTTCTGCTGCTAGCAGGGTGTCTTCAGGTTGCTCTGAAGTGAGCAAGTATCACATCTAAACCAAGTCCATAACACGGCCAACGTAGAGCAGTGACTTCATTGGATGCACAGCTGCCCTTTGGGAGTCATTACCAAGTGGTGTAGTTTAGGGGAGCTCTGAGGCAGCTCTAAGTAAGAGGCTCCAGGATGACTTTTTGAGGTGTTTGTGTAGGAATGCTTGCCCACCTGCACACTGTACATTAAAAACCGTCTTTGAATTGCTCACTTTGCCTGAACGGTCTGAGCTTTTGGATGGGCTAGATATAAGTGTACTCAAAAGGAAGTCAATACATGTAACCTCAACTGGTATCTTAGGGAACTCCACCAAAGGGTGGAATATGAGCCTGAACTGAAGAACTTGCGTTTTCAAGGGGAAATCTCCTTTCACTTATAAAGATCCCACTCTAGAGTATGACTTGACAGTGGTATTACAGTGCAGCAGCTAGTGATGCTGATCAGGGAGGTGGTATAAGGACAGAGTCCCGCCAAGCTGAAACAACTTTAGGTTGGTACCTGTTCTGAAATGTTATAGAAACCTTCATCTCCAAGCTCATCAACCCACTACAGATGCTTAAATAAAAAGACCCTGTGTGTTTGTGAAATCTGGGCTTTATTTTATATCACTCTCATGACAAAAAAGTGCTAGAAAAATGTCTTAAACCACTACTTGGGGATTTCCTTGAAGCACTATGCCAGCTGCTCTCAGCCTCCATTGTGAAATGATGGGCTGCTGGCATAGCCAAAGTACTTCACACTCCAGCAACCACTGGATGCACAGCTGCCCTTTGGGAGTCATTACCAAATGGAGTAATTTAGGGCAGCCCTGAGGCAGCTCTAAGTCACAGTTTCGAGGAACTGGGGGCTATAAAGGTGGCATAACACCTCTCCTTTAGATCTATAATTTGCAATAACATTTACAATACAGATTGCATCATATTCTTACCATGTTTAATTAGAGAAAGAATATCAAACATTTTACTTTAACGCTACCCCGTGTGCTGTTACCAGCTCTGTATGTGATTTAATGGGTGATCAATCATTCACATATCAGTGGTGATGTAAACCTGGTGTTCATTTGCTCTTTTTCACTTCATGCATGGATCTCATGTAACAAGAAAAGAAATATCTACCAGAAATGTGGTCGTTCTGCATTGGTATTAAATCTCAGCAAGCCCTCCTAGAATCTAAAGAAATAAGGTAGCATCAGTTTACAGAGCAGCTTTTCAGTGGCGTTGTTCCAAGCCTGTGCTATTGGCTAGCATGGCTTATATTTTGCTTTCATGGCCAAATATGTGATGCTTGACATGTCAAGTCAGCTGCTATTTTTTTTTAAGAGAAAAGATATTGTTGATACAGCTGTGAAAGGGTCCCTTCTCCTTTCCAAAGAATTGTCTTTAAATTACATTAACCAAAGAGAGACCCTCTTCATCACTTAGCAAACACTCTGAAATAGAAAAGGTTGAAGGTGTTGGTATGAAGGAATAGTTTTGCCCCATCATCATTTTCCTTTCAGTTCCTTTTCAACGACCATCTGATTTGATGCTGCTGTCCACTTATATTTCAAATGGATGTTATCCTGACATTCGCCTTCAGATGCAACTTCTGTTAAAGCCAACAGGAACAGCAGCTTTATGAACTCCGTACCTCTTAAGGAGAAACTGTGAGAAGTATTTAAGCATTTTGGACCAGGGAATGGAGTCCAGTTGTGCCCAGGAAAAAATGGGACCAAGGAAGGGCAGGGTCAGGGATGTCTGATGCCAGGGAAGGATGAGCCACAGTGTGTGGGGAAACCATCTCAGACACGTAGGGAGGTGATGCTGGAGCCATTCTCATCTCAGTGCTTTGCAGATGATTTGGAAGTGTCCTCCGAAGGACAGCTTCCAATTACTCCCATGATTCTCCAGGAGCAGAAGAGCAACCTGAATTCTGCTAGGGAAAAAAGGCGTTATTATTTTGTCAGTGGTAGTAGTACAACTTTGTTGCAACGACTGTAATAAAAAAGAAGTCGACAGGCGATGACTTCTCTGAGGTGCTTTTAACCTTAACAAGAGCTCCATTAATTTTTCTTATTATTGATAAAGCAAATTAATATGTGTTAAAACAAGCAAAACAAAAAGACATTGAAACCAAAGAGAAATCACTGCATCTTATTTGTAGAAAATGCCATTACAATAATGTAAAACTGCCTCTGTAAAATAACTTCAGTCATAACTAGAAATTATTAACATGCCTATATACCAACCTCCCTGTTGGTGATTTTGACACAGATTCTAATAAACTCTTGGGGCTTTCTACTTTAGTTCCACTCGAAAAACATTCCCCTGTATAAATGTACAGACACTCTGAGAAAGAACTAACCAAGAGAAGGGAAGTTGGTGATAGCAGAGCTGTCAGAGAGCCCCCCAGGCCATGAGGGATGCTCTGCCATGGCAGGGAAAAGCAGGGAGATACTAGCCAAGGAATAACAGTTCTAATAGATGGGAATATCAGTGGTGCACATCTTAGTATAAGGCATGAATCATGCTTTTAGACATTTACAGGAGTAGAGCTCCTATGCTGATCCTCTGTCAACTAGGAACTTTCCCCAAATCCAGGCAAAGAAAAAGAATTTAACTAGGATATAAATGACAGAGTGGGAACCATCTCCAAAGAAAAACTTATCTTGCTCATAATTGTATTTTGTGACAGACGGTGTGGAAGCAATAGCTTTGAATAAGTATCACTGAACAAAACATTTATTTTCTTGGGTCATTTTTCAAGAGCATCCAAGCAAGGATATAAAATCTGTGTTTAAATTATTAGTAGAAGCTTGACCAGAAATTGTTAATAGTTAGGTCAAATTTTCCTGTGTTTTATTGTAGATTCTCCAAATGAACAAATAAACAAAAACCCCACAAACTTCTTGTTACAGCTCTTACCTGAATTCAAAAATATGCATTATTTTCTTCCTAGAGCTAAGACAAATAAAAACAAAAATATGATATTCCAGTACTCAAATATCAATCCAAACTCAATCAGTCCAAACACAGCTCCAAAGAAGAATTCAGACTTAATGAAATATTTATTATTAATTAGTTAAATTAATTTACTTGGTATTTAATATTCAGAGACTTGAATGATCAGAGCAGATTTGAACCAAGCCTACCTGCCTACAGTCCTCTGGTGCAGTTAGCAAGCATTCTGTAATACAGAACATTTCTTTCAAAATCTGGAGGAATTTTTTTTTAATAATATATGTTAATAATATTTCTGAGCAAGCAAAGGGTATTGGGGAATAAAAAGATAAAAAATATTTGATACTGTGGTTTTCTTTCTCAGATGTAGATAAAAAGCATTATTTTAACTTCAGTGTTTTCCAATTCTGCCTTTATCAGTAATAAAGCTGCAAATTTATACAAGACAATTTAGTGTTTGAGCATGGAGATGATAATCCCTATTTTTTGCAACTAGCCAAGAGGGTAGTCTCTTGCCTGGAATTATTTGCATTCTTTGACCCTTCAGGCTCAGCTCTTTATCCAACCAAAATTTGTAGCCTAATGGTTTGTATTTTACACAGTAAGCAGTAGGACTGCAGCAAAATTTTACAAGTATCTGGCACATTTTCGATAGCGCATCTGGTAAGTGTGGACACTGTTCATTAGAAGAGTTTTTGAAACTGATAACATACCAAGCCTTTGACAAAAGTACTTATGGTAGATGTCAATCATTTTTCTTTGCCAGTTTAAACATGTACCCTTCTGAGAATAATTTTGATCTATTTTGGCATATAAAACATAATGAACAGTATCTTCAGGCTTTGCAGATAAAAGCAGATAAAAGTATGCCTACGTATTATATGTTGATCACTAAATGATTATAACAGAATGGAGGATGATATTTGTATATGTTATCAGAAAAAAGCAGTAAATGATGGCAATCTCTTTCAAATAAAGACTGTACGTAGGGTGGGGAGGATGATGATCATGCAGTGCAGTACAGCATGCTAGTGTCACTCACATCTGGTGGGGACATCGGACAGGTTTTCTCTGCCATTGATAAAGCTCACCACAGCCTAGTGGATTTTCCTTCTGTTACTGAAAGATAATAAGTATCATATATTAGGAAGGAAAAAAAAAAGTTTATGAACAGTGAGGAACACTGAATGTGTGAAGCAAAGTGATGCAGCAATGAAATGCTCATAACCTAATTTCTGCCACTCGTGGAGTCAAACATCATTCTCCAGCTTGTTTTTGTTTTCTCCAAGGAGCCTAGTGTGCAAATGACAGAATCAGAAATGGGCCCCCTAAGCAGGATGAGACATCTTTCCAGTCTGAATTTACCTTGCACTGGAGGATTATATGTATGGTAGAGTTAATATTGATTGTCCTCCTTCCTTCTCAGTATTATTTAGATGCAGATTTTTGCTTGTGAATTCCCCAAGCTACATTTCAATGGTGATTACAAATTAATACTGATGTGGGAATAAAGTGGATATCCAAAAGTGCAATAAATCTGATTTTTGTTCAATAAGTTCCATAAACAAAACACAGAGCATTTTGGTCTTTCACATAGACATGTTAAGTATCTTTTAAATATGTACTGGTAGAGCATTTCATTTCTGCTGAATACAGTAGGTACTTATGCTTTTATTTTAAATGGGGATTACAAATTATTCGCCTTTTGTCATGCACAATATGCATATTATGGTGCGGATATTGTGTTACCAATTCACTGTAACTAAGTACTTTGGTACTTAAAAAAGGCCATTTTTGACCCAATAGACCATAATAGAGTCTTTCAAGCTTGTTTGAGGCAGCTGCCATGAACTGAAAAAATCATAGAGAACATGCTGTATGAAGAGCAATTTAATATGTAGAAACGTGCATTTTCAGTAGGATATGATGGCTGATTCAGACTCCTTTAAATGAATAGAGGTACAGATCCTCATTATTATCTGATAGCCAGAAAGGCTTCAGTATTAGAACTGTCAATAGCTGCTAACTTGCTAGTTACCTCCTTTCCTTGTTTTCTTACTGGTCAGGATGATCCTATGTTTACTTAATGTGAGCTTTTATGGGTGTGTGAAAGCAAAGTTGTAGTATTGACAGACTTTGCGAGAACCAGACAATTCAGCTCAAAATATATTTTAAATGTATTTTTAGTGGTTTAAGTAAAAACACATTTTTGTTTTTTTAATGTGGTTCTCGGTCTGTTCCATCTTTTTAAATTTAGCCTATTGCGTCAATATTTTATATGCCATCATGAATGCTGTCCTCTTGTTAACGAAGTGATTCAAGTCCCCATATTAAAACCAGTTGGCTTGTTAAATTATGTGCTTAAAAGCAATCCTGTGAAAATACTGCAGAGAAAATGTTTTGATAACTACTATTGATTGTTAACTACTGACATGAAGGCTTCCCTTCAGTTGCATAAAAACAGGACTATAATGCCATCTGACATGGCCTGAGTATTCCACCAGGCCTCCCACTGAAAATCCAGAAGGAAATATGCCTGTCACAGACCCTCTGCTGCTGGTGCCAGTCCTACACGGGTGTTTCAGCTACCACGTGGTGCCTCAGATGGCAATCCTGTTCTTCAGGCCAACAAATCAAATCCCAGAGGTTTTTTTTTTTTTAATCAGAAATGATACATACAATTTGTACATGTAAGAAGAGGATATGTATATGAGCATATATTTGTATGTATTGTGTGTATATATATAATTCCGTATATGTTCATAAATGTGTATGCAAATGTATATGCAAACTGAATAGCGGTGTTTAAAATTTTCAATGTGAATTACAATTTTTGCCCCCAAAAAATCACTACCTTATATATTTTATTTTATGAAGAAAAGCACTGCAAGAGGAGTCCAGCATCCAAAGCTCCTCGTATTTGCCTCTTCCACTGAATAATCATTAGAAGTTCTAAATAAAGAATCAAGTGCTGGAGCCAAAGCACACTGAAGTCAATAGGAGTCTTTTCATTGACTTCAATGGGCTTTGAGTCAGAGTCCAGATTCTTGCTGTTGCTGAACATATTTACAACCACAACATTTTGTGTGGTACTCCCTGTGGGCACAATGGTAGAATTCACTTGAGAAAACAAAGTGGAACATATTCTTAGATGGTGTGACCAATACTAATACACATTCAAAAATTAGGGTTATTGCTTTCAGTTATATCACTGAAAAATAATCAATCCATTCTTCTGTTAATGCAGAGGTGCATAGCTAGACAACATCTCTCCAGGCCACAAAACAAGTCATGCTGATTCTGCTGAGAATGCATACTACTGCCAAGGAGGAAGGGAGGTCGTTGGTTTTAGTGTAATTTACATATCATAATTAGAAGCTGTATTATTTTAAGCATGTTCTAAATAGGCATTCTTATAAATTATAGCTGCTACAAAACGTTTGAAAGGGGTGAATTGATGTATATCATTCATAACACTAATTAATTGGCAATAGTCATTTTGGACTTGCTCAATACTAGTATCCGTAAGTATGATTTTAATTTCAGAAATTACTGATAGCGGCTTATTAAGTAATTTTCCGTTTTTATAATACAGAGTGTCTGGGTTTCCAGCTAAGGAAACTCTAGGTAAGTTGGGGGAATCTTTCCTCACTCCGTAGCTCAGATGTGTGATACAGTTACACTCATTACAGTGCACTAACATTCCATTTTGTTGTATAGAACTATATGTTCTTAGCTCCTGTAGTCTGAGGGAAAAAAATGGCCAGTGAAAACTGAGCCTAGCAAGTGGACTTAGCCATTAATTCACTGGCTCACAGCCAGATTTTTGGCTCTTCGAACAGATAGATACATATCTACATAGATACATACACATACCTAACCCTAGGTTTAACTTATTTTAGTAGATCAATATCCTATTAAAATACATTTCAGTCCTGTTGTGCAACAAAAAATGGGTTATACAATATCCATAAAAAGAGATTCATTCCGATGGGCATCTTTTGAAACCTTCGAAAATATTACTTACTCTCAGAGTATGTTTACTATCTGAAGAATGAATTATTATATCCTTGTCAAATTTTAAATATCATGCTGTTAAAAATATTAGTCACAGAGGTTTTCTGACAGCAATGTCACAGTAAAGTTCTCTTGTCTATACGAACGTGGATAACCTGATACATAAAACCATGTATCAGCTGGTGTATGGCATCCAGTGGCAAAATCTGAGATATAGCAGCACTGAAAGTTTCCTCCGAGCCTTGGCAATACCCTGCCAGTAGATATACTCTACATGCCATTTAAGCCAGCTGAGTACTGCCTTTCCTCTCCCTCCCTCCAGTTTTTCCATTCCCCAAGGGGCAATCCTTTGGCGAACAACGCATTTAAGTCAAACAGCTATCGTGTAAAAGTGAAGATGAGCAACAAAGCACATCCAAGGGAAGCAAGTTAAGATCTAGGCCCTGAGGTTCGGGGAGGTGGGAGGAGGGTAAAGAAACCGAGCTAAAGAAATTCTAAAAAGGCACTTTTTTTAGCTTAAAAAAATAAGATTAGAAACTGGCTTGTATGTGCCCAACTGTGATTAAAAAAATAAGCCTTTTATAGTTAAGACAGTTTTTTTTTTTTTCCCTTTTTGTTCTTTGACTTTTCCTTGCAGAGAAAGAGGCTATCTTCACTTAATCAGAGCAAAGAAAGAGTGGCTGAGGCAGAAGCAACATCATGTGGGTGAAGGTCAGGCCAATTTTCACCCATGTGATGCTGCTTTATCACTCATGGAACAAAGATTAAGGCCTTTCTTTTCTTTATCCTTTTGTGCTTTTCCCCATTACTTTAACAGATCTGAACAAATCCCAGGCAGTTCATCCAAAAGTTCCTTTTAGCTACATTTAGTTCAGATCCTCTAAATTCCACATAAGACTTCATGCTATACCAACATGAAGAGGATATAAAACCCACATGTGTAGGGAGAAAAATGTTATAGAAAAAAAAAAAAACACAAAAATCATTGCAGAACATGATGATAGCAAAGCCCTTTTCAGCTGTAAGAAACTGCAAGGCACATCCAGAAAACAGAAATATCAATATTACATTTTTAATTTTAAAGGAAGAGGCTTTCCTACTACCCCAAAATGATACATGAACATTGAGTTTTGTGATGTTAACACAATATGTCACTAGCTGAGCACAGAGGTTCTGAAAAGATATTAGAAATGCACAGTTCGGTGCTGCCCAAGAGTAGCTGTAAAAATGTTATATTGTGACAAGTGGGCTAACATTACTTATGATTACACATCTTATTCGTAGCCAGTTTAACCAAACATCTCATTCCAGAATTCTATCAATCATAAAAAATAGGGCAAGAAGTAGTTTTTACACAATGTACACAGAGAAATGATTGAAACGGGCGCTTGTTCAGTTTGAACGTGTTTTTCAATCTTTTGGCTTTATTCAGGTAGGTCCAAGCAGACTCTTAGCCACTTGTGTTTTGTCTCTGTTTCAAGCTGTAAGTCTTTGGTTAGCACATTTATTTCATTAAATCACCAAGAGATTGATAAAAATGTACCGTACGTTGGAATCAAATCATAGCAGTCAATTACATAATCATAATGACAAGAATGTGTATTTATGTGACAGGCCCTGTTATCCATAATATTCTAGTTTTACATGAACCAACTCCATAACCTTTTTACATATTAAAAGGGGTGAAAAATACAGCAGTGAAGGACTTGATAAACAAGACTTAAAGTTTAGTATGGCCACCTGTGACAATACAAACACTAAATTTTAGCGTCGTGCCACCTGTGCTAGTGCCACTGAAGAGTGCAGAGTATGCTCTGCAACTAAGATGTTTTCCTGAAGACGATGCTACAGCAGCAGCAGACTTGGTGCTGAACTTACACACCTGAATAGGTTTTAGTAACTCGCAGAGTTATGTAAGGAAAGCAACACCCAGGTTGCATTCAGGTTTCCAGTTTCTCAGCCATCCCTGCAAAATGCTGCTCTTTCCTTAGCATGGTTTCAGTGGAGCAGGTAGAGCCCTGTGCAGAGAACCATTTGGGAGCATGAAACCAATACAGTTTTTCATACAGTGCACTATAAAATTTGATTTATCCTCCTGGACTATGTATTACCATGTATCAGAATGGTTCCTGAATTTTCTGTTATTTTATATTATTCGTGTATATCAAAGTATAATCTTGGCCTCGCTCAAGGCAATAGAAACATCATCTTTGACCCCAGTGGGATTCCTGGGTCCATCCAATGTGTTCAAGGGAAATGTTTCAGAGAATGATTCATTCTTTATTTTGCGTAATTTTATGTGTATGTCAACTAATTTAAAAGTAGGGTGGAAAGTCAACTCACTGCTTGAAAAACATCTTGGAGAGGAAAATATATACATTTTGTCTTACTCAGAGTAACAGGAAGTTAACAAATGTTTTCATACACTTGTTTAGAACATAGTTTTCAGATTTTTCATATCTGTACAAAACATTCATAGTTATATTTAAGATTTCTGATGCAGCCCAAAGCATTCTCATCTTACAAAAGCAGAAAGTGATAATGTTTGGATACCTTGGTGCTTTAGAGAGAAAATAGAACAAGTCCAGGAAGTCTGTTTCATGTATTCTGATAAGCAAATTGGGTAATAAACCTTGCAAGATCCTTTCCTATTTCAATCTAAATCCTACCTCTTTCCTTCAAGAAAAAACTTTGAAATTTGTTTCCTCAGGCCGTTTAGGTAATTAAAATTTTTTATGCTTTTGTTATCAGGTGATGATTTTCCATAGTCTCTGAGATTTTTTGGTTAGGAAGTTGTAACAAAGTTGTAACCTTAAGAACTTCCAAATATTTCTTAGTTTCTAGAAACTTTGATTTTCAAGCGATTTTTTTTTTTGGTCTTAACCCAGGACTGCAGCTGCTCTAAAGATGTCTCTATGGTTAATGCACCAGTTCACTGTGGACTTTTTGGTCTCTGATGGAGGAATATGAATTTGAGTAAATGCCATGTGACAGTGTGGCTGCTATGGAATTTATTCATTTTCCTTGAGTAGGAGATCAATTAGTAATTACTTAAGGGCAGTCCTTATAGGCCATCTAGGTTGGCCGTTAATTAAGCAACAAGACATGACAGGCAATGTATTTCTGGGCAATTTAGCACATCTCTTAGGGAGTTTTTAAGGCATGGGGCCGAAGGTCAAGTGACTTTAACCACCTGAGAAGTGCAAAAATCCCTTAGAAATGTACTGTCTAGAGTGACTTATTGCTGTTATTAAATGGAATTTGTGAATAAAAATAAGAAAGACTGTCAGCCCCAGGCATGAATAGGGCATTAATAACATGGATATGACATTGTTGACAGCTAATCTAAAGCTCCATTTGTGTTCTGAGGTCTAAAGCTATTTCTTTACACTATATGTTAGCACAAGGAAGATATATTGTACTCTTCATACACACTTTTTTCAAAGCTGTCCAGTATGAATGAGCAATATTGTTTTCTGAAATTTGCATTGTACATCAGTACTTTGGGGCTGAAATGCAGCAATTAAACCTTGTCTGCCTAACATCTTGTTGTCTCCAGGAAGAACAAAATTACTTTCCAATCACGCAAAATCCCTGTTCCTGACACTCTTCTCTGCTATCCTGAGATCCTCCCTGCAATTGTCTCCTCCCTGGCTCAACTGCTTCCTTGTCCCCTGCTGCCAGGCTCAATGTGCCTGGTTGTCTGTACACGTCAGTGCTTCCAGGTTGAAGGAGCACAGCAGCAAACTGGCATGTGGAGATGAATAAACAGAGTTAATTCCGAGATCTTCATCTTCTGTAAGGTTTCTTTCTGTTTCTTTGCCTCACAAAATGAATTAGTTTTCTGAAGCACCTGCACACTCTACGCACCTTCCAATGCACATATACTTTAACATGTCAAAAGCTGTGTTTGTCTATTGAAATTTGGAATTGCTGTGAAGACGCAAGAGGCTGAACATCTGTTGTAGTATTATCTTTCCCCAGACTGATTGTGTATACCTTTGGATATTCTTGCTTTGCTTCTTTCTATTGGCTTAATTCATTCGTGGGTTTCTTGATAAGCTTCTCATGATTCTTTCTTTAATGTATGTGCTATTATCTTGCAGGTTTTGTTTGTTGATCTATGGCAATACCCAGTTCCAATGACCAAGCTCTTTTTATGGGAGGAAAAGGTCAGATCTAATCTTGTTTTGACCAGTGCAACTCCATAATTTCTATGGGACTTGCTGCAAAGCTGCATGCATGTGATCTAGAGTTGCCACAGTTTTCCAGCAGTCTAGGGCTTTTCATGGTACTATTTTTCTGTCCTGAAATTTCTGTCCATGTTATTACTGAGAAGACTCTTTCCTAGGCATATGATAGCCTATATATGAGTGTTTTTGTGAGCATTGTGCTGTGAAGCAGCAGGTTCACTGTCCTCGGGAACATTATTGGGTAAGTGTTGGTGTGCACTGCTGGGTGGTTCCGACATTCACACTATATCTGTATTTTCTAGGAGGAATAATACCTGCTTAGCATGTGGTGTCCAGTTATTCTGCACATTCACATGTAAGTCTGACATGTTTTGAAAGCAATGGATTTACTGTGCATACCTCAAATATTTTAAGGTTATGTGAACACATGTTTGTGTCTGGGAAATCCTGGGCAGAAATATGGAAGTCCTGACCTAGATTCCTTATTTAGACACACAAAAACTAAAGTATGTAAATCTGGAGCTCTCCATACATGCCGATAATTTGGAGGAATTGTTTTAGCATTACAATGTGGAAATACTTCGTATATCTCCAGAACCTATTCCAAATACAAGAGAATTCCTCACTTTGTTCTGGTATTTTGGATGCAAGGTGTGGTAGGACACTCATAAGAAACATGAAGACTATAAAATGAGAACTTGAAAAATCTTCTTTCACAGAAGTGATTCGTAAACTGTATTAAATGATTTTTTAGTGGGCTAAGTGCACTGTTATGTCTGAAAAATCCCACGTACTGCAGTCTGAACACATAACCTGAAATCTAAAAGTAGTTTGTGCTAGTCCAGTCCTAATAGAAAATTTCTTAAAATTGCTAGTAGCAAAAACGCTGATAGCATCTAGGAACAAGGCCATCCTATTAAGTCTGAGCACATGCGCATGAGCTGAAGAATCCTTTTTAGTACATGCTTGAAATCAGCAAGTTTTCATGACTTCTAACTCCTGAAACCTGTGATTTACTGTAAAACAGCCAGAGACTTTATGGCATCTCAGAAGAAATAACCCTGTGTTATAAAAATTGAAACAGAAATAAAAAGTTAAAAATATACATGATGTTCACTTACCAATTACAAGCAAATTTTGTTTCTCTTTTCAGCTGACAAACAAGTCCTAAAAATCATAACGATCATGAAAATGGTCCATTCTGTGGAAATAAAGGAAGAGTAACGGAAGTCTCACATTTGTGCTTTGGATCACACTGAAGGTGATACTGAGCCACAAGGAAAGACAGATATTTCTTTGGTAGCAAAGAAAACTGCAGAAGTCTGTGTCTAGAGTATACTACCTAGACTAAGACAAGTGTTTTAAGACTTTAAGTGTTCTCTTTAAAAGAAATTTCTCATAGCTCCTCATTTAAAAGCAAGAGTCCTGATGAGTGTTTCAGATCATGCTGTTTATGGTTAACATCAGTTGTTACTTTTAGTATGGAATCAGATGTAAATTTTCCCCCTTCAGTGATTCACCTTTCAAAGATAACCTCTTGAGTTTTT